>NC_072003.2:56179287-56479391 GCF_028885655.2 Pongo abelii
CTAGTGGCAAGGGTAAGATTTCAGGCGTGGTTAAGAACAGAGGACAAGGATGTCAGGAATGAAGATGTGGAGAGGGGTGTAGAGATGGCAAGGTTGGCAAGGAACAGATAGGCAGGAGCAGGTCCAAGCCTAGCCCAAGACCAGGTGAAAGGGGAGGGGAGGAGGAGCCACCTGCAAGAGATGGAAAGAGCAGGCGGCAGAGGGGGCTGGCAGGGAGGGGCTGCTAAGAGTGGGGTTGGAGGTGGGAGAGAAGCTAGGACAAGGGAGATGGAGAAAGGACCTATACCTGGCTCACAGAAAGCACTCAGGTCACTACACGTTGAACATCCCAGTGTTTGAGCCCCCAAAGCTAGGGTGCAAGAGCACTGCCATCGAATGCCAGTGGGTGAGGCCAAGTGAGAGGGTATTTGCAGCTCTAGACATAACCAAGAAGCGTAAAGGTGAGTTGTTTGGTGGTACGACTGCCTGTGCCTTCTTCCGATGGCACTGGGGTGGCTGAAGGAACAGACATCTTTGGGTTTCGTCAGCCTCCTCCAAGACTGCTGCAGTGCCTACACTTTAGGCTTCAGAAGGAGACTAAAGACTTCTAGAATTTAGAAGGAGATCTGAAGTCTCCTTTCTGGAGTTACAACCCAAAGGATGTTAGCATTTCTCAGGTCATCCCACTACAAAGCCCAGAAGGCTTGGGGCTCCCAGGCTGTTCTAAAGCCCCACTGTCTGACTGCTTCAGGGCTTGCTGCAGGGGACTGGGGCATGGCCAAGCTGACTAGGAACAGCTCTCCTGCTCCCGAGGGACCTGGAGGATGGGCCTGCCTCCCAGCCGTTGAGCTGGACCCTGGGATAATTCTTAACTCCAAATAAGGGGAAGAATGTTGGCCTTTCTAGAGCCACATGGAAAACAATTTTCTGGTTCTTCAAACCTCAAAGAGTCCTTGGTCCAAAAAACAGAATGTTTTGGCTTTGGGTATCAAAAAAAAAATTTCACGATGTCAGAAATAGTATGTTTTTAACAATAATAGCTTTGTAAAAAAATAAAAAGCTTTAACAGCGAGGCCATAAACAATGAAATGAATAAAAACTATGGTCACTCAGTCAACAGAACTTATTTGTTTTGGAACACACTGTTTTTCAACTCTGCTGAGTGTTTTGAAAAAATTAACTATTGTTTTTCCAACACTGGATTGAACTCTTCTCGGAGCCCCTACTGGTTCTGCAGGTCATAGTGCCAGATTTCAACATAAATATTTATAGGAGCCATTTATTTTCCCTTTGATTCTCTTCCATGTGTTTGCAGACTCACGGGGAACCATTTTTCTCAGCCTTTATCAAAGTCTCCCAGCATTTCCCATCTTGCCTGACACAGAGAGGAAACAGGTTGAGTGGAAGGAGCCATGGCAAGGCCACCAGGTGACTGGGATTTGAGTTTCAATGTCTCCCCAAAACTGGCTGTGTGACCTCAGATATGCCCCTTCACGTCTCTGGGAGGCTTCCAGTCTATGAAATGAAAGAATTGGACCAGAACAGGTGTCCCCAGCCAACTGACCCGACAGTGACTGTGGTTTGGCCCAGGAGTGGTTGACAAGAATTGTGGCTGCATCAGGAGGTGGGGGTTAAGGGGAAGGGGTACACATCCCTTGGTCACCCCCAACCCACTGCCCTTCCCAGCCCACCACTTCCTACTCCCCTGTGGTGTGAGCCTTTGGATCCAAGGATTTCGAGTTTCTCTAGATCATTATTTGGCCTATTAGCATAAGAGATATAGCGCCACACTGCCTCTCTGTCCCTGCCTTTGGATGACAAAATGCTTCCCATTTAGGAGTTTGTGCAGTAGGAAGTACTATCCATGAAGTCTTCCCTTCCTCTGTGCTGGCAGAGGAGGGAACCATCAGGGCCAGGGCTAGCCTCAGCCCCAGCAGCCACCCCAGCAGGGGCTCCTCCCTTCTCTCCCCTGGGATCCACTGCCCAGTTAGCTCCCAGTTTTGCCCTCAGCATTTCAGCCTTCAGATTTAGTATCCTCCCTCAGTGCCTGCCCAGACTTGCTATGGCTTTGAAGTAATTGCAGTACCACCTATTTTTCACCCAATGGGCTCTCTGCTTACCCAGGCAGAAAGCTGTGGGCCTCCTTAGCACATGGAGAGTCCCCGTGTGGACTGAATTCCCTTCTAGACCCCTGCCTGGACTGTCTAGAGTGGTGAAGGGGAGGAGGGGTTCACAGGGATGAGACCAGCTGGAATGTTCCAGAAGAACTGCCTGGCTGGGAGGCCTTCAGGTACATGCAAAGCAGCCAGGTTTGGCTCATAGCTGTGTACAGCTCAGGATATCAGGGAAAAAATGCTGCCAACTCCAAGAATGTTCACAGAAATGGGGCGCAGGAAAGCCCAGCCACTGGCTTCATTGGTAATTTCCCACTTGAAGTGAGGTTTCATCCTGTGACCGAAAGCAAAAGTACAACATATGCACCCACTTCCTAAAAAGGAGCCATCACAAATACAGTTTCTATAAATACTCTCGAAGAACCACCTGGCTGGGAGGCCAGAGAGCAAAATGTCTGATAGATGAAAGACAGCGGCAAGAAAGGACAAGTGGTTTTATTCTAACTCATAAAAGTTACAAATAAAACATTCTACGTTTGCAAAGGAGGGAGCAAACACAAGGTCAAGGGGATTAGGAAAGTCTTTATAGGGAACATGGTGTACAAAAGGGGTACACAGTCCTTGGTCACCTCCGACCCACTGCCCTTCCCAGCCCACCACTTCCTACTCCCCTGTGGTGTGAGCCTTTGGGTCCAAGGATTTCGAGTTTGTCTAGATCGTTATTTGGCCTAATAGGTTCCAGAGATTGGTGGGATTCAATAGAAAGAGAGAAATGAGATCTGGGGTGGGAAGAAGGATTTCTGGGCAGCAGGGGTAGCTTGAGCAAAAGACAGGTAAGGATTGCCCCGGGCATGTCTGGAGAACAAGAAACAAGCCAGTTTTCCTGGAGTGTGAGGGAAGTGTGCATAGGAAAATAAGACTCGGCCGGGTGCGGTGGCTTATGCCTGTAATCCCAACACTTTGGGAGGCCAAGGCAGGGCGATCACCTGAGCCTACGAGTTTGAGACCAGCCTGGGCAACATGATGAAACCCTTTCTTTACCAAAAAAAAAAAAAAAAAATTAGCTGGATGTGGTGGTGCGCACCTGTGGCTTCAGCTACTCCAGAGGCTGAGGTGGGAGGATCACTTGAGCCTGGGAGGTTGAGGCTGCAGTGCTGTGATTGTGCCACTGCTCTCCAACCTGGGTGACAGAGCAAGACTCTATCTCAAAAAAAAAAAAAAAAAGAAGGAGGAGGAGAAGTAGCAGTCCTGTCATATGAAGGGCAGAATAACAGGCTTAATGCTGAAGGGAAAGAGAAAGCAAATTGATTTGGGTTTGGTACTTTAAGTGTGAGAATGCCCAGGTGGTCAGAACCGTGGTCCTAGAGGCTGGGAAGAGCTCAAGGTGCTCCCCCGTTAGCCTGCAGCTCTTTGAGAGCAGTGACCGTAAATAGATTTGGCAGTCACGCTCATGGTCAGGGACGTGGAAGTCATAGCTTGGGTGAGATCAAGAGAGAAAGTACAAAGAAAGAACAGGGCTAGACCTTGGGAAGGGCTATATTTAGGAGGCAGAATGAAGAAGGGTCAGTGGTGAGGCAGACTTGAAAAGACCATTGGAGGGACAGGAGGAAAACTCAGATCACCGAGGAGGCACCCGAGAAGGGGATCAAAGAAGCTCAGAGTCGACCATGTAGTAGCTGTCTGCAAAGGGGCTGGAGCCGCTGAAGGTGCTGTTGAATTTGGGGTTGAGGCATCATTGGGAGCCTTGCAGTGAATAATTCGGTAAAGCGGCAGGTCAGGGGCCAGGGATTGAGGAATGAATTTGTGGGCAGGAAAAGAAAACAGCAGCCCTGCTTAGGGACTTCATACTTGAGTAAGCCAGCAATGGAGAGATTGAGGGAAATACAGTGGAAACCTGAGGGAATAACAGACTCAAGGAAAGGTGCTTTGACTGTCGTTATCGTAGGGCGTGTATTAGGGTAATGCTAGGCTATGCTGCAGTAACAAATTGCCCTCTTGATGTTAGAGGCTTACAAGACAAAGTTCTGTTTCTGTTACAAATATTCCTACCACAGTCAGGCAGCTCTTTGGGGTTCTTCTTCTCCACATCGGGACTCAACGATCAAAATTACTCCTGTCTTGGGAAGCCACCACCTTGACCAGTAGTTTCCAGCTCACTGAAGAAGGGAAAAGAGAGCTGGAGGGTCACGCACTGGCTTTTAAATGTTTCCACCCAGAAGGGACGTTATTTATTTCCACTCAAAGCCCATTAGCCAAAGCCAAATAGTCACATGGCTCCACCTAACTGCAAGGGTGCTGGGAAATTTGGGGGAAGATATGAATATTCATTGAACAATAAATGTCTCTGTTACAGAGTGAGGGTGAGTAATAGAGACCTGAGTGTATCGATAGGTCAGAGGGGAGAGATTGATGATGCAAGGAAAAGAATAACAGCAGAAAAGGTAGCAATGATGAATCAACAAAACATGGGGACATTTTTGCCACACAGCAGGAAAGGCGTAGCTGAAGTCTGGTAGCCCTGGGGTGCAAAACTCTCAGGACCCTTGCCCTTGTGATCTGCCCTGGCAGGGCCCCTGAGCACCAGGTCAGAAAGCAAACATGGAAATTGCAGGTGACATGTTTCCCAACAATGGGGCTGGCCAAGCAAAGAGGGAAGGAGAAGGCATGAGGGAGGGATTCAAGAATGATGAGCGTGAGCTCCCAGTTGGATGGGGAGACCAGAAGTGAGCTGCAAGACTTGACAAGACTTGAAATGCTAGTAGCATGAAGACAAAAAGAACATGAAGGCTGGGCGTGGTGCCTCATGCTTGTAATCCCAGCACTTCGCGAGGCCAAGGCAGGCGGATCACTTAAGGCCAGGAGTTTGAGACCAACCTGGCCAACATAGTGAAACCCTGTCTCTAAGGGGGAAAAAAAGAATTAGCCAGGCATGGTGGTGGCCACCTGTAGTCCCAGCTACTCAGGAGGTTGAGGCAGGAGAATCGCTTGAATCTGGGAGGCAGAGGTTGCAGTGAGCCGAGATCGTGCCACTGCACTCTAGCCTGGGCAATAGAGTGAGACTCTGTCTCAAAAAAACCCAAAACAACAACAAAAACATGCAGTGGGCCGGGCACGGTAGCTCACACCTATAATCTCTGCCCTTTGGGAGGCAAAGGCAGGTGGATCGCTTGAAGTCAGGAGTTCTAGACCAGCCTAGGCAACATGGTAAAACCCCATCTCTACTAAAAATGCAAAAATTAGCCAGGCATGATGGCATGCACCTGTAGTCCCAGCTACTTGGAGGCTGAGGTAGGAAGATGGCTTGAACCCAGGAGGTTGAGGCTGCAGTGAGCTGAGATGGTGCCACTGAACTCCAGCCTGGGCAACAGAGTAAGACCCTGTCTCTAAAACAAACAAACAACAACAACAACAAAGAAGAATATGCAGTTGATGTGGGAGATGGGGAGATGGAGAAGAACAAAGTTTGTGGTCAGTACGTGTGCACTTCATAGCTTGACATTCTGGAGGAACTAAACATCTTGAGCACACGAAACTCTAAGGTGTCCACCATTTGCCTATGAGGTCTACAAAGGTGGGATTTGAGATGTACCTTTTAGTTGCTGGATGGGAGGGAGACCAGAGGAGGGCCCAGGGCAGCTGAAGGGCACTCGGGGAAGGGGCTATGGACCCAACAGGCACAGGGGTATTTCAGTATCTTAACTGCTGAAACAGCTGAATGACTGCATGTCAGCTTTGAGGGTGAACATATCTGATTCATCTCTTACCCTAGGGTGCAGCACAGGGCTTAGCAGAGTAGACACTCAATAAATGCTTGCAGAATGAATGAATGAATGACAAATGAATGGATCATACCAATGAGTGGTAGAGCAAAGTGGAGACAAGATAAAGGGAAGTGAGCTAAATATCCTGAGAGTGTGAGCTGGACTCTGGAGTTGTTAAAATGGGCAAGGGGTGGAGGGGAAGCTTGTGAGCCAGTTGTCAAAGGTGCTGGGTGAGATCTTGAGAGAGATCCCTGGAGGTCACTACCTGTACCTGCAGACAGGTAAACCTTCAGATCAGAAAAGGGAGCTGAATGATGAGAGCACATGGACACGTGGGAGAGAACAACACACACTGGGGCCTGTCAGTGTGGGAGGGGGGTGAGGGGAGGGAGAGCATCGGGAAGAATAGCTAATGGATGCTGGACTTAATACCCAGGTGGCCGGGTGCGGTGGCTCATGCCTGTAATCCCAGTACTTTGGGAGGCTGAGGCAGGCAGATTGCTTGAGGTCAGGAGTTTGAGACCAGCCTGGCCAACATGGTGAAACCCCATCTCTACTAAAAATACAAAAATTAGCCAGGCGTGGTGGCGGGCGCCTGTAATCCCAGCTACTCGGGAGGCTGAGGGAGGTGAATCTCTTGAATCCAGAAGGCAGAGGCTGCAGTGAACCGAGATTGCACCACTGCAGTCCAGCCTGGGTGACAGAGTGAGATCCCATCTCAAACAAACAAACAAACAAACAAAACAACAAAAAAAAAAAAAAAAGAAAAAGAAAAAGAAATACCCAGGTGATGGGATGATCTCTGCAGCAAACGACCATGGCACACATTTACCTAGGTAACAAACCTGCATAACCTGTTCGTGTACCCCAGAACTTAAAATAAAAGTTGAAATTCAAAAAAAAGAAAAGGCTGCTAAGATATGCACCAAATTAGATGCAGGTATGCTCTTATAAGCACACCTAGGAGGTGGGCTGGGAGGGAAGAATCTCCTTCAGTGGTGTGATATTCAGGGTCCTTTCCTGGAAAAAGACAGGGTTGGTTAATGTCAGGGGTACTAGGGCAAGGCACGTATCGGGGAGGGGACTGGAGCCTGTACACATAGAACTACACCCAGGGGTTAATTCCTGAGATCTCAGTGATGGATATGGGCCTAGGGCAGTAAAGACCAACTGGGCCAAGTCAGAGATAAGAGTTGGAGGAATAAGTGCAGGTGTTTACAGTGGGCTAATAAAGACAGGAGGATAAGTCCAGGACTTAATGTGAGGGCTGAGCAAGCAGAAATAAATTCATGGAGGAGATCAAAAAGTCCCACCATTTGAACAAAAATGTTGCCTAAGCTATTTCTGGTGTCTTACACATCTTTGCTGAAGTGCTGGGTCTAGTCTGAAGTCAGCTTGGGGAAGGTGGGAGTTTTGCTGGGTGAAGAAAGAAAGTAACTAATACAGGATCAAAATCCTACTTAGGGTACAGAATATTCTGTGTACAAGAAAAGGTACACGAGGCCGGGCACAGTGGCTCACGCCTGTAATCCCAGCACTTTGGGAGGCTGAGGCCGGTGGATAACCCCAGGTCAGGAGTTCAAGACCAGTCTGGCGAATATGGTGAAACCCCATCTCTACTAAAAATACAAAAATTAGCCAGACGTGATGGCAGGCGCCTGTAATCCCATCTACTCGGGAGGCTGAGGCAGGAGAATTGCTTGAACTCAGGAGGCGGAGATTGCAGTGAGCCAAGATTGTGCCATTGCACTCCAGCCTGGGCAGCAAGAGTGAAGCTCCATCTCAAAAAAAGAAAAAAAAAAAGAAAAGGTACATGACATTTAAGATACATATTTTTTTCTTTTCTGTTTAAAGTACAACGCTGGACAGCAATCAGAATATTTAGAAGGAAGCTGTGATGGTGGAAAAAGAATGTGGCCTTCAGAGGTTACCTGGGGCCTCCAAGTTCAGCCATGACCCTTGCCCTAGAGCTGGCCTGGAGGGCGGGCTCCACCTGACTCTTGTTTGTCCTGGGTCCAAACCTGGTCAGCCAGGGAGAGCCATAAACCTGGCATGCTCTAGGGCAAAAGCAAGTATTTACTGTTGGAGAGACAACCAAATCAGGTAGATGCCTCCCATCTACCCGTCCTCTCCAGGATCTAAGTCCTTTGTTGGAGTAATCAGTGAAAGTTTCTTATGTGTGGTGGAGGTGATTTTATTTGCCTTCCTCCCACTCTTGGAAGAAAGGCTGGGGAGTAGCACTCAGAACAGGGAAGCCCAAGCAGGGTCTTTTTTTTCTTTTATTTTTTTCTTTCTCTCTTTCTTTCTTTCTTTCTTTCTTTTCTTTCTTTCTTTCTTTCTGTCTCTTTCTTTCTTTTCTTTCTCTTTCTTTTCTTCCTTTCTTTCTTTTCTTTCTTTCTTTCCTTCCCTCCTTCCTTCCTTCCTTCTTTCTTCTTTCCTTGTTTTATTAAAAAAGAGAGAGAGAGAGAGAGATGGGGGTCTCACGCCCAGGCTGGTCTTGAACTCCTGGCCTCGAGCAATCCTCCAGCCTCCCAAAGTGCGGGGATTATAGGCATGAGCCACCATGCCAGGCCAAGGTCTTTAAAAAATTGTGGTAAAAGACATAACACAAAATTCACCATTTTAACTGTTTTATTTTTTTGAGACAAAGTCTCACTCTATCACCCAGGCTGGAGTGCAGTGGTGAGATCTCGGCTCACTGCAACCTCCACTTCCCAGGTTCAAGCGATTCTTGTGCCTCAGCCTCCCAAGTAGATGGGATTACAGGCACACGCCACCAGGCCCAGCTAATTTTTTTTTTTTTTTTTTTTTTTTTTTTCTGTAGAGATGGGGTTTCGCCATGTTGGCCAGGCTGGTCTCCAACTCCTGACCTCAGGTGATCCGCCCACCTCGGCCTCCCAAAGTACCGGGATTACAGGTGTGAGCCACTGTGCCTGGCCTTAACTATTTTAAAGTAATTCAGTGGTATTTAGTACATTCACAGTGTTGTGCAACCATCACTACTATCTCATTCCAAAACATTCTCATCGCCCCAAAAGGAAATTCTGGACCCATTAAGCAGTAAATCCCCACTAACCCCTGGCAAACATTCATCTGCTTTCTGTCTCTATGGATTTGCCTGTTCCAGATATTTCATACAAGTAGATACAATATGTGGCCTTATGTGGCCTTTTGTGTCTGGCTTTTTCACTCAGCATCGTGTTTTCAGGGCTCATCCATGTTGTAGCATGCATCAGCACTTCATTCCTGTTTAAGGCTGAATAATATTGCATTGCGTGGATATACCGTATTTTGCTTATTCACTCAGTTGGTGGACCTTCGAGTGGTTTCCACCTTTTGTGCTATTAAAAATAATGCTTCTCTGAATATTCATGGACAAATTTTTGTGAAAAGTGCTTTCAATTCTTTTGGGTAGATAGATATCTAGGAGAGGAATTGTTGGGTCATCTGGTAATTCTATATTGACTTATCCAGCAAGTCTGGGTACACTGTAAAACTTTCTAAGGGCTGAGTTTAAGTATCAGACCCATTATTCTGCTGCCATAGCTTGGCCCCCATTGTCAGTCTTGAATGTTCTTATCCTCTGGTGTCTCCTATTCAAGAGACACTTTGAGGTTCTCAAAAACTAGCTCAGTTTTCATTTTCTTCCATTTAAAAACTGTGTATAACAAACACCTTTAAGAATCAGGTAGCGGCCGGGTGCAGTGGCTCACGCCTGTAATCCCAGCACTTTGGGAGGCTGAGGCGGGTGGATCACGAGGTCAAGAGATCAAGACCATCCTGGCCAACATGGTGAAACCCTGTCTCTACTAAAAATACAAAAATTCACTGGACGTGGTGGTGCGCACCTGTAGTCCCAGCTACTCAGGAGGTTGAGGCAGGAGAATTGCTTGAACCCAGGTGGCAGAGGTTGCAGTGAGCCAAGATCATGCCATTGCACTCCAGCCTGGTGACAGAGCGAGACTCCATCTCAAAAAAAAAAAAAAAAAAAAAAAGAATTAGATCGCACAGGGGAATAACAGGGAAGTGGGTGCCCCAAGTCCTCAAAAGTTGATAACCACAGTCTGAGATTCCTTCTTCCTTCAAACAAAAACACTTCCCCATCATGGGCCACAATGTTAAGGGAGGGTTTGCCTTGGGGGGCTACTTCTTGTACAGAAGGAAAGCTGCTTCTGGCTTAGCACGGGCAGGAGAGTTGCTGTGGGAAGGGTTTCATGAGTACGGAACAGGACGTCCATTTCCTGGGTTAAAGAAGGTGGCTTATGTGAAATTAGGACTTCAGAATGACTATAAAAAGCACAGATTCTGGTTGGAGTTTAAATTTCTTCAAAAAAAAAAAAAAAAAAACAACAACAACCAAGAGTTCAAAAAACAAAGTACAGAAGTTCAGCAGGGCCTAAGACACCAGACTACTTCAAATAAAACATGAGTACTAGCAATGATTTCTTACTGACTTGGGTTTTGCAAAGGCTCTACCCTCACAGCCTGATTGTAAAATAAAATAGGCCTTGATTCTTCCATTCCTGTCCCCATCTCAGAATGCAAACATGAATTAGATCATAGCAGAGAGACAGCAACTCTGCAGCACTACCACATTCAAGTTAAAGAGTTTCCATGTTCCTTTCATTTCCACATTTCCAGAAATCCCATTGAACACTGTGGATTTCCCTTCAGCTTATTAACTTGCATTCTCTCACATGCTTTCTCTCCTACTTTATTTCTTTTTCCTATTTTTTTTTTTTTTTTTTTGAGACGGAGTCTTGCTCCGTCACCAGGCTGGAGTTCAGTGGCACGATCTTGGCTCACTGCAACCTCCGCTTCTGGGGTTCAAGCAATTCTCTTGCCTCAGCCTCCCGAGTAGCTAGGATCACAGGCGCGTGCCACCATGCCTATATATATATATGTAGATATATATATATGTAGATATATATATATGTAGATATATATATATGTATATATATATATGTATGTATATATCTTTTGAGATGGAGTCTTGCTCTGTTGCCCAGTCTGGAGTGCAGTGGTGTGATCTTGGCTCACTGCAACCTCTGCCTCCTGGGGTTCAAGCAATTCTCCTGTCTCAGCCTCCCAAGTAGCTGGGATTACAGGCGCCCACCACCACGCCTGGCTAATTTTTGTATTTTTAGTAGAGACAGAGTTTCTACATGTTGGCCAGGCTGGTCTCAAACTCCTGACCTCAGGTGATCTGCCTGCCTTGGCTTCCCAAAGTGCTGGGATTACAGGCATGAGCCACTAATCCTGGCCCACATTTCCTCTTGAATGAACTGATCAGTCTCCTGGCCTCGAGTCTCTCGCCCTCCATAATGACGTGGATCCATACTGATTCTGATTTGTCCCTTCTACTGCTCAAAAACCTCCCATTGTCCACAAAATAAGGCCCAAACTCCCAAGGGTGACCATTCAAAGTCTTTTCTGAGCTGGTCCCAAAACTTTTTTCCAGTCTTACCAATCACTATTATCTGATATTACCATTATCTTAATGATAATGATGTGGTCATTATTCTTATTTAAAAGTATACCCTGGCCAGGCATGGTGGCTCACGCCTGCAATCCCAGCACTTTGGGAGACCGAGGCAGGCAGATCACCTGATGTCAGGAGTTCAAGACCAGCCTGACCAACATGGAGAAATCCTGTCTCTATTAAAAATACAAAAAAAATCAGCTGGGCCTGGTGGCAGGCGTAATCCCAGCTACTTGGGAGGCCGAGGCAGGAGAATCGCTGGAACCCAGGAGGCGGAGGTTGCAGTGAGCCAAGATCACGCCACTGCACTCCAGCCTGGGTGACAAGAGCAAGACTCCATCTCAAAAAAAAAAAAAAAAAAAATGTTCCTGGAGTGATTTTGTTGCAGTCAGATTTGGGAACCACTGTACTGGACTCGGTCCAGTCCTCTAAATATTAATGGCTAACATTTATTGAGCACGTAATAAATGTCTGGGTTTGTCCCAAGAACTTTAACAACTTTGTACTATTTAAGCCTCACAAAAACCCTATGAAACAGAAGATACTGTTATTATTATTCCTATTTTTCCTATTTTACACATGAGGAAAATTAGGTAGAAGGGCTAAGTAACTTGCTTAAGGTCACATAGTAAGTGGCAAAACTGGGTTTGAAAACAAGCAGTTCGGCTCTGGCCCCATGAGTTTAACCACTGAGCTCCACCTGCCCATACAAATTCTGCATATAAAGTCACTGGCACTCCATGGTGTTCAGTCAATAATTGCTGCCATTATTACTTTTATTCAAATCTCACCCATCCTTCAGAATTCAGCTCAAATTCTACGTCTTCCATCAAGTTTTCTCTGACTCCCTCTCTTCTTTTCTCAATGTAATCATAAGTCCTTCAGAAATGTATTCGACTTTGGGATAGTCTTTTATTTCTGTGTTTTTGTTAGCCTCCTCATTATACTTGTAAAGTCATTGAGAATAGGGTCATGCTGTGTTTATCTTTCTATTCCTGGCACATTTGTTGACCTGAATTTAACATTTTCCTAAATGTGCTATAAGCAGAATCACCGAATTTCTCTTTTCTTTTTTTAATTTGAGACTGAGTCTCACGCTGTCTCTCAGACTGGAGTGCAGTGGCGCGATCTCAGCTCACTGCAGCCACTGCCTTCCAGGTTCAAGCGATTCTCCTGCCTCAACCACCCCAGTAGCTGGGATTACAGGTGCCCGCTACCATGCCTGACTATTTTTTTTCTATTTTTAGTAGAGATGACATTTCACTATGTTGGCCAGGCTGGTCTCGAACTCCTGGCCTAAAGTTATCTGCTTGCCTTGGTCTCCCAAAGTGCTGGGATTACAGGCATGAGCCACCACTCCTGTCCCCAAATTTCTTTAAAAGGAGCTATCTCACTGGGAGATAACTCAAGAGAGAATCACAGAAATTGGACTGCCTTTTCCCTAGGGGAAGAAAATGCAAAATCACACTCCTAAACTTTCTTTCTTCTGAGTGGAAAGGGATAAGATATCTTCACGTCTTAAGGGGCCCTGAGGCTTGTCACTGCAGGTGAGGGGAAACCACACTACTGGCATATTTGATTTCTCAATGCAGCTGTCACCTCCTGCCTCGCCGCCTCCTTTAAGGCCTATGTTGGTTTTACCTGGGCTTGCTCCACTGGTTAGCTTCTCCCTAGTTGCAAGACTACCAGATCATAATCAGTTATTATCTCCCATCCTGATGTGTGAAAAGCTACAGAATTTGTGGGGCCCAGTGCAAAATGAAAATGCAGGGCTTCTGTTTAAAATTTATTAAGAATTTAAAGATAATAGCAGAGCATTAAACCAAGCATGGGGCCCCATCCACTACATGGGTCCCACACCCAAGAAGCCAGCTTTGATGAAAAAAGGGTTAGGCCAGGTGATGGCTCATACCTGTAATCCCAGCACTTTGGGAGGCTGAGGCAGGTGGATCATTTGAAGCCAGGAGTTCGAGACCAGCCTGGCCAACATGGTGAAACCCTGTCTCTACTAAAAATACAAAAACTAGCCTGGCGTGGTGGTGTGCACCTGTAATCCCAGCTACTTGGGAGGCTGAGGCAGGATAATTGCTTGAACCTGGGAGGTGGAGTTTGCAGTGAGTGGAGATCATGCCACTGCACTCCAGCCTGGGCAACAGAGCACGACTCCGTCTCAAAAAACAAAAAAAGGTCAGAGCCTTCTCAGCCGACCAAAACCACTTGCAGAAAGCTGAGTGTGGGGACAATTTATTTCCAAAGCCCTCAACCTCTCATCTTAATATAAACACAGCTGAGAAAGAAATCACCCTGTATTGTGTATTATATTAAGATTGACTATTGTGGACTGAATTGAGTCCTCCAAAGAGATGCTGAAGCCCTAACCACCAGTACCTGTGAATGTGGCAGCATTGGGAAATAGGGCCTTTGCAGATGATGGAGTTAAGATGAGGTTATTAGTGTGGGTCCCAATCCACGATGACTGGCACTCTTATGGAAAAAAGAAATGTGGACACAGAGCCAGACATGCACACAGGGAAGATGATGTGAAGAGACCTGCAAAAGGAGAACCCATGAGAAGATGAAGACAGGTTGGGGTGATGCTTCTATATGCCAAGGAACGTCAAAGAGTGCCAGCAGGCCGGGGGTGGTGGCTCACGCCTGTAATCCCAGCACTTTGGGAGGCCGAGGTGGGCGGATCATGAAGTCAGGAGTTTGAGACCAGCCTGGTCAACATGGTGAAACCCCATCTCTACTAAAAATACAAAAATTAGCCAAGCGTGGTGGTGGGTGCTGGTAGTCCCAGCCACTCGGGAGGCTGAGGCAGGAGAATTGCTTGAACCTGGGAGGTGGAGGTTGCAGTGAGCCAAGATTGTGCCACTGCACTCCAGCCTGTGCAACAGAGTGAGACTCTGTCTCAAAAAAAAAAAAAAAAAAAAAAAAAAAAATCAGCCACGCGCGGTGGCTCACACCTGTAATCCCAGCATGTTGGGAGGCCGAGGCGGGCGGATCACAAGGTCAGGAGATGGAGACCATTCTGGCAAACGGTGAAACCCTGTCCCTACTAAAAAATACAAAAAATTAGCCAGGCGTGGTGGTGGGCACCTGTAGTCCCAGCTATTTGGGAGGCTGAGGCAGGAGAATTGTGTGAACCCGGGAGGCAGAGCTTGCAGTGAGCCGAGATCGTGCCACTGCACTCCAGCCCCAGCGACAGAGCGAGACTCTGTCTCAAAAAAAAAAAAAAAAAAAAAAAGTGCCAGCAAACCACCAGGATAGGAGAGGGGCCTGGAAGATTCTCCCCCGAGGCCTCAGAAGGAACCAACCCTGCCGACACCTTGATTTCAGACTTCCAGTTTCCAGAACCAAGACAATAAATTTCTGTTTCTTAAGCCAGGAGTTCCCAACCTTTTTGACACTAGGGACCAGTTTTGTGGCAGACAGTTTTTCCACAGGCCAGAGGTGGGGGGGGGGGGGGGGGCATTGTTTCAGGATGATTAGAGCACATTACATTTATTGTGCACTTTATTTCTATTATTATTACATTGTAATATATAATGAAATAATTATACTACTCACCATGGTGTAGAATCAGTGGGAGCCCTGAGCTTGTTTTCCTACAACTAGACGGTCTCATCTGTGGGTGATAGGAGACAGTGACACCCGAAGTATGTTGCTTATGTCGAGTCTACCCATTTTGGCTGCTGTCACTGCAGAAAACCCTGCTTCACAGAGACAGGATGTTGCAATAGGCCAGGCGTGAAGGCTCACATCTGTACTGCCAGCACTTTTGGAGGCCAAGGCAGGTGGATCACTTGAGGCGAGGAGTTCAAGACCAGCCTGGCCAATATAGCAAAACCCTATCTGTCTCTACTAAAAATAATAAAAAATATATATATAGCCAAGTGTGGTGGTGCACTCTTGTAATCCTAGCTACTCGGGAGGCGGAGGCATGAGGCACGAGAATTGCTTAAACCAGAGAGGTGGAGGTTGCAGTGAGCCGAGATTGTGCCATTGCACTTCAGCCTGGGCGACAGAGTGAGACCCTGTCTCAAAAAAAAAAAAAAAAAAAAAAAAAGGATGTTGGAAATGAAAGCAGGCTTTTCACTGCTTTTGTGGCCATCTCAGGATTAAAGCCTAGACTTTAACCCAGAACATGTGGAGATCTGAAGTTGTCTCAAACAAACTGTTTTTTTTGTTGTTGTTGTTGTGTTTTTGTTTGTGTTTTTTGAGATGGAGTCTCGCTCTGTTGCCCAGGCTGGAGTGCGATGGCACAATCTCGGCTCACTGCAACCTCCACCTCCCGGGTTCAAGCAGCTTTCCTGCTTCAGCCTCCTGAGTATCTGGGATTACAGGCACATGCCACCATGCCCGGCTAATTTTTGTATTTTTTAGGAGGGACGGGGTTTCACCATGTTGGTCATGCTGGTCTGGAACTCCTGACCTCGTGATCCGCCCGCCTCGGCCTCCCAAAATGTTGGGATTATAAGCATGAGCCTCCTCACCCGGCCTCAAACATACTTCTAAGGCCACCAGATGCAGCTGTACAATTGAAGTACATACACTTGCCATTGTAAAGCCTGCCACCAGATGCAGCTTGTCACTTGCCACTCACTGATAGTGTTTTGATACGAGTCTGCAACAAATTGATTTATGATGGTCTCTGTGCAGTGAAACCTCTCTGCTAATGTTAATCCGTATTTGCAGCCACTCCCAGCACTAGCATCACCAACTCAGCTCCACCTCCTATCATCAGGCATTCGATTCTCGTAAGGAGCACAGCCTAGTTCCCTCGTGTGCACAGTTCACAATAGGGTTCAGCTCCTATGAGAACCTAATGCCCCCTGATCTAACAGGAGGCTGAGCTCAGGTGGTAATGCAGCGATAGGGAGCAGCTGTAAATACAGATGAAGCTTCGCTGATGGCTCACCTCCTGCGGTGCCGCCTGGTTCCTAATAGGCCAGGGACTCATAGTGGTCCGTGGCCCAGGGGGGGTTGGGGACCCTGTCTTAAGCCATCCAGTTTGTGGCACTTTGTTATGGGAGCTGCAGCAGATGAATATACCCACCCACCAGACCAGGCTCCTCCTGTTACCGTCCTGACCTTGACAAGCTCCTGACAACACCTGAAAAAACAGATGTCCCAAGGGGGTTGGAACAAGGAGGGGGCAGGGGCAATGTCAGTTTTGTTTTTCAAGCCTTTTTTTTTTTTTTTTTTTTTTTCCTACAGAGGAGGAGGAGGGAACTCCTACAATAAAGAGGCCTTTATGGTCCCACTTCAGGAATCGGAGAACCCCGCCCTCCTCGTCTCAGCCCCAATTTAACGGGTGCATGTGTGAGTATCTAAAGTGACGCCTTTTGAGGGGGACTCCAGTGTGAGCAGGACTGTGGCTGACTTGTCAATCATCATTAGGGTGATGTCCCAAACGTTCAAGTCTGAGGCCCAGGGAAATTGGCAACAGCTGCCTGGATGCCTCCATCCTCCCAGCCCAAGGAAGATCTGGCCTTGCTCCTTCGTTGTCCTTAGGAGCACGTGGAGTTCTCCTAGGTGGGCTTGCACAAGGATTCGAGTGGGTAGGCTTCCCCTGTAGGACGGGCTTCCCCGTAGGTTTCCACGTGGGGCCACCGGAGGCAGGAAAAGGGGAAGTGGGCACTGACACCTGGGGTGAAAAAGGGTGGGGGTGCAGCTTTGTGAGGAAACAATTTACAGAGACTGCCAAACTGGGGTCTGCTGGGATACCCCACTCCCCACCCCCTGCCTCGGGCGCCCTCAGCCACCCGAGCTGGGGGCTTCCCAGGTCTCAGACCAAACTCTCCGCGCGGCCTGCAGCGCACCCAAACATGGCCACCGAACCCGGGTTCCCGGGACACAGCCGCGCCTCTGGGTGACGCAGAGGCGGCGGGTTGCATCAGCCCGCGTCCACGTGCTCGGTCCGCCCTCTGCCACCCGGATCCGGACGCCGATTGGGCCACGTTGGGACAGTGCCTCTGCCTCAGCCAATGGGCGGCAGCCACAGAGCGCTCCGTCCGCAGAGGCAGGCGCGGGGCTCCTATAAAAACCGACCGAAGCGGGGGCGCGCGCCCCAGAGACGTGAACGGTCGTTGCGGAGATTGCGGGCGGCTGAGACGCCGCCTGCCTGGCACCTGGGAGCGCAGCGGAGCCCCGACGCCGCCGCCGCCATGGAGTCCGAGACCGAACCCGAGCCCGTCACGCTCCTGGTGAAGAGCCCCAACCAGCGCCATCGCGACTTGGAGCTGAGTGGCGACCGCGGCTGGAGCGTGGGCCACCTCAAGGCCCACCTGAGCCGTGTCTACCCCGAGCGTCCGGTGAGAGCGGCCCCGACTTCCCGCCCCTAGGCTGTGGCCCCCCGCCCTCTGCTGGGGATGCCAGGTCCGGCTGCCCTGTCTGTGACCTCCTCCCGCTGACGGCTGCGATCGCTCGGCCGGTCACCTCCCCCAGGGCTGTGGTCTCCCCTTCCCTGCCCCGCCGACGCGGGCGCCCCTCTGTTGCCCAGGAGCCGTCAGTAATCAGCAGCCTGACCTTGGGCGAGTCATTTCACCCTCCAAGCCTGTTTCCCCCCAGCGGCCAGGCAACTCGGTGTTCCTAACTGGGCGTGCATCCAATGGCTAGAAGTAAGAAAACATCCGTGCTGCAAAATGAGGTTTCTGAACGCAGCCTCTCTGCGGGGAGAGGAGCGGGCAGGTGCCACCCGGGGCCGTGGCTTGAGAAACCTGGGGACTGCCCAGACACTGTGGACGGAAGGCCCTACACCCAGAAGCAGGACGTGGCTCTTCTCCTCCCTGTCCACCTTCCGCCGTGCCCCTCCCTGTCGCACTGGACCGAGCAGCCATTGCCGAGTCCCGGGGTGGAGCCCCGTGCACTTTCTGACCAAGAGCGACTGAGAAGGGAAGTAGGCAGGAGTCGCCTTCAGTCTGGTTTTAGGACGGCAGCCTCTCCATTATTAGCAAGACTTCCTTGCTTTGTTTTGGTTGACACATCTGTCAACATCACCCTTAGCACCGCCTGCCCTGGCCACCACGTGATGAGGCTGTAAGCTGGCCCTTCCTGTATTTACTTTCTGCTCTGATATTATGTAAGTGTCAGCAGTGTTCTTCACTGCCCACGAGCATAATTCTTCATCACACAGGAGAGGGCATCCGGGCAGGAAAAGATAGTGAAGACATGAGTTCCAACTTGTGGTAGCGCCTGTGTCTGTTTTTGTTCCATATGGTCAAAAATGTTTTAGAAGTGAGTTTTCCTTCTGAGTTGTTATTTTGAAATTTGCATATTTATTTAGTAAGCTTGCATTCCATGTCCTCTAGAATTCACCCTGGCACATTTTTCAGTTTCACCATAGCTGCTTCCAAGAAACTGGGTGGCTGTGTTGCCATGAGAATGGCTATTGGGTACACAAATTGGTGAAGCAGGTGTAGCTTATGGTTGCATCATATGGCAAAAGGCAGGATTTTGGAGGAGGATTTTTAAGGTCTTTGGTGAGGAATGCCGCTCCCATTTGTTCAGTCTGAAGACCTAAGATTGTAAACAAATACCTCTCAGGTATACAGATTTGTGTCTAAAAATTATTATGGCTGAAACATACTTATCATTTGTTTTCTGTAGTAGAAAATGGCATAATATGAGAAGGCCTACCTTGTAATAGTTGTTTGCTTTACTTAATATTTTTCAAATCAGCCATCCGTGTGAAGACTCAATATCAAGTTAGGCCTTTAAAAGGAGGAAAATAATTCAAAACCACTGGCAGCTGTGGTTTTCCAGCCTTTTCTAGTGGTTGAACTCTAGTAAATGCAGGACCCTACATATACAAAAGGTACTGTTTTCCAAATTCATGTTATATATTAGCATTTACCTTTAAAGTTCTCGCCTGTCAGAAAAACGGTGAACACAGCATTCAGTATATTTATTTTGGCTTAGTTACACAGTGTCAAAAAGTTCTGATGTGTATGGATAAGTAGATGCACTTTTTGCTGTTTTGTTTGTTTAAACAGCTTGCTTTAATTATCTCAAGCTGCTTGGCAGGAACACCTTTATTCCAGGTTTCGCATAATCAGTTATTCTGGCAAGAGTAGATTAACACTTAGTGATCTCCAATAGACAGATTATATGTTAATATTATTTGAGGCCATTATTTTTAAGTACAATTTAGAAGGAGTTTCAAATAGATTTTAAAAATGAGATTTGTATAAAAGAGAGTGCAGTCCCTATGGTGTTAAAATCACTGATATGGAGGAGAAGAGGGGTTGGAATTGTGACACTGTGGCAGCAGATGACCTTGGACAAGTCAATTTTTCAGACTTTCCTGCCTTAAAGTAGGGATACTAAATCTCACAGGGTGGTTGTGTATGCCACCCACACGCCATCTCCTCTATAACTGCATTTGTATGCCAGGAAATTGTCTGTGAAGGCTTCAGTTTAGAATAGCTTCACATTATTTTGGGGGCACTGCTAGGTGATTTTGGTTAAGGCTGGCCTTGAGAGTACTCTTGAGTTTTCTCTGAAACCAAACTCAATTTGGTTGTAGGTTCCCTGTTTGCTGTTTGTTGCTTTTAGTAATAGGAATCAGTTTACCTGGGAGTTAAGTTTGGACTGGAGATAATTTGCCTTTTTTTTTTTTTTTTTTTTTTTTGAGATAGGGTCTCACTCTGTCGCCCAGGCTGGAGTGCAGTGACATGATCTTGGCTCACTGCAACCTCTGCCTCAGCCTCCTGAGCTGAGCGACTCCCCTGCCTCAGCCTCCTGAGTAGCTTGGGTTACAGGCACAAGCCACCACGCCCAGCTAATTTTTGCATTTTTAGTAGAGATGGGGTTTCACCATGTTGGCCAGGCTAGTCTCGAACTCCTGACCTCAGGTGATCTGCCCGCCTTGGCCTCCCACAGTGCTTGGATTACAGGGATGAGCCAACGTGCCCAGCTGATAATTTGCCATTCTGTATTTATTTGCATGTTAGAGACCAGTTAAAGTTAGACACTTTCTAAATAGAAGTCTTGTATATGGGGCTTTTGAGAAAGTGTTTTCCTGTGATGCTGGGGGGAAATACACATATTCAAATTACTTGTATAAAACAGTTTATTCTGTGTTTAGGAACTTGTCGGGCTGAAATGCTGACCTGTGTTACTCTTTCTTTCCATGATCAGCGTCCAGAGGACCAGAGGTTAATTTATTCTGGGAAGCTGTTGTTGGATCACCAATGTCTCAGGGACTTGCTTCCAAAGGTACATCACTTTCACATTAACTTCTGAATGTTTTTAAGCACTCACCAGGTTAGGTTCAGGTCCTTAAGTACCTTCTTATTACTTTTAGCAGGAAAAACGGCATGTTTTGCATCTGGTGTGCAATGTGAAGAGTCCTTCAAAAATGCCAGAAATCAACGCCAAGGTGTGTCTGCCTCTTCATGATGGTAACAATTTGTATCATTCAGACTTTCAGGGGAGTAATAAAAGAAGTTGGATAAAACTTTTATTGAGAGACTGTATGGTGTTATTACCAAGTAATATTTTGTTTCTTTCCTAGGAATTAGAAACTGTATTATCAACACAAGTGATGGGTTAATAGTAGCAGATTGTTCTGTTAGTGCTGTAGTAGAAAAGTGGAGTTACATATTGCACTATCTTCTGGGATATGATTTGATCTATGGTTACTGTGTATCTAAATTACTGAACTAACACTAATTGGGTTTTTATTGAATTTAGCACATAGCAAGTTTCTTCAAAGGAGCCACTAATTTTTATAAAGAGTACAAAAGTGAATATATTTCCTTTGGAAATTTTCATTGTGATTAGTTGGATAGGAAAAGATCAGAGTCTTTATCAAGTGATCTTTAAAGAATTTTTTTTTTTTTTTTTTTTTTAAAGATGGTCTCGCTGTGTGGCCCAGGCTTTTCTCAAACTCCTGAGGGCAAGCAATCCTCCCACCTCAGCCTCCTGAGTAGCTGGGACTACAGGCATATGCCACTGGACCTGGCTCTAAAGACTTATATATGACACACAAAACCATTTATTTTTCATTTCACAATGTTTATTCACATATATGGTATTAGTATTCTAATGTAGTGATGCACTCTAAATTTGCATTATATTTCCTAGAACATCTGAACAGAGCATAGGAAATTCCTATTTTGCCATTATCAGTTCTAACAAAAATCTTAAAAGCACTTTATCATTTCATTTCCCTGCACTGTAATTTTTTTAAATGATCAAAAACAGTATCATACCAAGGCTTACTTATATTGGAATACTATTTTAGAACGCTGTGGGCTGGGTTGTATTTATAAATCTTGTTGGTCAGATGTCTGCAATGAGTAAATTTAGCACCATTATCAGGAAGCTTTCTCACCAATGACAACTTCATTGGAAGATCTTAATGAAAGTGTAGCGTACTCTAGGGAAAAAATATGAATATTTTAGCATCTATGTATTGAAAATTGTGTTGAATAAATGTCAGACTATTTTTTACATGTAACGTTGCTTCTATTTAATTTCGTCACGTTCAGAGGTGGGGGGTAGGAGACATAAGCCCTTGACAGCAAAATAATTCCTTTTGCTTGATTTCAGACAGTTGCATCAGCTCCTTTGTTCTGTGTTCATGTTACACTTATTTAGGTGGCTGAATCCACAGAGGAGCCTGCTGGTTCTAATCGGGGACAGTATCCTGAGGATTCCTCAAGTGATGGTTTAAGGCAAAGGGAAGTTCTTCGGAACCTTTCTTCCCCTGGATGGGAAAACATCTCAAGGTGAGTGTTATAATAAAGATCTTGGCTTATGCAACATGAATGTTCCTCGTTTGCATCAATTTAAGAATAAGGTATGTTTACACATATATCATCAGAACTTTTAAACATACAGAATTTTGCTTTATAAATAGCTTCGCTTTAAAGATCTCTTATATATTTAACTTTTCTTAATACACAGCCTTTTAGTACACACAAATTTAAAAAGTAAGTAATGCATATATTGAAAAAAAAAAGAAAATGTAGGCATTTTATCCTTCCATTGTGCTGACCGCTTGGTTGCCGTCATGATAGGAAATTAGTGCTGCTGCAGGAGAAAACAGCTGTTGTAAGCATTGTGCAGCTGTTTTGCTGAGTGGCTTTGTGCTGTATTGTAACAATGAGTGACAACAAGGGAGAGACTGTTTAAGAAGTGTCCTTCCAAAGACTTGGGGGTACTAGAAAAATTGGCCATTTTTTTATAACTATTAAAGCTTTTCTTTAGAGCAAAAGTCAGAACTAAATGCTCTGTTATTTGGATTTTTATAGCTCTTGGAATACATTGTTTTTGGGGAAAAATTCGTTAACTGCAGGTTGCAATTCTGTAACTCTCCAATTCCCCGTCCCCCTTTTTCTAGTACTTTTTATACACAATATTTTATAAAGCCAGGTGTTTTAGGAATGAGTTTTTCTTCCTTTTCCCCCTTAATGGAACTTTCAAATATACACAGCAGTGGGGACTGGATAATTAATCCCCACACCATCACCCAGGCCTAATAAATAACAAGCAGAGTTTTACCATACCTCGTCTATTACCCTTTCCCTTTTTTTTTTTTTTTTTTTTAAATTTATGAAGTATTTATTGATGATTCTTGGGTGTTTCTCGGAGAGGGGGATATGGCAGGGTCATAGGATAATCGTGGAGAGAAGGTCAGGAGATAAACACATGAACAAAGGTCTCTGGTTTTCCTAGGCAGAGGTCCCTGCGGCCTTCTGCAGTGTTTGTGCCCCTGGGTACTTGAGATTAGGGAGTGGTGATGACTCTTAAAGAGCATGCTGCCTTCAAGCATCTGTTAAACAAAGCACATCTTGCACCGCCCTTAATCCATTTAACCCTGAGTTGACACAGCACAAGTTTCAGAGAGCACGGGGCTGGGGGAAAGGCCATAGATCAACAGCATCCCAAGGCAGAAGAATTTCTCCTAGTCAGAACAAAATGGAGTCTCCTATGCCCACCTCTTTCTACACAGACACAGCAACAATCTGATCTCTCCTTCCTTTCCCCACACTTCCCCCCCTTCTTTTCAACAAAACCGCCATTGTCCTCATGGCCCGCTCCCGATGGTCGCTGTCTCTTCGGAGCTGTTGGGTACACCTCCCAGACAGGGCGGCCAGGCAGAGGCACTCCTTACCTCCCAGACAGGGCGGCCGGGCAGAGGCGCTCCTCACTTCCCAGATGGCCGCCGGGCAGAGGCGCTCCTCACTTCCCAGACGGGGCGGCCGGGCAGAGACGCTCCTCACCTCCCAGAGGGGGCGGCCGGGCAGAGGCGCTCCTCACTTCCTAGACGGGGCGGCCAGGCAGAGGCACTCCTCACTTCCCAGACGGGGCGGCCGGGCAGAGACACTCCTCACTTCCTCCCAGACGGGGTGGCAGCCAGGCAGAGGCGCTCCTCACCTCCCAGACAGGGCGGCCGGGCAGAGGCACGCCTCACTTCCCAGACTGGGCGACCGGGCAGAGGCGCTCCTCACTTCCCAGACGGGGTGGCCAGGCAGAGGCGCTCCTCACTTCTCAGACGCCCTTTCCCTTTTTTTAAAAAAAAAAAAAAGTATTTAAAAGTAATTCCCAGGCATCATGTTATTTCATCCCTATATTCTTCAGTATATAACTATGAAAACGTTTTAGTTATCTTGTATATATAGAATGCCATTATCAGATCTAACAGAAATCTTAAAAGCACTTAATCATTTTATTTCCATGCACTGTAATTTTCTTAAATGATCAAAAACAGCATCATACCAAGGCTTACTTGTATTGGAATACCATTTTAGAAATACTCTGTGTATGGAATTTAGTTAAAAGATTGTCAGCATATAAATTGGATAATTATTGGATAGAAAATTATTGGTTAGAAAAACTTAAAACTACTTCCCTTATTCTGATTCAACTATTCTTAACTTGAGAATTGAGGATCATATTTGACTTTCTGAATCTCACCATATTTAAACTTGATTTCCTTTAACAAATATTTATTGAACAACCAGTACATACAACTTTGCTTAAGGATATGAGTTGACCTGCAGGAATGACCACATAACCAATTTCTGATCTTTGGGCAATTCTATTATGATTTCAATTTTGTGATGTGCTACTGAAGAAATTGACTGTGTAAGAAGCACAAAGCCAAAGATGACTCGCATACACCTGCCCTGTGAAGTTGAGGGCGGTGTGGCCTGATTAAAGAAGCGTGCATTTGGCCGGGCGCGGTGGCTCACACCTGTAATCCCAGCACTTTGGGAGGCCGAGGTGGGCGGATCACGAGGTCAGGAGATTGAGACCATCCTGGCTAACACGGTGAAACCCCGTCTAATTTTTTGTAAAAATACAAAAAATTAGCCGGGCGTGGTGGCGGGCACCTGTAGTCCCAGCTACTGGGGAGGCTGAGGCAGGAGAATGGTGTAAACCCGGGAGGCAGAGCTTGCAGTGAGCCGAGATTGTGCCATTGCACTCCAGGCTGGGCGACAGAGCGAGACTCCATCTCAAAAAAAAAGAAGCATGCATTTGACATCCGACCAGCTTTGAAATCCAGCCCTGCTACTTACTAGCTCAGTGACCTTGTGCAAAGCCCCTGTCTTCCCTGAGCTGTACTCGGGTTCCCCTTGTAAAATCTCCTTCATGAGATTGCTGTGGATCCAGCAGCCTGTACAGGACCCCCGGTGGTCAATAAGCATGCACAGGTGATACCACATGCACACTTCACTATAGATTCAGATGTAGGGTGGAGGAAGAAGTGGATATTGGGAGGATGGGAGAGATTTCCTTCAGGAAAGACTGGGAGAAATGTGGCTTTTGAGCTGCTCTCTAAAAGATGAACAGTGGGTTGAGACCTGCAGTGAGACTCAACAAGTCAAAACTGAGGTGGGATCTACTTAACCCAAAAAGGTTGTTTATATATCTGTGCACTCAGCAAGTAGGTGGCAAGGGCTTTTGTTTTCCTGTGAGATGGGACTGTGGTAGAAGTGCTGTGTCATTTAGTACCTTCTGTGCTTGTGGTACATGGGTGCATCATACAGTCATTCACCATGTAACTGCCATAAATTCCATTCTTCTGTCTCTTCGATTTGAATTCTTGATTTTAATTTAAACTTAGTTTTCATTTGTTCATTCTCAACCCACTCAAAATGAGTGTTTTTTTAAATCTATATATAGGCCTGAAGCTGCCCAGCAGGCATTCCAAGGCCTGGGTCCTGGTTTCTCCGGTTACACACCCTATGGGTGGCTTCAGCTTTCCTGGTTCCAGCAGATATATGCACGACAGTACTACATGCAATAGTGAGTCCTTCCTGCCATGCTGGGTGTGGCCAGGGCTCTCGGGAATTGAGGGGAATTTTATCCATGTTACCTGTAAAGTTCAGAATGGAGGGATGAGTGTATTTTCATCAGTCTGCAGAGCCCTGCTCTGTTTGGTCTGTGGGTAGAGTAGAGTGTAAATGACAGCTGCTACCTGATTTGTGTATTGACACAAGGGTGCTTTTGTCTGATACATAGTTTAGTGACTTTATTTAGAACATGTTACTTTCTTTTCAATTTGTGGTATCTTCAAAGTTTTGTGAGGATTTTAATTTGCTACTGTGCCATAATCTTACAGTGGGCTTGATGTTTAATTCCAGGTGAAATTCACCTTGTGGCTTTTCTTAGAAAAGGCATTTATAGATATAGTTAGTAAGGAAGTTCTTCACTAAATTGAAGAAAAATCAAAGGCGTATCTACCTACTTGAAATTCTTAACAGTAAAAGACTGCTGTGTAAATAAGCCACAGACTTCACGGTGCTTTGGTCTCAACAGTATCTGCCTCTGTCGTTTTTATTTTAGTTTAGCAGCCACTGCTGCATCAGGGGCTTTTGTTCCACCACCAAGTGCACAAGAGATACCTGTGGTCTCTGCACCTGCTCCAGCCCCTATTCACAACCAGTTTCCAGCTGAAAACCAGCCTGCCAATCAGAATGCTGCTCCTCAAGTGGTTGTTAATCCTGGAGCCAATCAAAATTTGCGGATGAATGCACAAGGTGGCCCTATTGTGGAAGAAGATGATGAAATAAATCGAGATTGGTTGGATTGGACCTATTCAGCAGCTACATTTTCTGTTTTTCTCAGTATCCTCTACTTCTACTCCTCCCTGAGCAGATTCCTCATGGTCATGGGGGCTACCGTCGTTATGTACCTGTAAGCAGATGGTTTCTCTAATATAAATTACACTACACTGTGTTCACACTAAGCAGATTTTGCTCTTTTTGCTTTTTGTTTTTTTTGAGATGGAGTCTCGCTCTGTCATTCAGGCTGGAGTACAATGGCACGATCACTGCAATCTCCGCTTCCCGGGTTCAAGCGATTCTCCTGCCTCAGCCTCCTGGGTAGTTGGGATTACAGGCGCCCACCACTATGCCTGGCTAATTTTTATATTTCTAGTAGAGACAGGGTTTGGTCATGTTGGCCAGGTGGTCTCGAACTCCTAACCTCAAGTGATCTGCCCACCTGGGCCTCCCAAAGTGCTGGTATACAGGTGTGAGCCACCACTGCACCTGGCCAGACTTTGCTCTTTTTTGAGCAGTCTCAGTTACTGTAGAAGGAGATGTGTTTAAATAGTATATCATTCTGTGGCTGGGCGCAGTGGCTCACGCCTGTAATCCCAGCACTTTGGGAGGCCGAGGCATGAGGATCACATGAGGCCAGGAGTTCGAGACCATCCTGGCCAATATGGTGAAACCCCGTCTCTACTAAAAATACAAAAAATTAGCCAGATGTGGTGGCACGGGCCTGTAATTTACTTGGGTGGCTAAGGCAGGAGAATTGCTTGAACTGGGGAGGCAGAGGTTGCAGTGAGCCAAGATCGCACCACTGCACTCCAGCCTGGGTGACAGAGCAAGACCCTGTCTTAGAATAAATACATAATAAATAGTATGTATTTTGGCACTTTCAATACAAGGAATTCATGGCTTGGTTGTATGGTCCCAAGAACATATCAATCCTGTGTTAATATAAGAATATTATCTTGTCCTCTAGATAAGCTGCCTTACCTTCCAGGCTCACAAACCACAGTTATGTAGCCATACTGAGGCATGGAACAGAAAATTGTATTTGTTTTGAATGACAACACATTTGCCTTTATCAGGCCACAGCTGCCTTCCAGGGTAAAGTCAGGCACTGACTGTTAGCATGGCCCTGAAAGGCAGGGGAACCTTCACATACGTGACATTTGGTTTTAGCTGTGGCCCGAAGCAGTAGTTCTCAGCTGGGGGTGGTTTTGTACCCTCTCCCCCCAGGAGACATTTGGCAATGTGTAGATATTTTTGGTTGTCACGTCTAGGGGGAGTGGTCCTGCTGGCATCTAGTTAGTGGAAGCAAGAGTGCTGCTGTTTTCTACAGTGCACAGGACAACTCCCGCAGTAAATATTTGGCTCAATATGTCACTAGTGCCAAAGCTGAGAAAGCCTGGCCTAGAGTGATGGGTCTTCGTGGTTGAAACTAAAAGAAGAAATTTTCCTGTATAGTAAAAATGGATTTTTATTTTAGCTTTTAAAAACAAAAAAGAGGAATAATTAGAATATAATGCACACTCAAATATCCACAATTAATCATTGTTAATATTTTATTGTATTTAAGACTTGGGATTTAATTGATTTCTTCAAATAAAACGTTTAGTTAATATTTTCTGTAGTCTCTAGAATCGTATATTTAAATGACCAAATGTAGGTTGTCATTATGTTAATATAATTACAGCTTTGTAGGTATATGCATTCTCCCCGCTCTGTTTAGGTTTTCAAGGGTAAGGTTTAGTTCATATAAATAAGCATTTATTGAGTGCATACTTTGTGCCAGGTGCTGTTTATATTGCTGGGTGTGCAATGATGAATAAAACACAGTCCCTGCCTTCAAGGACCTAACAGACTGGTGAGAATGTCTGGGAGACAGTGTGATCAAATGCCTCTGTAGATGGGTCTTGCAGTGAGCTTATCAGGGTGCTGCTGTGATTAGAGGTGGGGAGCCTTGGATTCTTGAGTAAGTCTCACTGTGACATCAGCTAAGATGGACTTTTATGTGCTTCCTTTGAAGGCATCACGTTGGGTGGTTTCCATTTAGACCGAGGCCGGTTCAGAACTTCCCAAATGATGGTCCTCCTCCTGACATTGTAAATCAGGACCCCAACAATAACTTACAGGTATGGAGCCTCCCATGAAGCCCAGGCGAGCTTGACGTGATATGCCAGGCCCTCCAATCCTCAACCTTTAGATTGCCAGCTTGTGGTTTGCCATTTTATTGGGCTAAATATTTCATGATTTGTTCACATTTCTTCTTAGAGCAGCAGCTATTTTTAAAATGTCGAATGTGCCATCACATTCTATCACATATTTTTGACATGTGGCAATTTGCATTTTGGCTTAAGTAAACATTTTTTTAAACCCGCTATTTTGAGTGTTCAGTGGTCTGTAACAATGTGTTATACCATAAGAACTGGTATGAAGTGGTTAACTACTAGTTTAATAATAGTTGAAGCCTGGGCATGGTGGCTCATGCCTGTAATCCCAGCACTTTGGGAGGCTGAGGCAGGTGGATCACCTGAGGTCAGGAGTTCAAGACCAGCCTGGCCAACATGGTGACACCCCGTCTCTACTAAAAATACAAAAATTAGTTGGGCGTGCCTGTATTCTCAGCTGCTAGGGAGGCTGAGGTGGAAGGATGGCTTGACCTTGGGAGGCGGAGGTTGCAGTGAGCTAAGATCGCACCACTGCACTCCAGCCTGGGTGACAGAGTGAGACTCTGTCTCAAAAATAATAATAATAATAGTTGCAGATCTAGTTGTTTGATTTGATATTTGCTGCCAGGAGCAGTCAAAACTGTGACAACATCAACACAGTTGGGCTGTGGAAGCCTGAGAAACAGCCCTATCCAGCCTAGGGCATCATTCCCTGGGGTCCTGGCTGCCTGCTGCTGTGCCTATGGGGCAGGGGGCAGGGATTTACCCTGCCCTTTCCTAACATTATTTGGTGTTCATCACAGCCCTAATTGTTTTCTCATTGTTTCATTACCTGTAGGAAGGCACTGATCCTGAAACTGAAGACCCCAACCACGTCCCTCCAGACAGGGGTGTACTAGATGGCGAGCAGACCGGCCCCTCATTTATGAGCACAGCATGGCTTGTCTTCAAGACTTTCTTTGCCTCTCTTCTTCCAGAAGGCCCCCCAGCCATCGCAAACTGATGGTGTTTGTGCTGTAGCTGTTGGAGGCTTTGACAGGAATGGACTGGATCACCTGACTCCAGCTAGATTGCCTCTCCTGGACATGGCAATGATGAGTTTTTAAAAAACAGTGTGGATGACGATATGCTTTTGTGATCAAGCAAAAGCAGAAACGTGAAGCCGTGATACAAATTGGTGAACAAAAAATGCCCAAGGCTTCTCATGTCTTTATTCTGAAGAGCTTTAATATATACTGTATGTAGTTTAATAAGCACTGTAAGTAGAAGGCCTTAGGTGTTGCATGTCTGTGCTTGAGGAACTTTTCCAAATATGTGTGTCTGCATGTGTGGTTGTACATAGAAGTCATAGATGCAGAAGTGGTTCTGCTGGTACGATTTGATTCCTGTTGGAATGTTTAAATTACACTAAGTGTACTACTTTATATAATCAATGAAATTGCTAGACATGTTTTAGCAGGACTTTTCTAGGAAAGACTTATGTATAATTGCTTTTTAAAATGCATTGCTTCACTTTAAGGGGAACTTTGCGGAGGTGAAAACCTTTGCTGGGTTTTCTGTTCAATAAAGTTTTACTATCAATGACCCTGGCAGAGACTCCTATCATCCTAGCAGTTTACTCTACGTTTGTTGTATCTAGACAGTCAACAATTGAGTTGCCAGTGTTTAACCTGAATGCTTGTTTTTCAAAAGAGGACTGTTTGTGCCGGTAAGAGTGATCAGGTAAGGCCATGAAAGCTTTTGTTGGTGTTTTTGTTTTTGAGATGGGGTATTGCTTTGTTCCTTGGGCCAGAGTACATTGGCTACTCACAAGTGGGCTGGTAGCTGGCTACAGCCCCAGACTCCTTGGCTTAAGTCACCTCCTGCCTCAGCCACCCGGGCAGCTGGGACTACAATCATGCGCCATCACACTCAGCTTGAAAGTTTTAATTTACTAAGAATATACCTGTGTTTCCCCCCATTTCCTGATTTAAACAGTACTGGCTTATATAGGAACCCATCAAAGTTAAATTCCCCAAATTTAAAGTTAGTGAAGTTAGTGGTTTCACCTTGGCAAATCTGCAATAGTTTCACCGGCTCAAATTTCATGCTTTTGTAAGCTGAGCTTATGTTTGTGATTTTAATCCTTTAAGTACTACTGTGGTAACTAATCATTTTTTTGTTTTTTTGGTGGTGTTTTTGTTTTTGTTTTGAGATGGAGTCTCACTCTATTGCCCAGGCTGGAGTGCAGTGGCACGGTCTCAGCTCACTGCAACCTCTACCTCCTGAGTTCAAGCGATTCTCCTGCCTCAGCCTCCCGAATAGCTGGGATTACAGGTGCCCACCACAATGTCTGGCTAATTTTTTGTATTTTTAGTAGAGACGAGGTTTCACCATGTTGGCCAGGCTGGTCTCGAACTCCTGACCTCAGGTGATCTGCCCGCCTCGGCCTCCCAAAGTGCTGGGATTACAGATGTGAGCCACCGCACCCAGCCAGGGACTAATCTTTAAAGCAAAGTTTTATATATTTTTACGTGAGTAATGTTATGTGTAGGTGTTCTATTTGGCAAAGTAAATCAGCGTTTTCTATCATGATTGTGGTCATTTAAATTAATCCTCATTGGAAACATTGTTTACCTAAGATAAACATTCACTAAACAACTCATAGCAAGACGCTGGGTAGGTACAATGATGTCTTATGTGTGGTTATGCTTTCAAAGCCAACTGAAACCCTTTTGTAAGGAGTTAAATAGCAAAAAGTTTCAAGTAACTGTGTGCCTCTAGAACAGAACTATCAGAAGGCAATGAATATTCACAAATTGTGAAGAGATAGTTTGCTTCAAGGAAGAAATGACTTGTAACTAGAGTAGGTATGAAATGATGGGGGAAAAATGATGAGGTATGAAATTACTCACCTTCTCTCCAGCTCAAGGTAAGAAGGGTGGCAGCAGGAGTAAAAGCTCAGCCACAGGATGTGCTCTTCCTGCCAAACAGCTGGATTCTGCACATGCTTGGGAATGAGGTCCTGCTGGTTTAGGAAAACGAACATTAAGAATTCCCAAAGTCTTGGGTGGAAAAGCCTGTTGCTTTTCAGAGGCAAAGCCATCACCATTTGGCAAGGGGCCCAAGGCCCCAGGCAGCTGTGGTACCATCTGTTTCTGAAGGAGTGGGGATTTTACCCCCTGAAATGTCAGTTTGTGGCTTAAACTCTGGGTTCTACAGACCCAAAATAAATAGTGCCAGGAAGGTGCCCCTGAACAGAGCTAACCAGGGTTCAGATTGGCACCCCATCCCCACTGGGGCAAACAGGACTCTTAGCAATTAAGGCCTAGGACGGCTGACAAGTGGGACATGGCAGAAATTCAGTGCTTCCACCACAGCTCCTCAATGTGCCACGATCATGGGCCACACACCACTCTGAATACTTAGAAAATTATTGGTTTGGGCCTTTATTATTAAGTAGCAAGTAAATAACTGAAAAAGCCCCAGATTTCAGCTCTGGCTATAGCAGCTTTCTAAGTCTGTGTTTTTAAGATGCAATTTCTTGAATCCTAGTTCTGTAGAAGAAACACTCTACCCCCCGCCCTTCCCACCCCTAAAAAACGAGCTTCATGATCAAGTACATTTTGGAACCCTCAGGCTGATCCAAGTTCATAGATTTCTTCACTGCAGGCCTTCTGGGGCCTTTAATATGCCTGAAGCTGGGGCTTTCACTTCTGAGAATGGCCCAGGACTATCCATATGCCTCATTTTGGGAAATTTAGTAATGAGTTACTAAATCAACACCACCTTTGGCATTCTACATAGCAAACATACTTTGTTAGATGTGACATTTTACACAATAAACAATGGAGATAAAAATTTTTTTTAAATTTATTTTTGGCCAGGCATGGTGGCTCATGCCTGTAATACCAGCACTTTGGGAGGCCGAGGCAGGCGGATCACTTGAGGTCAAGAGTTTGAGACCAGCCTGGCCAACGTGGCGAAACCCTTTCTCTACTAAAAATACAAAAATTAGCTGGGCGTCGTGGTGGGCGCCTGTAATCCCAGCTACTCGGGAGGCTGAGGGAGGAGAATTGCTTGAACCCGGGAGGGGGAGGTTGCAGTGAGCCAAGACCACACCACTGCACTCCAGCCTGGGCGTCAGAGTGAGATTCTGTCTCAAAAAATAAATAAATGATTTCTTATTTATTTTACCAGTGCTCTACATGTTCAGAGAAACTTCTCTGGTAACCAACCATAGAAATGATCCCTGAAAGTATAGTCTTAGGAGATAAATATTCTTTACATAGCCAGGAGGGAGATGAGAAGCCATACCTGTCTACAGTCTGACTGACAAAGGGGGAGGCTCCAGGTCCCCTGGAGAATCCCAGGTTTTATGTAATAATTACTTGGTCCTTTTCAAAGTACTTGGATGTGTGTAGGATAGTCTCTTTGTCTTATCAGCTAGTCTTGCAATCTAGGTGTTCTCCCATTTTGTAGAGGCTTGCAGAGATGAGAGACCTGTCCAAGGTCTCAAACCCCTAACTGGCAGATCTGAGACTAGAAATACTCCCTCGCAGGAGTGGACCTCCTCTACAGTCCTCATGTGCCAAATATGGCGTGGGGGCCAGGAGACAGAATGAGGCATAGGTTGGGTGTGGCCCCTGCCCCCTTGGGTCTTGTAGTCGGCTGTGGGTGGCAAGTACAGCAGTGATGGCAGACAGGTGTGATGAGTTCGAGGACGGGGAAATAACATCCACAGCCCCATCCCAGTACTCCTGTGCAGCAATGGAAGTGTGCCACCGACACAGGGGCTGCAGGATGAGCAGGAGTGACAGGCAAAGAGAGGAAGAGAGCTCTGCCTGTGCAAAGGCGGAGGGAACATGGTGTGGGAGGAACTGAAGAGAATTCCACATAAGTATGAAGACGGTAGGGAGATTGAGACTGGAGAAAAGGGGGAGCTGGGGCTTCCCTTTTGACCATACAAAGCACTGAAAGCACAGCACTCCCAGCCTCAGGGTCCTCCATGATTGGAGACTGAGCATGAATTCAGAGGAGCTTGTGGAAGTCACCCAGTCAGGTCCAGAAATCCTGCAGTGCATCCCTTCCGTTACCCCTGTCATAACTGGGAGAAGACACCACCCACATGACACAGGGGAGAGTGCAGTCATGAGCTAGCACCCATATTGTCCCCTGCATCTGTCCTTGGCTATGTTTTACACCCCCCACCCCTTAGAACATTGTAGTCAAACTAGGAAGTATTAAATTGGCTGGTTGCTCCCAACTACACTGGACAAAGTGGAGGAAAAAAAAAACAAGGAGCTCAAGGTTTCAAATCCCCAGCTCAAGCTCTGCATAAAAACTGCTGTGACTTCCTTAGAAGAGACCCTTATCTCCTGTAGCTGCAGGGTCGAGATTTCTGAGCTCATGTGATCTGCCTGCCTCAACCTCCCAAAGTGCTGGGATTACAGTTGTGAGCCACCCTGCCTGGCCAGGGCTGAGATTTGTGAAAAGGAAACCTAAAGTCTCATCTTGCATGTGGCTGAATTATGTCGCAAATCCAATTCCCAAATTCCAGCCTTGCAGGACGTCTTCAGTTAAAGTGAGGGCAACTTGAAAATTGGAATGGGAACATAAGGGAAGATTCCAGTAAAGCTGGGGACATTGAATCCCTAAATTCTGTTATGTTCCCTGCCAGTAGAAACAGCCCATCTACCCCTCCCTGGGTCCAGCTGTGTGGACACAGATTGGCAGCGAGTGTGCGGGTGTTATTTCCCTACCCTTGTAATCATCACACTTTCTTTTTCTTTCTTTTTTTTTTTTGAGTCAGAGTCTTGTACTGTTGCCCAGGCTGGAGTACAGTGGTGCAATCTCAGCTCACTGCAACCTCCGCCTCCTGGGTTCAAGCAATTCTCCTGCCTCAGCCTCCCGAGTAGCTGGGACTACAGGCATGCACCACCACACCCAGCTAATTTTTTTGTATTTTTAGTAGAGACAGGGTTTCACCCCAATAGCCAGGTTGGTCTCGAACTCCTGACCTCAAGAGATTCACCCACCTCGGCCTCCCAAAGTGCTGGGATTACAGGCATGAGCCACCGCGCCTGACCTCATCACAACTTCTTAACCCTTTGAGAAACCCTATGGCCCTCCCCGAGGTAGCTGTCTTGCAGGGCACTTCTGATTCTTCTTAGATCCTATGCCCTTCCCCTCTTTTCTGGACCTGTAACTAGACTCAAGTCCCACCAGGCCCCAGAGAGAAAGGTACACACTGTGACCCATGAAGAGCTGTGTTACACACCAAAAGAACTGCATGATTTTTCCAATTTCTACAGACAAATCCAAGAGACATGTATGGGAGTAGATTTTAAGGGCGTGAGATCACAGAAGGACCATAGTGTTGGATCTGGCTGAACGTAATGATATGGGCCCACTAAGCAGAGATTCTTAACTCAGCGCTTTAGCATGAGGGGTTAGAAACGGCTCTAACTTGGTTGGTTGGTTGCTTGGCTGGCTGAAACATGGACCAAAAGGTAGGTGGCCTACACTGTTCCTTATTTTGTTATTAATATATTTGTATATTGATACACAAACTTGTATGCTATGATATCTAATACATATTATAGATATAAAACAAATCTTTAGGCCAGGCATGGTGGCTCACTCCTGTAATCCCAGCACTTTGGGAGGCTGAAGCAGGTGGATCACGAGGTCAGGAGTTCAAGACCAGCCTGGCCAACAGGGTGAAATCCCATATCTACTAAAAATACAAAAATTAGCCGGGCACAGTGTCAGGCACCTATAATCCCAGCTACTCAAGAGGCTGAGGCAGGAGAATTGCTTGAACCCGGAAGGTGGAGGTTGCAGTGAGCTGAGACCGCATCACTGCACTCCAGCCTGGGCGACAGAGCAAGACTCCGTCTCAAAAAAAAAAAAAAAAAAAACTTTTGTTTTCTTTCCTCTCTCATTCCCTTATGACCTAACATAAGATGGATCATCACAGCATTGAAGTGACAGGATGTCAAGCAGAAGAGTAAACATCACCCAAGGACGTTGCAGCCTCTCTGGGGAAAGGATTGGCACGTTTTCTGTTGTATGCCGGATGGTTGAGTCACGTTAGGTGGAAGTACGGCTTTGTTACTGTCTTTATCTGGAGATTAAGTGTGGTTTAAGGATATGCATACAGGTGCCAGGTTGACAAAGAGAGTACTGTGATGATTAGTTTTATGTGTGAACTTGGCTAGTCCCAGTTATGTAAACACGAATCTAGGCCAGGCTTGGTGGCTCACGCCTGTAATCCCAGCACTTTTGGAGGCTGAGGCAGGTGGATCACCTGAGGTCAGGAGTTTGAGACCAGCCTGGCAAACGTGGTGAAACCCCATCTCTACCAAAAATACAAAAATTAGCCTGGTGTGGTGGGGTGTGCCTGTAGTCCCAGCTACTCGGGAGGCTGAGGCAGGAGAATCGCTTGAACTTGGGAGGTGGATCCTGCAGTGAGTGGAGATCATGTCACTGCACTCCAGCCTGGGAAACAGAGTGAGACTCCATCTCAAAAAAACATAAAACAAAAACAAAAACCCCGTGAATCTAGGTGTTACTATGAAGGTATTTTGCAGATGTGATTAACCTGCATGGGCCTCATCTAATTATCTGAAAGACCTTAATTGCAAAACTCAGGTTTCCCCAAGGACAGAGCAATTAAGTCTATGGCCTGCAGCCTCAGCTTCCACCTGAGTTTTCAGCCCACCATCCTACCCTACAGCTTCAGATGCACCTAGCCAGCCCCTACAACCGTGTAGGATGATTTCTAGAAGTTAGTTAATGAATACGCTATTGGATCTGTTTCTCTGGAGGAACCCTGACTGACATAGGGGCCGGCTCTGGAGATTGTGAGGTCCAGTTCCTTATGCCCGTGTAGTGTATTGGCCAGTGGGGGTGCGAATTGTTTCCAGGCAGGCTGTGTCATTTGTTCAGGCAGGGTCCCCTCCCCTTGGCTCTGCCTGAGAGCAAAGGCAGGTGGGGTAGCCCTGGGGAGGGCCTGAAGCTTTGCTCTGTGCCTCCTAAAGCTTTCCCACTGCAGGGAGCCGGCCAGGCAGGCTGGCAGGAAGAGGCAGGCTCCATCTGGAAGGATGTCTCCAGGGTGGAAATGATGAGATTTAAATGTTGTGGGGACCCGGAGGGTGGGGTGGGACAGCACCACTGACCCAGCTGCAGAGTTGGACCCTCTGAAGCCCATTGTGTACATGAGAATCTGTGTGCCTGATTGTGTAGGTGCCTATACATGGATAGGCTGCGAATCTGTGTGCACACAGCTGGCTGGAGAGCACATGAGTAGGCATATGTACCATATTGTCAGCACTCACCCATTAGCTCCTGGGGACCCACTTGCTGCAGGTGATCCCTGTCCTCATGGGCTCTATACCCTGGCAGGTCAACAGAGACTACAAAAAAACAAGTGGACATAAAATGACAAGGGCTAGGATAAAAAGCATGGAAAGGAGAGGGGATAACGTGGCAGGGGACATTTTCGAGTGCAGTGGTTTTGACACCAGGAAGATGAGTGGTTAGACAGTGGTCGGGGAGGGCCTCCAAGGAGGTGACACCTGAATGATGAGCTGGAGCAAACCAAGCAAAGATTGGAGGAAGAGCCTCCAAGCAGAAAGAACTGCAAGGACAAAGGCCCTGGGGCAGGAGTGGGTACATGTGTCCTGTATGTGTGTGTCCTGCACTGTGGCAGGTGTCTGAAGCTGAGCCCAGAGGAGCTGTGGAGATCAGGCCCAGAAGTGGAGCCAGAGCACGTAGGGCCAGAGACCCGCAGTAAGAAACGGGATGTGGTCGAGATGGGATGGGAGCCACCATGGGGCGGGGGCAGCAGAGTCTGATGTTGCGTACTTCAAGGAGCTGGAGTTTTATGAGGGAAGAGCGAGGAGGCGTGTGCGAGGAAGAACAGCCCCACTGAGGCCTGCAGGGAAGGCAGCAGACCTCAGGTCAGAGCATGAAGGTAGAGGGAATGTTCCAAGAAGTGGGTGGGGGAATAAGCACTGGATGGCTGATGACAGAGGGCAGGGTGGAGGATGCGGGGCCAGGGAGGGCTGCACAGAGCCCTGGGAGGGTGAGCGGTGGCCCTGGCTGGCTAGGAGGCGCCACCTTGAGGTGCTACTGGAGGATACAGCGCAAGGAAGGCGGATGGTCTCTTCTGATGACAACCTTCTTGCTGGCATTAGACTGAAAGGGGAGGTGATTTGTAGGGATGAGGCCAGAGGGGTTGTCCCCAGGGAAGGGCACCAGATGTGGGGCAGGAGAGCTGGTGTGAGTTGCAGCCGTGGGGCCTGGAGGAAGTCACATCACCCCACTGAATTCTCACTTCCTCATCATAACAGACCCTGTGACATATAAAACCTGCTCTGCCCACCCGCACAGAGGTCACAAGGCTGGAGTGAAATAAAGGAGCGCTTCCCCAGAGTGGCACACGGGACCCAGTGGCAGGTGTGCAAAACCATTCTAGGTGGAAGAACACTTTTTCTTTTTTTCTTTTTCTTTCCTTTCTTTTCTTTTCTTTTTTCTTTTCTTTTTTTTTTTTGAGATGGAGTCTCCCTCTGTTGCCTAGGCTGGGGTGCAGTGGTACAATCTTGGCCCACTGCAGCCCCTGGCCCCCAGGTTCAAGTAATTCTCCTGCCTCAGCCTTCTGAGTAGCTGGGACTGCAGGCACCCACCACAACATCTAGCTAATTTTTGTATTTTTAGCAGAGACAGGGTTTTACCATGTTGACCAGACTGGTCTCGAACTCCTGACGTCAAGCGATCCACCCGCCTTGGCCTCCCAAAGTAGCTGGGATTACAAGCATGAGCCACCGTACAAAGCCAAAAACACTTGATTATAATAGCATGCTATTTTTCAATGTATTAGATAAATGTATTTTCCATTTAAAGTGGGGATATAAAGCTCCCCTTTAAAATCCACATAAGTAAAAAAGCCAGTCCGTTTAAAAGGTTAAGTAAATAACAGTCTAGGGCAGATGCAGAAAAGACAGCATCATGACCGTGGTTCCTGAAGGATTAAGGTTTCAGGAAACACTGAACGCTAAAAGCTTTGTGAATGTATAGTCCATGAAAATGTCTTTTGAAAAATGAGGTGCATACCAAGATGTTTGAGTGTGTGTATTTGGGGTAGGTGCTGTGGGCATACAGGTGTACCTGTGTGTGTCTCACAAGCAGGTGTAGCTGGGTGCTTGTGTGTACGTGGTGTGTGTGTATCTGTGCACACGTGCATATCTGTGCCCACGTATCCATGCACACGTCCTCATAAGGCTGTCTGCAGCCAGGTGCGGTGGCTCACGCCTGTAATCCCAACACTTTGGGAGGCCGAGGCGGGGGGATCACGAAGTCTGAAGTTCGAGACCAGCCTGGCCAAGATGGTGAAACCCCATCTCTACTAAAAATACAAAAAATTAAGACAGTGAGTGTTGATCGTGAAGAAGGGAAGATGAATGTAGGGATTAGGTGGGAGGAATGGGGTGCTGTCAAGATGAAAATAAACTTAGGGTGGAGAGGCTGGGGCAAAAGAGAGGCCCAACATTATGATTTGCCCCAGTGCTGGGACTTTGTGCCTGGTGATCTGAGGTGGCAGGGCTTCTACCCAGGCCTGATGGAAGCTGGGATTAAAAGCAGCTGTGATCTAAGGCAGGCCATTGCTCTGTGGCCTGCTCCCCTAACTCTTTTGCAGAAAGTCCCAGGCTAAGAGATGGGGGATGGTTGTAATGACCCCTCCCAGAAATCCTGGCTCTGTCCTGCAGAGGTGGGGCCCGGGGATCAAGACACCTGTAGGTTCAAGAGAGAGGCAGAACTAGGGGTCAGCCAGCTGGGGCAGGAAGGCTTCACTCTAGGCTGCAAGGAGAGACCTTTCGCCTTGACTGGAAGGACGTGAGGAGCCTGTGGCCTCCTGTTTGCAACCAAGGGCTGAGGAAGGGGCCGGGCATTCCTGCCGTAGGTCAATGACCTGGAGAAACACATGCTTGAGGACAGAGCTCAGATCATTGTCCCAGCGCAAACCCTGGTGGGATGTAAGGTTTGGAGCTTCTTAAGTTCCAAGAGGCAGTCTCATGCAGTTCAAGGAGGGCTGGAGAAGCCTGGTCTGCTCATGGGAGTCAATCGTTAAATTTTCAGGAATTTTGTGAGCCAATTATTGAACACAGCTATTATTAAAAACAAAATTATAGGCTGGGCAAGATGGCTCACGTCTGTAATCCCAGCACTTTGGGAGGCCGAGGCGGTGGATCACTTGAGGTCAGGAGTTCAAGACCAGCCTAGCCAACATAGCAAAATCCTGTCTCTACTAAAAAGACAAAAACATTAGTCGGGTGTGGTGGCTGACATCTGTAATTCCAGCTACTCGTGAGGCCGAGGCATGAGAATTGCTTGAGCTCAGGAGGCAGAGGTTGCGATGGGCTGAGATCACGCCATTGCACTCCAGCCTGGGCAACAGAGGGAGATTCTGTCTTTCAAAACAGTAAAATAAAATAATGGGCTGGGTGCCGTGGCTCACGCTTGTAATCTCAGCACATTGGGAGACCAAGGCTGGAAGATCGCTTGAGCCCAGAAGTTGGAGACCAGCCTGGGGAACACAGGGAGACCCTGGTCTGTACAAAAAATAAAAACAAAATTAGCCGGGCATGGTGGCACATCCCTGTGGTCCCAGTTACTTAGGAGGCTGAGGTGAACAAAGTTAACACTCAAAACTCATCACTTGTGAATTACTTTGCTACAGTGCACTATTATTATTATTGTTTATTTATTTTTATTGGGCAGCCTCCTGAGCCAAACTAGGCTCAGAGACTGTCCAGCATACTATTATTGATGCTTTGTGGTTATTGATATTGATTGGATCCATATAGTGGAAATGGCTATACTGTAGAATTATGTGCTACTGTGTATTTCTTACCAATTCTGCATTCAGTGACATCACATTCATAGCTTGAAGTTGGCCATGGTGAGAGGTAAATATGTGTGGTATAAATTGGCAAAGAAATTGGCAAAGGCTACAGATTGGGGTTCCTGCCTGGTCCCCCAAGAGCTGGTTGTTAAACTTTTACCAGCACACCACTGAGTTGGAGTCTGGAAAGCAGGCTTTGTCCAGGTTCTGCCCTGCTAGCTCAACTGGCTCTCAAAGCTTTGCTCCACCAACCGGCCTATGGCTGCTTCCACTCACCAATTCTCCCTTTTGCCCTCTAAGGCCACCTCTTTCAGGAAGCTTCCCCTGATTTCTTTGCCTGGACTTCTAAACTTCTTTCTTTGCCAGGCGTGGTGGCTCACACCTGTAATCCCAGCACTTTGGAAGGACGAGGTGGGCAGATCACTCGAGGTCAGGAGTTAGAGACCAGCCTGGCCAACACGGCGAAACCCTGTCTCTACTAAAAATACAAAGATTAGCTGGACATGGTGACGCGCACCTGTAATCCCAGCTACTCAGGTAGCTGAGGCAGGAGAATCACTTGAACCCGGGAGGCAGAGGTTGCAGTGAGCCAAGATCACACCATTGCACTCCAGCCTGGGCAACAGAGGGAGACTCCATCTCAAAATAAATAAATAAATAATTCTTTCTTACGTCTTCTGTTCATATTCATACAGAATAATCTCCACATTTCAAAATTCTTAACTGATTAGCTAGTTCTTGCTATTAATTAAATACTTGAAGCATATGGCCAAGCTTAGATGGATGGAATCCCTGTATTGGTAAGGTGGGAATTTTTCTATTCTTTTTTTTTTCTTTTATTTATTTATTTATTTATTTTTTTATTTATGAAGTATTTATTGATGATTCTTGGGTGTTTCTCGGAGAGGGGGATATGGCAGGGTCATAGGATAATAGTGGAGAGAAGGTCAGGAGATAAACACATGAACAAAGGTCTCTGGTTTTCCTAGGCAGAGGTCCCTGCGGCCTTCTGCAGTGTTTGTGCCCCTGGGTACTTGAGATTAGGGAGTGGTAATGACTCTTAAAGAGCATGCTGCCTTCAAGCATCTGTTTAACAAAGCACATCTTGCACCGCCCTTAATCCATTTAACCCTGGGTTGACACAGCACAAGTTTCAGAGAGCACGGGGCTGGGGGAAAGGCCATAGATCAACAGCATCCCAAGGCAGAAGAATTTCTCCTCCCAGACAGGGCAGCTGGGCAGAGGCGCTCCTCACTTCCCAGACGGGGCCGCCGGGCAGAGACGCTCCTCACCTCCCAGACGGGGCGGCCAGGCAGAGACGCTCCTCACCTCCCAGTCGGGGCAGCCGGGCAGAGGCACTCCTCACATCCTCCCAGACGGGGTGGCAGCCAGGCAGAGGCGCTCCTCACCTCCCAGACGGGGCGGCCGGGCAGAGGCGCTCCTCACTTCCCAGACGGGGCGGCCAGGCAGAGACGCTCCTCACCTCCCAGACGGGGTGGCCAGGCAGTGGCGCTCTTCACTTCCCAGATGGTGTGGCAGCGGGGCAGAGGCCCTCCTCACCTCCCAGACGGGGCGGCCAGGCAGAGGCGCTCCTCACTTCCCACACAGGGTGGCGGCCGGGCAGAGGCGCTCCTCACTTCCCAGATGGGGCAGCCAGGCAGAGGCACTCCTCACTTCCTCCCAGACGGTGTGGCGGCCGGGCAGAGGCCCTCCTCACATCCCAGACGGGGCCAGGCAGAGGCGCTCCTCACTTCCCAGACGGGGCAGCCGGGCAGAGGCGCTCCTCACATCCCAGATGATGGGTGGCCGGGCAGAGACTCTCCTCACTTCCTCCCAGACGGGGTGGCAGCTGGGCAGAGGCGCTCCTCACTTCCCAGATGTTGGGCGACTGGGCAGAGGCGCTCCTCACTTCCCAGACGGGGCAGCCGGGCAGAGGCGCTCCTCACATCCCAGACGATGGGCGGCCGGGCAGAAACGTTCCTCAATTCCTATAGGGGATGGTGGCCGGGCAGAGGCGCTCCTCACTTCCCAGATGGGGCAGCCGGGCAGAGGCGCTCCTCACATCCCAGATGATGGGTGGCCGGGCAGAGACGCTCCTCACTTCCTATACGGGATGGTGGCCGGGCAGAGGCGCTCCTCACTTCCCAGATGGGGCGGCCGGGCAGAGGGGCTCCTCACATCCCAGACGGTGGGCGGCCAGGCAGAGACTCTCCTCACTTCCTAGACGGGGTGGCGGCGGGGCAGAGGCTGTAATCTTAGCACTTTAAGAGGTCAAGGCAGGAGGCTGGTAGGTGGAGGTTGTAGCGAGCCGAGATCATGCCACTGCACTCCAGCCTGAGCACCATTGAGCATTGAGTGAGCGAGACTCCATCTGCAATCCCAGCACCTCGGGAGGCCGAGGCAGGCAGATCACTCGAGGCCAGGAGCTGGAGACCAGCCCGGTCAACACGGCAAAACCCCGTCTCCACCAAAAATACAAAAACCATTCAGGCGTGGCGGCGCACGCCTGCAATTCCAGGCGCTCAGCAGGCCGAGGCAGGAGAGTCACAGGAGCCTGAGGCAGGGAGGTTGAAGCGAGCCGAGATCACGGCAGTACAGTCCCAGCTTCGGCAACAGAGGGAGACCGAAAAAAGAAGGAGAGGGAGACCGAAGAAAGGGGAGAGGGAGAGGGAGGGGGAGGAGGAGGGGGAGGAGGAGGGGGAGGGGGAGGGGGAGGGCTTCTTTTTTTTTTTGAGACCAAGTCTCACTCTGTCACCCAGGCTGGAGTGCAACGGCGTGATCTTGGCTCACCACAACCTCCACCTCCCAGGTTCAAGCCATTCTCCTGCCTCAGCCTCCCTAGTAGCTGGGATTACAGGCACACACCACCAAGCCCAGCTAATTTTTGTATTTTTAGTAGTGACAGGGTTTCGCCATGTTGGCCAGGCCAGTCTGGAACTCCTGGCCTCAAGTGATCTGCCCACCTCAGCCTCCCAAAGTGCTGGGATCACAGGTATGAGCCATCACGCCCACCTAGGGTGGGAATTTTCCACCTGGGTTCTGGGCTCAGCTCTGCCACAGATTCCTCTCTCTGGCCTTATCCTCTGAAGGCGCGATTTTGGCATGACTGAGTGGATGGAGGAAGAACTTGGGGTCAGCGGGCTGTCACCCTGCTCTGCCGTGGAACCGGCTCAACAACAGGGCCGCAACAGGGCTTGTTGGACATGGAAGCAAATGAGAAAATTAGTAATACTGATTCAGTGTTTACTTAAGGTTCTGACACTTTGTCCATTATAGACCTTTTGCATTAATTTTGATTTTTTTATTATAGTAAAATATATATATAACATAAAATTGATCATTTTAGCCATTCTAAGTGTACAGTTTTGTGGCGTTTAATACATTCACATTATTATACAACCCATCTCCAGAACTCTTTTTACCTTGAAAAACTGAAACTCTATTTCCATTAAATATGAACTCACTCCCCGTTCTCTCTTCCTCCAGCCTCTGGTGACCTCCATTCTATTATTATTATTATTATTATTATTATTATTATTATTATTATTAGAGGCAGTGTCCCTCTGTTGTCCATGCTGGAGTGCAGTGATTCAATCACAGCTCACTGTAGCCTCAAACTTCTGGGCTCAAGGGATCTTCCCACTTCAGCTTCCTGAGTAGCTGAGACTATAGGCATATGCCACCGTACTCTGCTAATTTACTTATTTTTTGGAAAGATGGGGTCTTGCTGCATGGCCCAAGCCAGACTTACATTCTTGAGCTCAAGTGATCCTCCCACCTCAGCCTCCCAAAGCATTGAGATTACAGGTCTGAGCCACCGCACCCTTCCCTTTCTACTGCCTGGCTCTTAAATATGACTACTCTAGATACCTCATATAAGTGGAATCATACAGTATTTGTCTTTTTGTAACTGGTTCATTTTACTTGGCATAATGTCCTGAAGGTTCATCCTCATTGTAGTGTGTGTCAGAATTCCCTTCCTTTTAAAGGATGAATAATATTCCGTTGTGTGGATATATCACATGTTGTTTATCCACTCATCATTGATTGACGCTTGTGTTGCTTCCACTTTGGGCTGCTATGGAAAATGCTGCTATGAATGCGGGTGTGCAAATATTCATTTGAGTCCATAATTTTGATCATTTTTTCGAGACAGAGTCTCACACTGCTGTCCAGGCTAGAGTTCAGTGGCGCAATCTCGGCTCACTGCAACCTCCGCTTCCTGGGTTGAAGTGATTCTCCTGCCTTAGCCTCCCAAGTAGCTGGGATTACAGGTATCCGCCATCATACCTGGCTAATTTTTGTATTTTTAGTAGAGACAGGGTTTCACCATGTTGGAGGCTGGTCTCAAATTCCTGGCCTCAGATGATCCACCCACCTCGGTCTCCCAAAGTGCTGGGATTGCAGTGAGCCACTATGCCGAGTCCATAATTTTGATTTTTAAATGGTAACTACTAAGTTTTTCTGGCACCCCTTAAATTTTGTCAGGCACTTGCCTTACCCTAGTCCTGGCCCTAGTTTGGGTTGTCACAACAAGGTGGAAATGTACTGAAAAGCTCGTGTTTTATCTTTATACATTTACATGGGACCCCAAAAAAGGGGGAAAACCGACTTTCATAGGGATATGACACAGGGACGCAGAAGCCAACTGAAAGAGCCCCCAGTGGCCAAAGATGGAGCAACCTGAGCAATAAAATAAATAAAGTAAGCATCAAATTATAGCCCAAAGTATGAAATAAGTGTCTATGAGTCTATACTAACATAGATGATTGAATACATTCATATTAATAAATGGGAGAGCATTTTGAGAGGCCAAGGTGGGCAGATCACTTGAGCCCAGGAGTCTGAGACCAGATTAGGCAATGTGATGAAACACTGTCTCTACCAAAAATACAAAAATTAGCCGGGCATGGTGGGGCATGCCTGTAGTTCCAGTTACTTGGGAGGCTGGGGTGGGAAGATTGCTTGAGCCTGGGAGACGGAGGTTGCAGTGAGCTGTGATCTTGCCACTGCACTCCAGCCTGGACAACAGAGTGAGGCCCTGTCTCAAAATAAATAAATATATAAATAAAAATAAAAATAAACAGGAAAGAAGAGACAAATCTTCTGTGCAGAAGAATCCCAAATGAATTCTGTAGATTCTCCACCCTACAGGAGGGCACACACAACTCCAGGCTGCCTTAGTCACCTTCTTCCAAAGAGTACAGTACAGGAAGGGGGAGCGGGGAGAATTAACTTCACAGTGGAGAAATCTGACAAATAAGACCTGTCAGGTGATCGAGGTCACATCAGCTGTCATGAACTATGCTAATAGTGGGCATCCCGGATATGATGGGATGAAATGGCACTTCAACTCCGTGACCCTTTTCACAACAGCCCGTAACGCCAGTATAAGGAAAACATCAGATCAGGCACGGTGGCTCATGCTTGTAATCTGAGCACTTTGGGAGGCCAAGGTGGGTGGATCACAGGTCAGGAGTTTGAGACCAGCCTGGACAACATGGTGAAATCCTGTCTCTACTAGAAATACAAGAACTAGCCAGGCACAGTGGCGGGTGCCTGTAATCCCAGCTACTCGGGAGGCTGAGGCAGGAGAACCGCTTGAACCCGCGAGGCGGAGGTTGCAGTGAGCCGAGATTGCACCACTGCACTCCAGCCAGGGCGACAGAGTGAGACTCCATCTCAAAAAAAAAAAAAAAGAAAAGAAAAACATCAGACAGATCCCAACAGAAGGGCGTCCTACAGTATACCTGACCACTGCTCCTCAAACCTGTCAAGACCATCAGAAACAAGAGAAACCTGACAAACTGTCACAGCTACAAGAAGACGTGACAACTAAATGTGATTTTTTTTTTTTTTTTTTGAGGTATGCTCTCACTTTCTCACCCAGGCTGCAGTACAGTGGCACAATCACAGCTCACTGCAGCCTCGAACTCTGGGGCTCAAGTGATCCTCCCATCCATCTCAGCCTCCCAAGTAGCTGGGGCTATAGGTGTGCACCACCACACCCAGCTAATTTTTGTATTTTTTTTTTAGAGACAGTATTTCACCGTGTTGCCCAGCCTGGTCTCGAACTCCTGGATTCAAGCAATCCACCTGCCTTGGCCTCCCAAAGTGCTGGGATTACAGGCATGAGCCACCATGCCTTGCCAAATGTGATGTATTCTTGACGGGATCCTGGAACAGGAAAAAGATATTAGGTAAAAACTAAGGACATCTGAATAACCATGGATTTCAGTAATGTATCCACATTGATTCATTAATTCTAACAAATATACTGTATGAATGCAAGATGTTCATAATGAGGCCGGGGTGGTGGCTCATGCCTGTAATCCCAGCACTTTGGGAGGCTGAGGCAGGAGGATCTCTTGAGCTCAGGAGTTCGAGACCAGCCTGGGTAACATAGTGAGATCCCCATCTCTACAAAAAATGTTTAAAAATTAGCCAGGTGTGGTGGCACATGCCTGTAGCCCCAGCTACTCAAAAGACTGAGACAGGAGGATCCCTTGAGCCGGGAGGTTGAGGCTGCAGTAAGCCAGGATTGTGCCACTGCACTGCAGGCTGAGCAACAGAGTGATACCCTGTCTCAATAATAATAATAAAAATAATAATAATAGTAATAATAATAATAATGGAAACTCAGTATGGGTTGTATATGGGAACCTTGCTCAGTTTCTCTGAAAATCTAAAATTCTTCTAAAAACCAAAGTCTGCTTAAAAATTCACACGGGGTTTGCATTCTCCTCCACGACAATGTTTTGCAGGTTATGATTACAGAGGCGGGAGAGGGTGCAGGTTATCCTGCCCCTCCCTGTCCCAGGGATTCCCTTCCCCAGGAACTGTGTCTCCCCTGTGAGAGAGGGTGAGCTTCCGTGACCCCAAGCCTCTTGCCCTCTGACTCCGGTATTCTCAGAAGCTGGGACCAGCACTGAGCCCAAATTCCTGAAGCGCTCAAATCCTGGCTTTCTGTCCCTATGTGACCTGGAGCTTGTAGTTTAACTTCTCTCTGCCTTACTGTTTGACCTATAAAGCAGGGCAATCAAGGCATCCCAGGGGTGGCTGTGAAGAGTGAATGAGATAGCAGACAACCCAGGTGCCCACTGACGGGTGAAGGGACCAACACAGTGTGGTATAGGCGTATAAGGGAATGGAGTACAGACACAGCCTACAACACAGACAAACCTTGAAGACATTCCTCTAAGGGACATAGGCCAGGCGCGGTGGCTCATGCCTGTAATCCTAGCATTCTGGGAGGCCGAGGCAGGTAGGTCACTTGAGGTCAGGAGTTGAGACCAGCCTGGCCAACATGGCAAAATCCCGCCTCTACTAAAAATACAAACATTAGCTGGGCGTGGTGGTGGGTGCCTGTAATCCTGGGTACTCGGGAGGCTGAGGCAAGAGAGTTGCTGGAACCCGGGAGGTGGAGGCTGCAGTGGGCCGAGATTGTGCCACTGCACTACAGCCTGGGCAACAGAGCGAGACTCTGTTGAAAGAAAGATAGAGAGGGAGGAAGGAAGGAAGAAAGAAAGGGAAGGGAAGTGAGGGGAGGGAGAGAGAAAGAAGAGAGAAAGAGAAAGAAAGAAAGGAAGAAAGAAGAAAGAAAGAAAAGAAAGAGAAAGAAAGAAAGGAAGAAAGAAGAAAGAAAAAGAAAGAAAGAAAGGAGGAAAGAAGAAAGGAAGAAAGAAAGAAAGAAAAGAAAGAGAAAGAAAGGAAGGAAGAAAGAAGAAAGGAAGAAAGAAAGAAAGAAAAGAGCGAACCCAGGAATGAAAGATCACACACTGTATGACTCTATTTACAGGAAATGTTCAGAGTAGGCAAATCCATAGAGACAGAAAGCACATTTGTGGTTGCCAGGAGCTGGGAAAGGACAGGATGGGGAATGACTGTTTATTGGATGTGGGGCTCTATTTTGGGGTGATGAGAATGTTCTGGAATTAAATTCATGGCTGCATAACACTGTGAATGTACTAAATGCCCCTGAATTGTACACTTTAAAATGGTTAAAGTGGTAAGTTTTCATTAAGCAGTAAATTAAATTCTACTACAATTTTAAAAAGACTAAAAAATAATTTAAAAAAGATTAAATGAGATAATACAAAAAAGCATTATCTCGAAAATACAGCTGATATTAGTATGATTCTTACTAAGTTTTAAGAGTCTAAGGTGCAGGATTCTAAGTTTAAAGGGATAGGCTCTTTTGGTTTTTTGGTTTAGTTATTTGTTTTTTTTTTTAATCCATTATCCCCAGGGTCTCCCACCCTTGGGAGGCCCCCAGCACCCAGGCTGCACTAGAGGATGGGGCCCACCGCCCTTTTCTCTCCAGGCCCAGCCACTGACCGCCAGTACCCTGGCCAGGGGCACCCTCAGTCATTGCCCTCCGTGGCCCCAGGAAGGGAACAGAAACAACAGCCAAGAAGACAATAGCCGCCAGGAAGTCCTCACGTTTCTGGAGAAATACAGCCCATTAATGAAGTTCCTCCAGCCTGATCAGAGGACGGGGTGCTGGGGAGGCCTGGGCTAAAGGGCTCACCTCCAGCCCCGACCCCGGCAGGGCCGATGGTACATGCTCACACAGTGAGGGGGCTCCAGAGGTCTGTGGGTACGAACCCGAGGGCTGGTGCCCAGGGGCAATCAGCTTATGTCTCTGAGCCTTGGGAAACAGTGAGGGTCAGCCCGGCTCCCCACGTGGTTCTGGGCAGCTTTGGGCTTCGAGCAGGTGCAAACTCGGGACTAGGGCAGGACCCCCTGAGAGGCGACTGAGCAAGGCCATCCCAACTCATGTTTCCTTGGCCCTGCCTGGGGAACAGCATCCTGCCCACATCCCTCAGCCCTGGCTCCTTCCTAGGGGCTCTGAGGAGGCAGCACTTGGCCATCTGGTCACAGTTACTGCAGGGCAGTTCTTGGCCCCAGCTGTAGGTAAAGTACTGTATGTTGTAATTTTTTGAAAGATAACACATTCACACGACTCAGAATTCAAATGCCACAGACATTCCCCCTGCTCTGCCCCTTTCCCCCAGATACCCAGTTTCTCCCAGAGGCAGCCAATGATCTCAGAGGCTGTATACCCACCCAGAGTTATTTTATGCATATCAAGGAAAGTCTACATAGAGGACTCTTTCTGGGGTACCCAGATGCAGTGTCAAATGCCACGAAATGCTAGAGTGAGGACATTATCCTTTCAAGCTTTCAAATCAGAGCAAGGGAAAGGTTGATGCTACAGTTTCTCTAGCACGCATGAAGCCCTCTCCCTTTTTCTACTGAGTTTTACTTTACATGCAACAGCAGGCTTCAAGCTTGGGGTCATTGTCGGGCAACAGTATCTGGCAAGAATTCAATGTCTTTTTCTCATAGTCATTGTATTTTGGCCTCTTTCTATTTATGGCAACTGAGAGAGAAAGTTTAATTCCTAGATATATGTATTTAAGTAAAAAATAAATGAATTCATGGAAACATATTAAGCAATTATCGCGATAACATAAGGGATGGGAAAAATGGTGCAGATGGTTGAGGGGAGACAAGTAGAAGTTGGGGTGCTCTTGTCGAATGTCTGGCTCTGAACTCGAGAGGAGGTCGCAGGGGCTGGGCAGGAAGGAGGTGAATCTCTGGGGCCAGGAAGACCCTGCTGCCCGGAAGAGGCTCATGTTCCGTGGGGGCTGGGCGGACATACATATACGGGCTCCAGGCTGAACGGCTCGGGCCACTTACACATCACTGCCTGATAACCATGCTGGCTGCCACCGTCCTGACCCTGGCCCTGCTGGGCAATGCCCATGCCTGCTCCAAAGGTACCTCGCACGAGGCAGGCATCGTGTGCCGCATCACCAAGCCTGCCCTCCTGGTGTGTAAGTATCAGTGCATCTGTCTGCCCTGCCAGGGGTCTTTTCATGGACACCCACTATGCCAGGAGCCTCCCCGGCCTGAAGCCAGCCCTGAAGCCGGCTGCCACACTAGCCCAGAGAGAGGAGTGCCCTGGGAGGGAGATGGGCTGAGCGGAGCAGTCCTCACCCTCTCCTGACCTTGCCTTCAAGGTCAAGTTCTTTGGTGAGAAGGTCCTAGCAGCATTGCCAACAGCCAGGTATAGGGATTTGTGTTTGTCTGAGACCCAGAATCACTGGGATTTGAGTTAGGCTTCAGATCTGAGCCAGGTTAGGGGGTTGAGTCAGGGGGTGAAGATTAGGAGGTTGGTGTATATTTGGTGTTGAGGGTCACTCTATGGCCAAAGTCAGGGGTTGCCATGAGTTCAGGTGACGGAGGCTCCATCACTGACTGTTGTGTGACTTTGGCCAGCTCCCCTGCCCTCTCTGGGCCTCAGTCTGTTGCTCAATACAATAAGGGTACAGGGAGGCTAAATGATACAATTTCTAAAATAGAATATCGCCAAGTTCAAAAGCCAGACTTATAGACCCCCAGGACTACAGAGAGTGTCACAGCATCGTCTGGGTGAGGCTAGGGTTAGTGTGCGGCTGGGCTCAGGGCTGCCCCATTTGACTAGGATCGTGGGGTTCCCATGTGTCAGGATCCAGGGGCTAGGGTATGATCAGGATCTCTAGCTGGTGTCAGGGTCAGAGCTCTCTGTGTCCTCTAGAATTGCCATCAACCTTAAACCCAGAGGGAGGCCCAGTCCAACCCCTCAGCTTTAAGGCCTGCTGGGAGCCTCATCTCAGAGAGGCTGAGTCATGGCCAAGGCCAGTTGGGGGTGGGAGCAGGGGGCTTGGCGTGGGCCTGCAGCCCCTCAGCCACTGCCCTCCCCTCTAGTGAACCAAGAGACTGCCAAGGTGATCCAGACCGCCTTCCAGCGAGCCAGCTACCCAGATATCACGGGCGAGAAGGCCATGATGCTCCTTGGCCAAGTCAAGTATGGGTTGCACAAGTGAGTCGGGCCTCGGGTATGACCAGGCTGGGGGTAGGCAGGCGGGAGGAACAGCCTGGGGCTTGCCCCCAGCCCACAGGGAGGAAGGGCAGCAGCGGGGGGACTCAGGTCTCTCCCCTTGATTTGGAACCAGAGCCTGACACCTCCCCTACCCCCACCCTCCATCCCCTGGTGCCTTGGGGGGATTTATTGGAGTGTATCAACCTCTCCAACAGCCCCTCTAAGAGTCAGGCTTCAAAAGATCCTTTCCCACTGCCCTGGGAAGATGGAGGTCTTATTTGGGGGTGAATGGGGGGTAGGGTAGAAAAATCTCAGCAAAATAAGTATTTAAAAAAAATTTATAAATGTTGTTTTCTTATAATAGAGACAGGGGTCTTGCTATGTTGGCCAGGTGGGTCTTGAACTCTTGGCCTCAGCCAGTCCCCCACCCCAAGCCTAAAATGAGTATCTTGACTTTATTTGGGATGATGGTAACAGCTAAGGGTCGGTTGTGGGCCAGATGCTTTTATAAGCAATATCCTCACCTTTATCATATATTTTTTTTCTTTCCTGTTTTTTCATTTTTTGAGACAGAGTCTCCCTCTGTCACTTAGGCTGGAGTGCAGTGGCACAATCTCAGCTCGTTGCAACCTCCGTCTGTGGGTTCAAGTAATTTTCGTGCCTCAGCCTCCAGAGTAGCTGGAATTACAGGCACGCCACCACATCCGGGTAATTTTTGTATTTTTAGTAGAGATGGGGTTTCATCATGTTGGCCAGACCGGTCTCCAACTCCTGACCTCAAGTGATCCGCCCACCTCAGTTTCCCGAAGTGCTGGGATTACAGGCGTGAGCCACCACGCCTGGCCCTTTATCTATCTTAATCTTCATTTTATTTATTTATTTATTTATTTATTTATTTATTTATTTATTTATTTATTGAGATGGAGTCTCTCTCTGTCACCCAGGCTGGAGTGCAGTGGCACGATCTCAGCTCACTGCAACCTCCACCTCCCGGGTTCAAGATATTCTCCTGCCTCAGCCTCCCTAGTAGCTGGGATTACAGGTGCCCACCACCACGCCCGGCTAATTTTTGTATTTTGAGTAGAGACGGGGTTTCATCATGTTGACCTGGTTGGTCTTAAACTCCTGACCTCAAGTGATCCGCCCGCCTCGGCCTCCCAAAGTCCTGGGATTGCAGGCGTGAGCCACGGCGCCCGGCCTATCTTAATCTTTATCATATATTTTAGCCTCTTCTGTAAAAGAGGATAATGCCATCGCCCGGATGGCCCTGCTTAACAAACACGGAAACAGGAGCTGATAGAGGTTTAGCAGCCTGGCGGAGCTCATGTGCAAACTCAGCTCAGTCTCGGGAACTCAGCCACCTTCCTGGCACCTCAGGCTGCCCTGGAGCCTGGGTCCCGGTCTGTGTGTCGGTCTGAGGCCCCAAGGGTGGGGCAGACGTTGTTCAGGGAACTTGTCTTTGTCTTAAAGCCAATCTCCTCCTCCTCCCCAGCCCTGCTAAACATGCTCCCCAGGGTTGGTCTCTGCTACCCGCGCACATTGGGCCTTGAGTCTTGGTAAATGTTTCTGAGCCACCAGGGGGCGCCAGAGGTGCTGGGATGCCACTTCGCCTTTTGCAGGAAAACTCCCGCCGCTAGCGGGTGCTGTGGGGCGTCCCAGGTCTCGCGCAGCCTCGCTCTCTGTGTGACCTTGGGCTTCAGTTTAGGCTTCTGTAAAAGAGAATAATGGGCAAGGTCCAGTGGCTCATCCCTGTGATCCCAGCACTTTGGGAGGCCGAGGTAGGAGGATTACTTCAGCCAGGGTTCAAGACCACCTGTCTCTATAAAAAATTTAAAAATTAGCTGGGCATGGTGGTGCGTGCCTGCAGTCCCAGCTACTCAGGAGGCCAAGGGGAGGCCAAGGCTGCGGTGAGCTATGATTGCATTACTGCATTCCAGCCTGGGTGACAGAGCAAGACTGTGTTGCTGAAAAATAAAAGCGGATAATGCTATCCTAGACCTATGTTGCAAGAGGTCAGACATGGCAAAAGCGTCTTGAGAAGTTAAAGAGATAGTATCCTTAATAAATCAGCAATAATTCAGTAAGACCAGACTGCCGTAGACTAGATGTCATAGTCATTAATATATAACTGTTATCCCAAACGTATATGAGTGGGGTAGAAATAAAATATGATTGGCCACGAATATTAATGTTAGATGAAGCTGGATCATGGGTAAGATGAGAATTCTTCACACTATTCTCTCTAAAGGGAATGGAATAAAATAGAACAGAACAGACCGGGAAAGCCAGATATATGTGGATTCTCCTTGCTGGGCACAGTGTGTCATAGTGGCTTATAATATGGGATTTGGAGTGGGATGGACCCAGGATCAAATTCCCTTCTACTGAGGTTTTCTGAAGCCACATAAGCTGTCTGAGCCATTTCTGTCTCAGTTCAGTGGGTACAACAATAGTGACCACCTCGTGGGTAGCTGTGAGGATTAAACCAGGAAATGTGCATAAACTCTCAGCACAGTGCTTGCCACACAGCATGTGTTCGGTACGTGATGGCCGCTTCTATTGTGTCATATTCCATGTGCTCAAGCCGGGCCCTGGGGGAGAGTTCAGCAAGGGTAGAGGGATATGAGAGTGAATGTGGCCTGCTGGCCTCCCTGCCTGCAGTCTCTCCTCTCTGATCCTTGCTTCCTAAGGGTCTTCACTGACTCCCACCTCTGACCAAGTCCCCGGCGGCACAGGCAGCAGAGATCCTCTGCTGTACCCACACCAAGACCCCGGGGCCAATGCTTTTCCCATTGTGCAGCTCCACCTCTGCCCCCGGGGCCTGGGTTAGGCCTCCTCCAAGCTGAGCCTCCTACTATCTTCCAAACTCCCACCCTCCATCTGGTGTCACCTCCTCCCAGAAGCCCTCTGTATCAGTTTCCTGTTTTCTGCCGTAAAAAAAATCACTCCAAGTTTAGTGGCTTAACATGACACAAGTTTATCATTTTATAGTTTAAAAGGCTAGAAGTCCACCATGGCTCTCCCTGAGCTAAGATCAAGATGTCAGCAGAACCAGATTCCTTCTGGGGGCTATAGGGGAGAATTAATTCCCTCGCCTTCTGCAGCTTCTAGAGGCTTCCCCCATTCCTTGGCTTCCCTCCATCTCTTTTTATTTAGGGCGAGGGAGGCTCCCTGCTCTGACTTTCTCATTTATGGTATTCCCCCCTGCTTTCCAGCAGCTGTGATTGTCCCAAATCCTGTCCTCTGGTTCTCTAGCCCAGAAAAACTATGATCTACCAGAGTTCAAGACCTTGAAAGGGCCTTTTCCCACTGTCCTTTCTCACAGTGAGAGCCGGAGCCCAGCTTGGTGCTAGAATCTGTGCGAATGGAGAAATGCACCCTGTGCTGTTCTCTTCCTCCACCCGGCATCTCCCCTGCAGCCCGGCTGGGTTTTTTTGTTTGTTTGTTTTTGAGACAGAGTTTTGCGCTTGTCGCCCAGGCTGGAGTGCAATGGCACGATCTCGACTCACTGCAACTTCTGCCTCCTGGGTTCAAGCAATTCTCCTGCCTCAACCTCCCGAGCAGCTGGGACCACAAGCATATGCCACCACTCCTGGCTAATTTTTTTTTTTTTTTTTTGCATTTTTAGTAGAGATGGTGTTTCACCATGCTGGCCAGGCTGGTCTCGAACTCCTGACCTCAGATGATCCACCTGCCTCGGCCTTCCAAAGTGCTGGGATTACAGGCGTGAGCCACGGCCTGGCCCAGTCTGACTGTTTTCACTCACTCTCTAATGCCTCAGGTAGTGTTTATTGTATTCTGTGCAGAGGTCAAGAATTTAGTCATCCAAGGAGATTAGTGTATTAGGAGCTTACGCAGCTATTACCAGAAGAGACTCCACTCAAAAATTTGGTACGCCGCCGGGCGCAGTGGCTCAAACCTATAATCCCGGCACTTTGGGAGGCCAAGGCGGGCAGATCACCTGAGGTCAGAAGTTCAAGACCAGCCTGGCCAACATGGTGAAACCCTATCTCTACTAAAAGTACAAAATTAGCTGGGCGTGATAGTGCATGCCCGTAATCCCAGCTACTTGGGAGGCCAAGGCAGGAGAATCACTGAACCCAGGAGGTGGAGACTGCAGTGAGCTGAGATTGCCCACTGCACTCCAGCCTGGGCAACAAGAGCAAAATTCTGTATTAAAAAAAAAAAGGCTGGGCATGGTGGCTCACGCCTGTAACCCCAATGCTTTGGGAGGCTGAGGTGGGGGAATCACTTGAGGTCAGGAGTTCAAGACCAGCCTGGCAACATGGTGAAACCCCGTCTCTACTAAAAGTACAAAAATTAGCTGGATGTGGTGGCGGGAGCCTGTAATTTCAGCTACTAGGGAGGCTGAGGCAGGAGAATCGCTTGAACCCAGGAGGCAGAGGTTGCAGTGAGCCGAGATCGTGCCACTGCACTCCAGCCTGAGCAACAGAGCCACACTCAGTCTCAAAAAAAAAAAAAAACCAATGGTATGAGCTTTAAATTTCTGTAGAACTGAAAGAGGATTGGAGATTGTAGTAGGGTCTAATTCTAAATTAGAGCATTTAGAATAATGTGGAGTCTGGTCAACATAGTGAGACCCCCCAATCTGCACAAAAAACACAAAAATTAGCCAGGCACTGTTGGTGCATGCCTGTGGTCCCAGCTATTCCAGAGGCTAAGGCAGGAATATCGTTGGAATTCGAGGATGCAGTGAGCTGTGATTACACAACTGCACTCTGGCCTGTGCAGCAGAGAGCCACCCTGTCTCAAACAAACAAACAAAAAAGAACAAACTAAAAAAAAAAAAAAAGAAGAAGAAGAAGAATTTGGAGCAATCTAGTTGTTTCCTATACCAGAAGTCTTTGCCAATCTATTTTTTTTTAATTTTATTTTTAATTTTTGTGAGTACATAGTAGGCGTATATATTTATGGGGTACGTGAGATGTTTTGATGTAGACATGCAACGTTTTGTCAACCTATTTTTTTTTTGGCGACAGAGTCTTGCTCTGTTGCCCAGGCTGGAGTGTAATGGTGTGATCTCAGCTCACTGCAACCTCCGCCTCCTGGGTTCAGGCTATTCTCCTGCCTTGGCCTCCCAACTAGCTGGGACTACAGATGCCCCGCCATCATGCCCGGTTAATTCTTTTGTATTTTTGTGGAGATGAGATTTCAGCATGTTGGCCAGTCTGGTCATGAACTCCTGACCTCAGGTGATCTGCCCTCCTCAGCCTCCCAAAGTGCTAGGATTACAGGCGTGAACCACCATGCTGGCCCGCCAACCTATTTTTGATCTAACTTTACTTCTGGTGGTGTATTCATACTCTTCCGGATAAATTTTCACCCTTTTTCACATACCATTTACATTTCTAAGAATTTGTCCATTTCATTTCATCTAGTTAATCTCATTTGTTGACATACAATTGTTCGTAGTGTTCTCTCATAATTCCTTTTATTTCTGTAAGACTGGTAATAATGGCCTTGCTTTTATTTCTGTTTTTAGTAATTTGAGTCTTCTTTTTTTTTTCTTGCCAGTCTAGCTAAAGGTTTGTTGATTTTGTTGATCTTTTGGAAAAACCAGCTATTGTTTTCACCAATTGTTGTTGCTTTTCTATTATTTCATTTGTAGGCACTAAGATTCTGATTACTTCCTTCCTTCTGCTAGCTTTGGGCTTAGTTTGCCCTTATTTTTCAAGTTCCGTAAGGTGGAAAGTTTGATTATTGACTTGAGATCTGTCTCTTTTTTAAAGATAGGCATTTCTAGATATAAATCTCCCTGTGAGCACGGTTCCCTCCATCTTCAGCCCAGCAGGGTTAACTCTCTCTGGGCATTCTTCCCTGGTCACCTCTCCCTTTCCTCTCCTCTTCTGCCTCCTCTTCCACTTTTCGGCACCCTGTGATTACATTGGGACCACCCAGATAATCTAGGATCATCTCCCCACCTACCCCAAGGTCCTTAACTTAACCATACTTGCATATGGGTAACACGAGTTGAGTGTGGTACCCAGGATTTGACATGTTGGGTAACATATTGGCAGGTTCTGTGGATTAGGAGGACATTTTGGGGGCCATGATTCTATCTTCCACCCTCGCCTAGGCAAAATTGGAGGCTCGCTCCTTGGGCTCCCTGGATGACCCCCGACATTGTTCCTCACTTCCATTCCTTCCCAGCATCCAGATCAGCCACTTGTCCATCGCCAGCAGCCAGGTGGAGCTGGTGGAAGCCAAGTCCATCGATGTCTCCATTCAGAACGTGTCTGTGGTCTTCAAGGGGACCCTGAAGTATGGCTACACCACTGCCTGGTGGTAAGCATTCCTGTCAGCTGATGCCCCATGCCCTGGCCGTCTCTGGGCTGGAGGGCTGAATGAGGGTCCTGGGTCCTTGGCTCTTTCCAGGCTGGGTATTGATCAGTCCATTGACTTCGAGATCGACTCTGCCATTGACCTCCAGATCAACACACAGCTGAGTATGTGTCAAGCGTCCTCTGGGGAAGTGGGAGCTGGACTCCAGGGCCTGGCCTCAGCAGAGGGGGAGGTTGTGCAGGCAGAGGGTTCTGGGGCCATCAAAGGAGGCCCGGCCTGGGAAGTTTGCAGGGTTGGGGACCCCAGAGCTGGCCAAGCTCTTGACTGGCCTGGGCAGCATGTGGATACCATCCAATAGCAGAGGCTGCCCTGAGGTCATGTCGGGTCTCTCTGCAGCCTGTGACTCTGGTAGAGTGCGGACGGATGCCCCTGACTGCTACCTGTCTTTCCATAAGCTGCTCCTGCATCTCCAAGGGGAGCGAGAGTAAGTACACCACCCTGTGGCCCCCATTCCTGATTGTGCCCATCCTGTTAGCATGTCCACGGCCCCCTCCAGGCTCAACCCCACACAGGACATGCTTGTGGGTGGCCAAACCTGGAGGCAGCAATACCTTCAGTGGGGTAACTTCCTACCCCCTCCCATCAATACACCCTCAAAGGCTAGAAACAACAATAACCAACAGCTAGTAACTAACAGCTATTAAGAACTTGCTGTGTGCAAAGCACTATTCCAAGCCCTTTTCATGAATTAATTGATTTTGTCCTTAAAACCAACCCTAGGATATAGATTCTGTTATCATCCCTTTTACATATGGGTAAACTGAGTCACGGAGTGGTTAGAAAGGAAAAGCTCATATCTACGGAGTGCATCTGCATTCCAAGCACCATGCTAACTCAGAGATAAAACTCTAGCCAAGCTAAGTAACTTGCTGAGGACACACAACTCACCACTAAGGGATGGGAGTAGGATTTGAACACAGCATTCTCTGACCCCAGAAGCTGAGTTCCTAGATAATTTACTCTCCTGCTTCCCAGGGTGGGGCTTTTTGTCTTGGCCAACACCCTCTGTCAAGGAGCTGTGGGTAACTCCATTGCACAGAGGAAGATAACAAGGTTTGGAGAGACCCTAGTCATGTAACCAATGCCAAACCTGGAAGGCAGAAGGGAACTGGTGGGTGGGGTCTGGAGAGGAGCCCTCTATTCAGGCCTTTTTCTGACTCTCGAGCAGACGGATACATGTATGAATTTGGACTCTAGACACGTTCTCCTGTGTGTGACAGGTGTGAGCGTCACAGGAGCTGGGGCCTCCCGAGGAATGCTGGGATGGTGCCGCAGTTAATTCTTGGGTCTGAGGCTCCGTGTTCTCAGCTGCAAAATGGGAGTGATAATTCTTACTTCCTGAGCTACACGAGTCAGAGCCAACAGAGCCGTGAATGGTGCCTGGTACACAGTAGGTGCTCCACGGATGCACAGGACTGGTCAGGGGCTCATTGTGGTGCTTGCTGCCCTCAGGCCTGGGTGGATCAAGCAGCTGTTCACAAATTTCATCTCCTTCACCCTGAAGCTGGTCCTGAAGGGACAGGTGAGTGAGGCTGGCTGACTCCCTGTGGTCCAGGGCCATGCCCAGGAGGCTGGAGCCCTTTCCTCCCTGCCCTTCCCTGAGAAGGTGCCACTCCCACCTTCCCCACGTGGCCAGTCCCCTGTGCCAGTTCCCAGCATTGCCACCACCACGCAGCTGGAAGAAGGCACTGCCTCTGGCCTCCTTTCCCCTCTGGAAAGCACCTGCTCTGTCTGCCCCAGATCTGCAAAGAGATCAACGTCATCTCTAACATCATGGCCGATTTTGTCCAGACAAGGGCTGGTGAGTGCGTTTTTGTCTGCATGCCTCAGAAGACAGCAGTGGGAGCCAGAAAGCCACCTACTGCACTGCGTGGCCTTGGGACCGTCACTCTTCCTGTCTAGGTCCCATGGGCTCTGTCTGGCTCTGACACTTGATGATTAGTTATGAGCATACTTTGGCAAATTTCTGCCCCTTTGGGCTGCAGCCTCACAAGCTGTGTGGCGTTGGGCAAGTCTATAGAACTCAGGACAGATGGGTGATTAAGTCCAGGAGGACTCCAAGATTCTCCTGGAAGTAGATTAGGAAAAAAGATAATTAGATTGCTCACATGGCTGGGCACTCATCCATGTACTGTATTCTCCTCTGTAGTACAGAACAGAGCTGGGTTTCAGCCCAAGTATTGGACTCTGCTCTGAACCAGCCTTCTAGAAGGGCTCTATCTACCCAGACAGACAGACTTGGGAAAAGAGACAATGAAAAAGTGCCACATCCCTCCCCACACACCCAGGTCCCACTTTGCAGAGGGGAACACTGAGGCTGGAGGCTTGGGTAGCTGTGTGGATGCAGGGCAGCAGTGACTCAGGGCAGTTCCCCCCTCCTGAGGCCCCGCCTTGATCTTTTCCTCCTGCAGCCAGCATCCTTTCAGATGGAGACATTGGAGTGGACATTTCCCTGACAGGTGATCCCGTCATCACAGCCTCCTACCTGGAGTCCCATCACAAGGTAGGAGTTGTGGGAGGGTGGGGCAGGGCCCAGCTTCCCCAGGGGAGTTGGTCCTTTCCTGTGCTCTGACAACCCCGTCCCCCAGCTTCAACCTTATGGCAGCCAAGAGTCCCGGGGCGCTCCTCCGCATTCCTGATGCTGCGAGGAGGGCAGGCCACAGCGACGTGCCTCTGAGCCCTCTCTGCAGGCACCAGGGCTGCCCACTACAAGGATCCCAGCAAAGCACCAGCTCCTTCCTAGAGGGCTTATTTGGCTTCTGTCATCCTCTACAGCAGTGGATTGTGGCCCCACCCGGGGGTTACTGACAAAAGCTTTGGACCCTCTATTACTTAGGATATAGATTTCTGTAACAAAGAAATCAGAAATAATAGCTGCTTAAACACAATAGACAGTTATTTCCCTCTGTTGCAGTCTGAGCATCTGCAGCCCCGGGCGATCTGGAGGCTGCAGGGTGTCAGGCACGCAGGCCCCTTCCACGTGTTCTCAGCCAGCCCCAGGCGTGGCCTCATCCCAGGGTCCTGGCTGACTGGCCTGACCACCACACCCACTCTGCTCACAGCCCGTTGGCCTGAACTTGATCGCAGGACCCCACCCTACCTGCAAGGGAAACTGAGGAATTTATTTCAGCTAAATATTGAGACCAGCTAAAAGTTAAGTGGTACAGAATGGAGGGAGAGATTGGAGAAGATTTTAGGGCAGACCCAGCCATCTTTGTAACAGAGACTCTCCCCAGAAAACTGAACAGAAGGATCATTTCAGAGGTTCATGGACACTCCTGAAGCCTGTTCACGACCCATGGGCTGGATGATCTAGAGGGGCAGGGGACTGGGCAGCAGCTTTTTTTCCTGATTTTGGCCTCCAGGAGCTGATGGTCAATGGACTGCCCTCTGCAGGGTCAGGGCCCGTGGTCAGCCGGGGCGGGGTGGGAGCTGGAGGTCCGTGGTCACCAGCTGTCCTGACCAATGTCGTTACTTGAATATAACCCTGTGAAGGCGGGAACCACGTCTGTCTGGTTCACGTCCCACGGTGGTTGAGACATAGTGGGCACTCTGGAAGTATTTGCTGAATGAGTGAAAGCCCTGCTGGGGGAAACTGGGTGCAGCTCTTTCCTCAGTTTCCCCATCTGCACTCTGGGCTGAATGCTGGGGCTCCTCCCAATCTCCCTGAAGCTGGACCTGAGCCCAGCAGGGACACACGGGGTCCAGCCAGCATCCTGGCTTCCTCCAGGGTCATTTCATCTACAAGAATGTCTCAGAGGACCTCCCCCTCCCCACCTTCTCGCCCGCACTGCTGGGGGACTCCCGCATGCTGTACTTCTGGTTCTCCGAGAAAGTCTTCCACTCCCTGGCCAAAGTAGCTTTCCAGGATGGCCGCCTCATGCTCAGCCTGATGGGAGACGAGTTCAAGGTGAGTAGGTGGGGCTGGGCTGCTAGGGAATCCAGATGGCATGTGGTATGTGTGTGTGTGTGTACATGCGTGGGGAGGAGGGAGGCAACTCGGAAACTTGGTGGTGGGCAAAAGAACTAGGGACCACCTAAGCTGGAGCAATAGCAGTAAAGTCCAGACTGGGCGCAGTGGCTCACACCTGTAATCCCAACCCTTTGGGAGGCTGAGATGTAGCAGGACGAGCTACAGACAAAACTCCTCAGACACCGAGTTAAAGAAGGAAGGAGTTTGTTCGGCCGGGAGCATGGGTAAGACTCCTGTCTCAAGAGCCGAGCTCTCCGAATGAGCAATTCCTGTCCCTTTTAAGGGCTCACAACTCTAAGGGGGTCTGCATGAGAGGGTCGTGATCTATTGAGGAAGCAGCGGGTAAGTGACTGGGGGCTGCATGCACCAGTAATCAGAACAAAACAGAACAAGACGGGGATTTTTACAGTGCTCTTTCATACAATGTCTGGAATCTATAGATAACATAACTGGTTAGGTCAGGGGTCGATCTTTAACTACCAGGCTTAGTCAGGCAGGCCCAGGCCTGGTTTCGGGTCTGGTTCCTTGGTTTCCAGTCTGGTTTCTAGGCGCCGGGCTACCTGCCCTTAGTTTCGCTTCTCTTTCTTTTTCTGAGTATAAAACAACATAAAACAATATGAGAGGGTCTGTCTCTCTTCTCTCAGAGACAGGAGGGTCCCTGGAGGCCAGGAGTTCGAGATCAGCCTGGGCAACATGGGGAGACCCCGTCTCTACAAAAATAAAAATAAGTTTAAAAATAAGCTGTGCACGGCGGTGCATACCTATAGTCCCAACTACTCAGGAGGCTGAGGAGGGAGGATCACTTGAGCCCAGGAGGTTGAGGCTGTAGTGAGCTATGATGGCACCACTGCACTCCAGTGTGGGTGACAGAGTAGGACTCCATCTCAAGAAAAAAATGCAGTCCAGCATTTATTGGAGTCAACTATGTGTTGCCAGATAGATAGATGGATAGATAGAGTGATCAATAGATTTAGGTATAGATATAACTTGGCACATAGTAACTGTGCATTAAATATAAGGTGATATTAGTCTTACATTTATTGCACGGTTATATTTGCTACACTTTGTTTTGTTGCACTCATCCTGGGAGATAAGTACTGTTACCTCTGTTTTGCAAACAAAAAACCACAAAGCTCAGAGAAGGTAGGTGACTTACTGAAGATCACACAGCCTCTAAGAGGTGGCCCCAAAGCCTGTACTCTTCACCTGTACTGTACTAGAAATGCTTAGGTAGTTTCCAGGCCGTGCTTGTCATTGAACTCATGAGGAAACTGAGGCCCACAGAGGGGAAGAGACTTGTGCAAGGTCACACAGCCTGCGTGGGGCACAGTGGGGAGCAGAAGCCAGGCTTCCAGCCAGGACAGGAGTTCCCTGCTCCACACCCTGCCCGGAGCATCTCACATGTTGTCTGGGAGGTTGGGAGTTGCGTCTGAGGAGGGGTCCAGTCCTTGAAACTGCCCTTGGTCCCCGCGAAGTTTTCTTCTGAGGAGTGGACTTTACTCCGCCCACCCTCCAACATCCTCATCTCTTTTCAGGCAGTGCTGGAGACCCGGGGCTTCAACACCAACCAGGAAATCTTCCAAGAGGTAACTGCTCCCTGCGCCTGTGTGGGGTTTATCTCATGTACCCCAATCCTGCTCTGGCTTCAAAAGCCCCCACACAGCCAATAACAACACCAATGACAACAATTATAACAGCAAACACAGCTCCTACTCGGGTGTTCGGCATGGAGTGAAGTGCTTAGTGTGTGTGACTTCCTTCAGTGCTCACACCGACCCTATGAGTGGGGCAGTCAAACCATCCCCATTTTACACACAGGGAAACTTAGTGAATGGCAAGGCTGGGTTTGAGCCCAGCTCTATTGCCCTCAAAGATAATGCTCCATTCCCCGCTCTGTTACCCAGGCATAGGGACTTGTAGGGGGGTGGAACCCCAGGATCAACTCCGGGCTCAGAGGGCCCCAGCAATAAGTGACTGTTGATTACTCCTGATCCCAAAGCTGACTTCAGGCAAGCTCCTTGGAGGTCGCAGCCTCTTCTTGCTATGCCTAGGGGCAATGATGTTCATAATCCCACTCCTCAATGCAGGGTTCTACTAAGAACCCATGATCTCCTACCTCAAATGGACCTCGTGCTTTCTGAGTAAGCCTCCCTCAGCTTTCTGGTCACCTCACTCCCCCACCCACTGCAATGACTTCTTCAGGCCTTCCCTGCCACCCTCAAATCTCCAGCTGCCGCCTCCTGTCTACCATCCACTTCCCTCTCCACACACAACCTACTTACCAGAGAGCTGAGCAGAGCCACCAACAGAACTTCTCCCTGACGTCGCTGCTCCCAGTCGCAACCCACTCACCCACACCTGCGCCTTCCTGCAGCCCTTCTCCTGTTCTAACAGAGGACAGTACCTCTTCCCTTCTGAACTCAGACCGTCCAGCCTTCCTCGGCTCTGTGATGTCTCTCTCCCTGCACATACGCAACTCATAATATTGGGCAGGCCCCTGACCGGCTCTTCTCCCTTAGCCCCTTCTCTGAGTCCTATTCCTTTGATGTCCTATTTCTAGTCTTTCTATTTCTCTCTTCTCCACCTCCTCCCCAGGCCAGGCTACCATTATCTCTAGTGGGGACCCATCTGTAGCTCCCGGTGGGTCTCCCTGTGTCCTGATACCCTCCTACAATCTGTTCCCCACAGCAGCCAGAACAATCTTTTCAAGAAACAAAATTGGTTATTCACCTGCCTGCTTAAAGCTGGTGTAGGATACAGGCTAAACGCTCTGCCATAGCCTCCAGGGCCCTTCATTTTCTCATCCTGTCTACCTCTCCATCTAATTGTTTCCCACCCAGCGTAATTGTAACTGTTTAGTTTAAAGTTGACGACGTCTTTTGTCAGCTCTAGAAATTTCTTTTCTTTTCTTTTCTTTTTTCTTTCTTTTTTTTTTTTTTTTTTTTGAGACAGAGTCTTGCTCTGTGGCCCAGGCTGGAGTGCAGTAGCACAATCTCAACTCACTGCAACCTCCACCTGGGTTCAAGCAATTCTCCTGCCTCAGTGCTGAAATTACAGGTGTGAGCCACAGCACCCGGCCCATCAGCTCTGGAAATTTCTTCATCACTCTCTCCTCCATGATTGCCCCATCCGTATTTTCTCCATGCCTACCTCCTGGAATTTCCATGAGACACACATTGGGCCATCTCATTCCATTTTCCGTGTCTCTTAGTTGCTCTGTCGTGTTTTCCATCTCTTTTATCTCTATCCTAAATTCTGGATGGTTTCTTCAAGTATCTTTTTAGTTCATTAATTCTTTTTACAGCTGTGTTTCATTTGTTTACTTACCCACTGAGATTTTCATTTTATTTTATTTAATTAATCAATTTATTTATTTTTGAGACAGAGTCTCGCTCTTGTTCCCCAGGCTGGAGTGCAGTGGCCCAATCTCAGCTCACTGCAACCTACGCCTCCTGGGTTCAAGCAATTCTCGTGCCTCAGCCTCCCAAGTAGCTGGGGTTACAGGTGTGCACCACTGTGCCCAGCTCATTTTTTTGTATTTTTAGTAGAGACGGGGTTTCACCATGTTGGCCAGGCTGGTCTTGACCTCCTGACCTCAAATGATCCTCCAGCCTCAGCCTCCCAAAGTGCTGGGATTACAGGTGTGAGCCTCCGCACCCTGCCTCCCTTTTCTTTCTTTTGAGCTGAGCTATGTAGTTAATGAAACCTTTTCTTGTGTATCCAGTGGTTCGGTGGTTTCTTGCGGCATGTGGTCTCCTTGAGCCCAGTCCCACAGGCTGTAATCGAAGGTCCTCAGGCCACACTCCCCAGCCCCGCTGGATGCCCGCGCATTCCTTATCTTGGCCATGCTGCTTTCACAGGGCTCTTGTCCACACTGTCCCCTCTGCCAGAATGGTTTGCCCTCCCCCATCCCATCTGCTCCTCCTCCTGCCACCTCAGGGAAGGCCTCTCCCACCTCCCTGACTAGGTCAGATCCCCTCGTGCCACAGCCTGGTGTGTCTCTCCTTTAAATACTCCTCAGCTGCAGTTTTACGTTCTGTTCTGGGATGCCCTGGAAAATGCTGGGCTCCTGCAGATATGGCCCGCAGCTCCTGCGCTCTCTGCTCTATCCCCACCCCTAGCCCAGCTGCTACAGCAGCTTCCCTCAGAGGGTTACCATGCAGTGGGTCCTGTTCTAAGTTCTTTCCACAGATTATCTCATTTCATCCTCAGGACAACCCTATGAGGTAGGATCTATGATTATCCACATTTTACAGTGAGGAAAGTGAGGCCCAGAAGGCTAAGTGAAGGCATCCTCAGCACATCCTGAGACAGGAGTTCAGGATAGGAATTGCTTCACTAGCACACAGATGAGAAACTGAAGCCCAGAGAGGACGAGAGTCCTAATTTGCACAGCCTGGGGCCCGGGCACTACCCCAGGCTACTTCCTTTTCCCCAGCCCTGGGGCCCCGAGCCAGCTTTGTCCTTCCCATCTCTGAGGGCAGGGACTGCTGCTGCCCTGATGGGCCCCTGTCCTGGCCATGGGACCCCTGTCTTCCACAGGTTGTCGGCGGCTTCCCCAGCCAGGCCCAAGTCACTGTCCACTGCCTCAAGATGCCCAAGATCTCCTGCCAAAACAAGGGAGTTGTGGTCAATTCTTCAGTGATGGTGAAATTCCTCTTTCCACGCCCAGACCAGGAACATTCTGTAGCTTACACATTTGAAGAGGTGAGGCAGGTGCAGGGAGAGGTGGTGGTGGGGGAACCTGACTCACAGATGGGCCGCAGAGGGCAGGGGCCTGGGGGCCTCTGAAGCCTCCAGATCCTTCTCACCACCTCTGCTGGCACTGGTTGTCTCTTGCACGTGGCTCCTTACAATCAAAATCACATCATGCAAGTAACGAGGGGGTACACACGTGGTTTCCACAGCTTAGATAATATTTTCTCTCTTTTCTTATTTTTATTTTTTTTAGAGACAGGGTCTCACTGTCACCCAGGCTGGAGTGCAGCCTCACAATCATAGCTCACTGCAGCCTCGAATCCTGGGCTCAAGTGATTCTCCCACCTCAGCCCTCCTGAGTAGCTGGGACCACAGGCAAACACCACCACACCCGGCTAATTAAAAAAAAAAAATTTCCTTGGAGGCAGGGTCTTGTTATGTTGTCCAGGCTGTTCTCAAACTCCCGGCCTCAATCAATTCTCCTGCCTCAGCCTCCTAAGTTGCTGGGGTTATAGGCATAAGCCGCCATGCCAAGCATATTTTCTTTCATTCTTATTTTTATTTATTATTTATTTATTTACTTATTCATTTATTTTTTTGAGACAGAGTCTCACTCTGTTGCCCAGGCTGGAGTGCAGTGGCACAATCTCGGCTCACTGCAACCTCTCCCTCCCAGCTTCCAGTGATTCTCATGCCTCACCCTCCCAGGTAGCTGGGATTACAGGCATGCACTACCATGCCCGACTAATTTTTTGTATTTTTAGTAGAGACAGGGTTTCGCTATGTGGGCCCAGCTAGTCTGAAACTCCTGGTTTCAAGTGATCTGCCCGCCTCGGCCTCCCAAAGTGCTGGGATTACAGGTGTGAGCCACTGTGCCCAGCCAATATTTTCCTTCTTAAGCTGAGCAGTGGACAATGGTGTTTGTTACCCAAGTCCACAACCCTCCATTCATTAGGGCCACATGGGTTTCCAAATTCAGAACTTCTGTGAATTTGTAAAAGTAGTATAGTGTATAGACATTGCATATATTGCAGAACACCCCAATAGGGTGTGGGGTGGCACCCCGCAATCAATTCTCCTCAAATGCCTCAATTGGCATTTCTCCTCATATGAAGCAAGATAAATACCATAGATAGCTTCCTAGACAATGGCCAGGTTTTGCCAACAAACTTAAGAAAAAACTTGTAGTTTTCCGATCCTGTTTGATTTTATAATTGCAAATAAGGAATTAAGGATCAGTATTATCTTTAATGCTCCTTAGAATATCTTCAATTTTTTTTTTTTTTTTTTTTTTTTGAGACAGAGTCTCACTCTGTCACCTAGGCTGGAGTGCAGTGGTGCAATCTCGGCTCACTGCAACCTCCACCTTCCTGGTTCAAGCGATTCTCATGCCTCAGCCTCCCCAGTAGCTAGCTGGGACTACAGGTGCATGCCACCACGCCCAGCAAATTTTTAGTAGAGGCGGGGTTTCACCAGGTTGCCCAGCCCAGTTTCAAACTCCTGACCTCCAGTGATCTACCCGCCTCAGCCTCCGAAAGTGCTGGGATTACAGACATGAGTCACTGTGCTCGGCCAATATTTCTAAATATATTAAGAACTAAAGACAAGAGCAATGCAAGCACATTGTGGAAAATATAGAAAAATAGAAAGAAGAAAACCACTGTCACCATAACCCCCTTCTCCAGGGGCCTTCGATGTGGTTACTGTGTGCATTTCCTTCTGGTGCTTTGTTATTTTTAAATAAACTTTTTATCTTGGAGTAACTTTATATTTGAATAAAAGTTGCAAAATACAGAGTGTTCCCACATATCCCTCACCCACTTCCCGCTTTGTCCACATCTTACATAACCATGCTACAGTGTCATAGCGGAGAGATTAACATTGGTTCATGACTGTTAACCAAACTCTAAACTTTATTTGAATCTCCCCAGTTTTTCCACTGATACCCTTTTTCTTTTCCAAGATCTGATCCAGGATAGCACATTGTATTTAGCCATTCTTTTTTGTTTTTTGTTTGTTTGTTTGTTTGTTTCTGCCTAGGCTGGAGTGCAGCAGTGATCCTCCCACCTCAGCTTCCCGACTAGAGATGTGCACCACCACGTATTGTTTTGTAGAGACAGGGTTTTGCCCCGTTGCCCAAGCTGGTCTCGAATCCCTGGGCTCAAGTGATCCGCCCACCTTGGCCTCCCAAACTGTTGGGATTACAGGCATGAGCCACTGTGCCTAGTTTATTTAGCCTTTTAAATATCTCTTTAATTTTTGTATTATTTTCCTTTTTGTTTTTCTGTTTTATTCCTTTTGGCTTTCTCATGTGGATGTAGACATATTATTTTATTTACTTATGTTTTTGTTGTTAAGAATCTGAAACACTGAGCATTTGTTAAAGAAAAGAATTATTCGGCCGGGCACGGTGGCTCACGCCTGTAAACCCAGCACTTTGAGAGGCTGAGGCGGGTGGATCACATGGTCAGGAGTTCAAGACCAGCCTGGCCAATATGGTGAAACCCCATCTCTACTAAAAATACAAAAATTAGCCGGGCGTGGTGGCACATGCCTGTAGTCCTAGCTACTTGGGAGGCTGAGGCAGGACAATTGCTTGAACCTGGGACATGGAGGTTGCAATGAGCTGAGATCGTGCCACTGCCCTCCATCCTGGGCAACAGAGCGAGACGGTCTCAAAAACAAAAAAAGAAAAGAAAAGAAAAAGAAAGTGACTTCTCAGGTCCTAACCCCAAAGCCACAGGTGCTGGGGAACTTTCCTCAGTTTTCAGAAGAGCAGTAGCTAAGCCTGGTTCCCATGTCACCCGTGCCTCTCTAGTCCTTCAGTGGAAAGAATCAGGGGCCCTGAGCTAGGAGGGTTGCTCTCTGCTTCGGGAAGAGCCCCAGCTCACAGCAAATTTGATTTCTCTCCCCAGGATATCATGACTACCGTCCAGGCCTCCTATTCTAAGAAAAAGCTCTTCTTAAGCCTCTTGGATTTCCAGTATGTGCTGCAGAGAAGAGAGGGGGCTGTCAACTCCGCAAACCTTTCCCTGGCCCCTTGGAGTCAGGCACAAGATGGGGTGTTGGTGGGGAAATGTGGCCCCTTCCCTCTGGGGCATATGGCCTGACTGCAGGGAGATAAGACCCTGCCTAGATAGAATCTTCGTAGGGAAGAAGGGGCGCCAGGAAGAATGGAGGGAGGGCCTGGCAGGAGGAGAGCACTGCCCGAGCAAAGGCCTGGCCGCCAGAATAGCAAATCTCAAGAGAATAGCAAATCTCAAGAGAGTGCTCCAAAGGGCCTAAGCTATGAGACAGAAGCACTGGCTGCTATTCTTAGAGTTTCTGTCCCAGGGGATGTTACAGGAGGGGGCCCAATGGAGGGTCAAATTATCATCTCTTTTTTATTTCAGGATTACACCAAAGACTGTTTCCAATTTGACTGAGGTAGGTAGTCTTGGATAGACTGGGGGAAATAAGTCCCGTGGGACCTCCTGCCTTAAAGAAAGCAGGTGGAGGGCCCTAAAGGAAATCAGGCAACCAGACCAAAAGAATCTGGACCAGGTGGTCCATGCTGTGTCTCTTGTGACCCTTCTTCTCCCTGCCATGTCTTTTGGGAGAGCCTTTGTGTTGCAAAAATGAGAGCGTGGTGGTATGGATTGGGGTTTAGGCAGAAGAGTACTGGCCAAGCAGCCCCTCCCTGGACCTCAATTTTCCCTCTGTGGAATGGATTAGCAATCCTGGGCCTCCCCAAGGCGAAGGAAAGACCACTCAAGAGGGGCACCGTCTGGGGCAGGAAGAGGGAGTGGGTTGGATGTATTTTTTTCACGGGTGGGCATGAGGATGAATGCTTGTCCAGGCCGTGCAGCATCTGCCCTGTGGGTCACTTCCGTGCTCCAGGGAGGACTCACCATGGGCATCTGATTGGCAGAGCAGCTCCGAGTCCGTCCAGAGCTTCCTGCAGTCAGTGATCACCACTGTGGGCATCCCTGAGGTCATGTCTCGTAAGTGTGGGCTGGAGGGGAAACCGGGTGCCGAGCCTGACCGAACTTCCCATTTCACCTTGTGGGCCCTTCCCAGGCAGAGCTCCAGGTGCCCCTCTTCCCAGTCATTAATACTTAGCGGTCTGGGCCCCCTTTCCTCTCCCTGCTGGTGGCATTGCACGCCAATGACTCGGCCAGACGCACAGACCCCTGTTCTTGGTTTACCTGCAGAATATTATCTTTGCCACCCTGCGGGATGGCTCAACCCACTTGCAGGATGCAGGTCTCCTAATAGCAATCTGATATAGCAGAAAGAGCCCTGGGCTGGGAGTCTGAGACCTAGTTCTAGCCCAGCCCTGAACCTCAGTTTCCCTTTCTGTGAAACAAGAATGTTGAACTTGATGATTCCCAATTTTCCTTTTGACCTTGAACTGGTAGAATATTTATCCCTTTGAGGTGACTCGGATGGTAGACTCTCGGACACCCGTGTGCTGGGGGTATTTTGGAGAAGGCTCTGCTAAGACCTTTCTGCTCCCTTCCCCACAGAGTATGTTGAGCTGACTGTGCTTTCCTTTTGAACATCTGCTTGTCCACATGGCTTAGGTAGGAGAGGAAGGGCGTGGAAACTGGAATGATCCTAGTGGGGTGTCTTGGCATCTCTTGGCCTCATTTTCCCCATCTGAACCATGAAGCTAAAACTAGGGGATGTAGATTAAATGGTTCCTACAACTACTTGCAAGCAGACCACTCTGTGTGGTTGCAAAGAACGCTTTGAGAAGCTGTGTGGGAAAGTTTCCTTCCTAGCAGGGTAGATTCAGCTAACTGCAGGTCATGTGGCCATTGTGGATGGGTTGGGAGCTCAAGTTTGGGACAGAAGGGAATCTTTTTTTGGCAGCAGAGTGGCAAGCCCTGCCACCAGGCAAACTCTGCTCTTCCTCATCCTCAGAAGCACTTGCCCACTCTTCTAAATCAAAGTGAAACACATGTTTACAGAATATTGGTCCAAAAGGGTCTCAGCATCTCCTACTGCCCAGGGTGGCAGAGCCTCGGCCGGCCTTGCTCCCCAAGAAGGGCTGACTGGAGCTCTGTCCCCTGCCCCAGGGCTCGAGGCAGTGTTTACAGCCCTCATGAACAGCAAAGGTCTGAGCCTCTTCGACATCATCAACCCTGAGATTATCACTCGAGATGTGAGTACAAAGTCCCCCTCACCAGCCCCTGTTCCTGGGGAGAGAGGCCCAGACAGGATTCCTGGGGTGACTGGGGGCTGTTGGGGAGACAGACAGAGGGGCATCTACCAGTTTGGCTCCCTCCTGGTGGCCTGGGAGTCAGCCTAGCCTGCCCCTCTCTCCTACTGTCCCTCCCTCCAGGGCTTCCTGCTGCTGCAGATGGACTTTGGCTTCCCTGAGCACCTGCTGGTGGATTTCCTCCAGAGCTTGAGCTAGAAGTCTCCAAGAAGGTTGGGATGGGGCTTGAACCAGAAGGCAAGCACCAGGCTCACAGCTGGAACGCTGCTGTCTCCTCCAGCATGGTGGAAGTTGGGTTAGGAGTACGGAGATGGAGATGATTGGCTCCCAACTCCTCCCTATCCTAAAGGCCCACTGGCATTAAAGTGCTGTATCCAAGAGCTGGAGAGTCCTTCTTCTGTGGCTGGTGGGTAGAGGGAGGGGGAAGGGATGTGTCTCACCTGTGCCGTCCACTTCTTTTCAGCCCTTCCAAGGCAGCTGCCCCCAAACCCTCTGAGTTCCATGGTGACTGGAGGAAGAAATCCAAACTTCTCTCCTTGTGATTCATGGTCATCCCTGATCAGGTCCCTGGATACCTTCCAAATTTATCCCCTTTAACCCAGCACTCTCCTCGTCTGACCAGCCTCCTGCAGGAGCTGTCACACACTCTCTGTCCCATGGGGTTCCAGTACTGGACAGGAAGTGAGGGAGGACCAGGGCTTCAGATCCTGAGGATGGTGGGAGGGGAAGGGGCCCTCAGAGGTCTGGTTTTTGGTAGAAATGGAGGAAGACAGAGCCTCTAAAAAGGCAAACAACTTTATTCCAGAAGATAAACTGCTCAAGAGCCTGAGCCTATTTCCAGCTCACCTTTTTTTTTTTTTTTTTTTGAGATGGAGTCTCTCTGTGACCCAGGCTGGCATGCAGTGGCACAATCCCAGCTCACTGCAACCTCCACTTCCCAGGTTCAAGCAATTCTCCTGCCTCAGCCTCTCAAGTATTTAGGATTACAGGCACCCGCCACCACACCTAGCTAATTTTTGTATTTTTAGTAGAGACAGGGTTTCACCATGTTGGCCAGGCTGGTCTCGAACTCCTGACCTCCAGTGATCCACCTGCCTCAACCTCCCAAAGTGCTCATGTTAAATATAGTGAACCCCAAGTTTCTCTTCAAAGAATCAGTATGTCTGTATGTTCAGCTCTCTTATTCTTTGATTCTCCATTTTAAAGTTTAACTTCCTGGTTCTCTTCGCCCCCTTGCTTCTAACTTCTGTAAACAACCTTTTCCACCAGTTTTATTCAGTAGTTCACACCTGTTCCCCTGGTCACTTGCTCCATCCTGACTCATCCTGGTCACCTGCTTTGACCTGAGTCACCCCTGGTCACCTGCTCTGATGTAAGTCACCTTTAGTTACCAGTTCCTAACTGTCCTTCCTGCCAAACTACTCACCTCGCCACTCTGGCTCATACTCCTGCTCTCTTTAAAATAGCCAATCGGAATTAGCTTAGACTGTGCGGTCCAACCCTAGCCAACAGGGGAACAACACAGCAGCAGGGATTACCTGGGTCAGGAATAAGAACGCCTTCCCCTCCCTTGTTCAAGTGTGCTCTCACCATTGTTCCATCTGTGAGGAGCACCCTTTCTGCAGAAACTAAAAATTGCCTTGCTGAGAAAATTAAATTTATGTTTGAGTGCTATTTCTTTGCAGCAGTGGAGAACAAGCATTTCTAACACTGGGATTGCAGGCATAAGCCACCATGCCCAGCCTCCAGCTCACCTTCTTATGCTCAAATCGTGTCTTCTCCTTCCCACCCTCAAGCTACAATACAAAAAGTTTCTTCCAACCCTCTCAGTCTTGGAAGATACCAGGCTCTATTTTCTCCGGGTGTGTAAACAAAATGCCTCTCCCACATTAGCCAATTGAGATGGGAGGAGGTGCAGCAAGATGCTGGCTAGTGCAAGGTCCCTGGGGTAGAAAGAATCATGATGGATTCAAGAACAGTCAAAAGGGCTGGTGTGGCACTGAAAGCAAAGAACTAGGGGCGAGACATGAGGCCCAACCAGCAGGCAGGGTCACATAACAAAGGTGATAAAAGGGCCTGGCCTTTATTTCAGCAGCCAGGAGAGACAGCCAGGAGGCCAGGGCTGTGGGGAGCTCAGAAGTAAGATGCCCCTTCAAGTCTGGGAAGATGTGAGGGGAAGGCACCATCTTCTGAGCCAGGTTTCTTCCAAGCCCTTCCCTGCCCCTCCAAGTGCTTTCTGAGGCCTGTTTCTCTTCCTCCCCTGGGGCCTAATGCAAGGGTCTGACTCACTAAGCCAGAGCACTCATGGGCAGGATAAGCGGCTCTTAAAGGGCCCTGGCAGAAGGAGTCAGGGTGGTCTCACCAGTCCCTGAGTCCAACGTGGGAATTCTAGGTCTTGGGATATTGGCCTCTGAGGTGGTGACACCAGTTAGGAGCCACATCTCACCCAAGAATGCTCCCTTGAAGAGGCTGGGAAGACCCAAGGCCCCCGCCTTTATGCTACAATGACAGAATCAGGATAACTTGGCAGCCCTAAGGCAGCTCTTCCTTGAATGGAAACATTTATCAGCACAAGGGGCAGACAGAGAAGTCACTTGGAGTCTTACCCCTTGTAGACCCCAGCCCGACTGGGACTCCAGAAGGTCCCAGGGCTCTGCTCCAGAAATAAGGGTAGGGGCATCCCCCCAGCTTCCTTCACTGTCCTTGGAGAGGTCTCCCCAGGGCTGAGCTGGGAGGCACTTCCATGTCACTGTCTCATCCAAGGAGCGCAATTAGCAGGAGATACGGAGTCCAGAGGGTGAGAGGCTTACCGAACGGGACTGACCTCCGAGCCCCTCTCCCAAATTCCAGCCCCTCCATCCAAGCCTAGAAGCTCTGAGCTAGTCCTGTTTAAGTCCTCCTGGCCTGGGTGTGTGTGTGGGGTAGTCCTGGCCCCAATCCAGTCAAGATCATTTCCAAAAAGAAGGCCACACCTGCTGCTTCCTCCAGGGAAAAACAAGTGCTCCCCAGGGACAGCACCAGGCAGAAGCACATCCTGCCACCTGGGCTGCTGACCTTGGGCAGGATGGGGCCCGGGTATTTGGCAAATAGGAAGGGTATAGGGAAGGCCTGGCTTTCAGACCTGAGTCTAATCCCAGCTCCCCCCAACCCCAGTTACTAATTCTGCCATCCTGGGGCCCCTCTGTGACTCCATTTCCTCTTCTATTCAATGGGATGATAATACTTTCCATGTAGGATTCTGGCAAGGGCTGGATTAGCTCAGAGAGGAGCCCATGGTGGCCAAGAGCAGGGGCTGCAGAGCTAGCCTGCCTGGGTCCACCCTTCAGCTCCTCTGCTTCTGTGTGATCTCAGGCAAATTATTTAGCCTCTCTGTGCCTCCCTCTTCTCATCTGTAAAAAGAACTATAACAGTTGCCATGAAGAGTAAAGGAGAGGCCGGGCATGGTGGCTCAGACATGTAATTCCAGTACTTTGGGAGGCTGAGGCAGGGGTATCTCAGGAGTTCAAGACCAGCCTGGCCAACATGATGAGCCCCCGTCTCTACTAAAAATACAAAAAAATTAGTTGAATATGGTAGTGCACACCTGTAGTCTCCAGCTACTCTGGAGGCTGTGGCGGGAGAATTGCTTGAACCTGGGAAGTGGCGGTTGCAGTGAGCCGATATTGCACCACCGCACTCCAGCCTGGGAGACAGAGGGAGACTTTGTCTCAAAAACAAAGAAACAAAAAGATTAAAGGAAAGAGCGGCCGCATTTTGGGAGGCCAAGGCGGGCTGATTGCCTGAGCTCAGGAGTTCTAGACCAGCCTGGGCAACATGGGGAAACCCGGTCTCTACTAAAATATATTTTTTAAAGAATTATTTGGGCATGCACCTGTAGCCCCAGCTACTCAGGAGGCTGAGGCAGGAGAATTGCTTGAACCCGAGAGGTGGAGGTCGCAGTGAGCTGAGATCGTGCCAATGCACTCCAGCGTGGGTGACAGAGTAAGACTCCATCTCAAAAAAAAAAAAAAAAAGGGAGAGAGCACAGTGTCTGGTACATCCTAAGTGCTCCACGAGTGCCAGGTATTGGTTATACTTCATGGAGGTGAGGTACACAGAGATGTCCAGGTCATGGGGACTCACTCCATCCTCCAGTTAACCCTGACTCCCTCCCCACCCATCTCCTGAGTTCTCTCTGCTGTCAACCTTTCCTCTCACATCTCGGGTTTCCCACCCAAAAGTCCAAACACTCAAGATTCCTTCTCATCTCCAACCCATAAAATCTGATTGGCTTCTTCACACTCAAGTGTAAATGACTGATGGCCATTTGATTGACACTAGAGGGGCTGGCACATTTTTAGCACATTTTTAGCCAAAGGTATTATGTGCTGATAGCGGACTCTCAGGCCACAAGCCAGTCCGAGGACAGGGAAAGTTTGAGGAGGTCACTCTTCCAGAACCCTTTGGTGATAACCTTTCTGGCAGACCTGGTACCCCCAGAGTGAAAAGGGCTCCAGGGTCAAGACCCAGCTCTGCCCCTCATTTCTGTGTGACCTTCAGCAACTCATTTGATTTATCTGGACCTCAGCTTCTTCATCTGTCTAATGGGATAATAATCTTTGTCTTGCCCTCCTCACAGGGCTGTTCAGAATTAAATGCATCTGAAAATGATCCGCATTTGTGTCTTGGACTGTGGTTATTTGTTCATGTGTCTGTCTACCCTGCCTGCCCAGGGAGCAGGTCAGTGTCTTCCCTGGGACTTCATGCACAGGTCTTTCCTGTGACTTCATGTAGGACCAATCATCCCGTCAGCGCTCAGTGAACATGAGCTGCTTCCCTGTGGGATGTCTGGGAGGTGAGTGGAAGGCCTTCCTAGCAGGCACATACTGGAACATAATCAATCCCTCCCATGCATACAGCTCACACCCACATTCTTATCCATTCCCACCATGTCCCTCAGTGGCCTGGGGAGACTAGGAATACCCCACTTGACAGATAAGGAAGCTGAGGCCAGGGGAGGTCAAGGCATTTGTCTGAGGTTACACAACCAGGAGTGGTGAAGCTGGGAGTCACACACAAGCAATCACTGCAAAGTCTGTGCCCTTCCCACTCTGAGCTGTCATGCAATTTGCAGATATCTGAGTTGGTCCTAGGAGAAAGGCAGTTCAAGTCTCATGGGGAAGTGGGGCCTGCAGAAGGGGACAAAAATATAAGGGCAGCTTATGGGCTTCAGGTAGATTGCAACAGCCTCAACTTTAAGTCATCAAATGATCACAACCACTCTATGTGGAGTTAGTATTAACATCATCCGCATCTTACAGATGGCAAAACTGAGGTGCCAGCCTGGACCCAGATGGGGATGCAGGTGCAGGATGTTTGGGGGCCTGGCACACCCACTCCCTGTAGAGCCTGCATCCTGGCACCTCCCTGAGCCCCTGCGCACCACACCCAGGGGCAATCTCAGGAGACATGGGGGCTCTTGCCCCTTTTGTGGACAGGAAATTGAGGTAGGCGGGTGAAGGTCGTCTCACCTGCAGAGCATGGTGGCACATGCCTGTAATGCCAGCTACTCTGGAGGCTGAGGCAGGAGAATTGCCTGAAACTGGAAGGCAGAAGTTGCAGTGAGCTGAGATCGTGCCACTGGATTCCAGCCTGGGGAAAAGAGCGAAACTCCCTCTCAACAACAACAACAAAAGAACCCTGGGGGGTCCCCGACTCCTGGCCTGGAAGTGCACTCCAGGATGAACAGAGAAGTCAAGGCATTGGGCCTATCTAACACAGTCAGTAAGGTGGAGAGTAGGACTTGAACCCGGGATGTCCGATGCTGATGCTTGTGTCCTGACCACTACCTTGCAGCACCCTCACACCAACACCCACCCCAGGCCTGGGAGGCAGGGGAGCACCAGCAGTCTGGGAGTGAAAGTTGCTTCCCTGTGGGATGTCTGGGAGGTGGGTGGAAGGCCTTCCTAGCAGGCACAGCTGTCCACCGGATGAGTATGTCCAGGGGGAGAGGAGCCCCCTGTCCCAGGATATGGGCAAAAACCTGGAGAAGCTGAAGCTGGACTTTGAGGACGGCCCCTGACCCCATCCTGGGACAGCCACCTCCCCTTCCTTCTGCCCCCTCCAGTCCCTCCTCTCCTTTCCTGCTCTCCCTCCTACCTCTTTCCATCTCCCCCTTTCTGCCTGTGATTTCTCCTGTGACTGGGGCAAGATCCTTCAACTCTGTCCTCCCTGAGCCTCAGTGGCTCACCTGGAACATAGGGTGTTGCTTGCAGAAGTATTTTAGGGTTACTTAATGAGATAAATTGGTAGACTGTTTTTCCCGGGTCAGCCAGCCAGGGGCTCGGTGAATAGGAACAAACGCTGCTGCCATTCCCTTCTCCCCTAGTTCATCCTGGAGGCTCTCCACTCTCCCCCTGGTTCTAAGTCCCCTCCTCCTGCACGGCATCCCCCCTCCCATCCAACCCAGTCTCCACTGAGGCACTGAGACAGGGTCTTAGCCCGGGGTCCCCACCCACCTGCGCTCTGCATGTGAGCCGACCTTCACCCACCTGCCTCAGTTTCCAGTCCACGAAAGGGGCGAGCGCCCCCACGTCTACTGGGACTGTCCTTGGGTCCGATGCAGGGCTGCGGGGAGGTGCCAGGGTGTGGGCGCAGCGGGGAGCGGGGACTCGGGCTGGCACCTCGAATCCACGTGATTTCTCGGCAGCAGCCGCCAGTTCCACTCACTGGCCGAACAGATCTAGGCGGCTTCTACTTTCAGTTTCGCGCAGAGCGCGGAGGAGCCCGGAGCGCTGAGGGTGAGTGCCAGGAGCTCTGCGGGTGAGTGCCGGGCGTGCAGCAGGGCTGCGGGACCCGGGCTAGGGCGAGCGGAAGGGAGAGGATCGGGGTTCGAATTCTGCACGGAGAGGGGTGGAGGGGATGTCAGAGGCCCTGGAGCGGGAGGTGCGGGTGGCCGGGTGGGTGGCCGATGGATAGCCGGGTGAGCGTACAGGGAGCCAGTAGCTCGGCAGCGCGCACAGCATGCGCCCCGAGAGGTTGGAGGAAGAGTTGCCTCCAACCTCCCGGTTGGAGGCAGAGGATGGCAGATGAGGGTCGCCTGGATGGGGGGACACAGTAAGCGGCTGTGCTTCCCTCCCTGCGCAGCTCCTGTCACCTACCGGAGCCACCCACTCTCTCTGTCTTTTACTCTGCAACTTTTCATTGATTTTAAAACAATTACAGAAGTTACACTGTTCATTATACGCAATTTAGACTTTTTAGCCTAAACAACTTTTTATTATGGAAAATTCCAAACATATACAATAGTAGAAGGAATAGAATTAGGTTGAGCCTTCTGCACCTGCGGGTTTTCATATAATGAAGCCCTACCTATCCACGCTCAGCTTGGACAGTCACGACCCCAAGGCCACCTAGGTGGCCCAATCTCCACCGCTGGTTATTTTAAAACAAATGACGGACAGCATAGCATCTCAACTGAGGTATTTCAGAATGTACTAAAAGATAAGGCATCTTTTAAAAACAAAACCACAGTACCACCAGCATACTACAAACATTTTAATAGTTATTCCTTAATGGCAAATCTCCAGATTATTTCTAAGGGACATTTAACCTCATAAGTGACAGGTGAATGCATGGGTGTTGTTTCGTTACTGCTTTCTGCATTCCCATGTGGTTTTCGGTCACTATTCCCACCCAGAAAACCAGGACCTGAAACTGGCTGGGGCGATCATTCGGGGAGGTCGAAAGAGCCTCCTACCTTCAGTGCCGTTTGCGTCCATTTTATAAGTTGGGGTTCTTATGTTTCCTTTTTTAAAAGGTTGAAGTTTCTGCAGACCTAAAAAGCAGTTTGAAAACTGGCAGTTCCCAGCCTCTAAAACCGGGGGGTAGCAGGAGGCAGAGAGTACCCCGGGGCCAGATCCTGGAGCCTCATTGTCCCTTCAAATCACTTTCCGTTTCTCTAAGGGAGAAATAAACCTTGAAAAGCCATGGGCTTTTCAGATGTATCTAGATGTATCTGATGCTTTTCAGATGTATCTAAATGTATCTGATGCTTTTCAGATATATCTAGATGTATCTGATGCTTTTCAGATGTATGTAGATGTATCTGATGCTTTTCAGATGTATCTAGACTCCCATTCAGCGTGCTTTCTGCAAACCTTACTGAACCATAGCCCAGAATGGCCATCCATGATGCCCACCGGCCTTGTCTCCAGAAGCACAGTGCCAGGTGGACCTCCACATGGTGTGGACGGCAGACAGACTGGGGCTCTCAACACCTGGTATTTGCTGGATGACCATGAACTAACCATTCAATTTCTTGAAACTTTGGTTTCTCGTCTGTAAAATGAACATATGCAAATCTATCCTACAAAGTGTGTTTTGTGGATTGAATGAGATGATGCACGCCCACCCAGTGCCTTGATCAACCTTAAAGTGCTGCACAAGTGTGAGGGGAGATGGATCCTTGAAGAAGACAGACAAGCAGAGGGGAAAGTTCTTGGAAGAGTTTCACAATATGCTGAACTTTATTCCTGGATCAGATACAGAGTTGTCCGGGTGTCCACAGGGCTGGGTTAGCCTCCTCAGACCCCAACACACATACCCTCTTCCCCTCTGAGGAAAATTCAGCAAAACTTCTTTTGCTGTTGTTCTTTTTATTCCTTTTTTTTTTTTTTTTTTTTGACGAAGTCTCACTCTGTTGCTCAGGCTGGAGTGTAGTGGCACGATCTCGGCTCACTGCAACCTCCACCTCCTGGGTTCAAGCGATTCTCCTGCCTCAGCCTCCCAAGTAGCTGGGATTACAGGCACCCGCCACTACACCCAGCTAATTTTTGTATTTTTAGTAGAGATGGGGTTTCACTATGTTCGCCAGGCTGGTGTCAAACTCCCAACCTCAGATGATTCACCCGCCTCGGCCTCCTGTGGGATTACAGGCGTGATCCACCTTGCCCGGCCTCCTTTTTTTTTTTTTTTTTTTTTTTTTTTTTTTTAATAGACGTGAGGTCTCAAATTCCTGGCCTCAAGTGATCAGTCTGCCTCAGCCTCCCAAAGTGTTGAGATTATGGACGTGAGCCACCACACCCAGCCATAACTTCTTAGCATGACTTTTCCCATTTGTTATGAGTTCAATTGTGCCTCCCCATAAAAGATATGTTGAAGGCCTAACCCTCAGTGCCTCCTAACGTGACCTTATTTGGAAATAGGGCTGTTGCAGATATAACTGGTGAAGATGAGGTCATACTGGAGTAGGATGGGCCTTGAATCCAATAGGACCTGTGTCCTTATAAGAGAGGAGATGGACACATGAAGACAGAGACATACGGGGACCAGACAGCCATGGACGGTGGAGGAGGAGAGCGCAGTGATGCACCTAGGAGCCAAAAGCCACCTAGAATTGCCAGCAGGCGGCGGGAGCCAGGAAAGGCAAGGATGGATCCTCTCCTCCAGCCTTCAGAGGGAGCCTGGCCCTGACCACACCTTGATCTCAGACTCTGACCTCCAGAACTGCGAGAGAAGAAATCTCTGTTGTTTTAATGTACGCAGCTTGTGGCACTTTGTGACAGCAGATACAGCAGTACTGCGACAACACTAGGAAACGAATACACCATCCCAGCATCTCCGCTCTGTTTTCCATACAGAATTGAACTAAGGATCAGGCAAGCTAATGCAAGTCCAAACACTGTAAAAACTTTGGAGGCAATCTAAGGATGTGAGCCAGATTTGTTTGCCAGATCTTTTTTATTATATTTATTTATTTATTTATTTATTTATTTTAGTGAGAGGGAGTCTCACTCTGTTGCCCAGGCTGGAGTGCAGTGATATGATCTTGGCTCACAGCAACCTCCACCTCCCAGGTTTAAGTGATTCTCCTGCCTCAGCTTCCTGAGTAGCTGGGATTACATGCACATGCCACCATGCCCAGCTGGTTTTTGTATTTTTAGTAGAGAAGGGGTTTCACCATGTTGGCCAGGCTGGTCTTGAACTCCTGACCTCAGGTGATCCACCTGTCTTGGCCTCCCAAAATGCTAGGATTACAGGCATGAGCCACCAATGCCCAGCCCATATATTCATATTTTTAATGGACTTATACATGAAAATTGTATCTCACTTTTTAAAATAAATGATATGGAATTATGTGTTAAAGGAAAATTAAATCTTATGATATCATGTTTTAAAATTTTTAATTTTTCATAGCTAATACATTTATATAGTTTTTAAAAATGTAAAACATTTGGAAAGATATAATGAAAAATAAGTCTCCTTCCATCTCCTGTCTCCCAGCCACCCAATTGCCCTCCCCGAAGGCAACCAATGTTATCAGGTTCTTGTGTCTCCTTCCAAAGACAGTCTAAGTGGGTTTTTACAAACATGGATATATACATATATATATATACACACATACACAAACACATATACACATACGTAGACACAAACACACATGTGTACTTTTCCCTTCTCACAAATGGCAGTATACTATATGTAGTGTTCTCTAACTTGGGTTTTTTTTTTTTTTTTTAAACTTAGTGCAATTTGGATATCTTTCTACATGAAAATTTTAAAATTTGCCCTTTCCCTCTTTCTTTTTAACAGTTGCGTAGTATTTCACCGTACAACTGCTCTGTAATTGATCTAACAGTTGTAGAACACTTAGGTTATTTCCTGTCTTTTGCTATTTCAACAGTGCCGTAATAAATATCCTTGGTCAAGCATCATTTTTCATACGTGGGAGTGAATCTTTAAGAAAACCAGGAGTGGATTTGCAAGGTCAAGGGGAATATGCAGTTTGAACTTGGATAAACATGGCAAATTACCCCCCTTAAATGTTGTATGAATTTTTGCTCCCACCAGCTGGAGGGGGGAGGGGCCAAATTTCCATATTTGCAAATCTCGGAGACGAACAATAGTGTGTTTTTTTATGCCTCTTATTATGAATGAGTTTGAACATCTTTTCAAATATTTAAGAGTCACCTGTAGCTCATTTTCCATAAACTGTCAGTTCATATCCTTTGGTCACTTTTTTATTGGCTTTTGGTCTTTTTCCTGTTGAGTTGTAAAAGCACTTTTCATGTTAAGGGAATTTGCTCTTTGTCTATTATATGGTTATACTGTCATTTAAAATGGTGGCATAGTTGCTTATAGAATGTCTGAACCATATCCGTCATTGTTAGATATTTATATTGGGTCTCATTTTCTTGTATTATATATGGGATGTTTTCCCTGTTTTTTTGTAAAAAAAAAAAAAAAAAAAAAAAAAGCAAGCAAGATATGGCATTTTAATTCTTCCAATAGCTCTCACCATAATGGTGAAGGAAAGGAAATATGTTTGGGAAAATACTTCGATAGGATTTGGGGTGGCTGGAACCTGTGTGCAAAATGGCCAACAGGGACCAGGACATGTTGGGTGGGAACAGAGTGCTTTGCATGGTGTATGTGTGTGGGGCAGAGGTGCTGTATTTGCTCCTGAAAGAAAAGGGGGTGGAGGGAGGGGAGAAGAAAGGAAGGAGAGAAGGTGGAGGGAGGTTAGCCACATAGGGAGATGACTCCCAGAAACTTCTTAGGGGTAGGATGGCAAAAGGACATTTTCAGTGAGTCCAGGAATGCCCTCTGCTCCGTGTGAGGTGGGTACCAGCACCACAGACACCGGCTCTGGCTCCCCACCTGCCATCATGAGTGCATTCAGCTTCTCCGCTGAGCTTCCACACACCAGGCCCTGCTCTAGGCACTGGGCTACAGCTGGGAACACAACCAACTCCCTGCCTTGTGGAGCTGATGAGGCAGTAGAAACAGACAAACAAGTAAACAAAGATGTGCATGTCACACGAGGTCAGGTGGAAGTGACTGCAGTGAAGAAGGCAAGGCAGGCGAGGGTGGAGCATGCTGGATAGAGAGGCAGACGTAGCCTTCTTGTAGGGATGTTGGGACATTTGAGAGAGAACTTGAAGGGAGTGTGGCAGGGAACCATGGGCCATGGCGTCTGGAGGAAGAAGGAACCAGTCAGAGGGGATGGCAAGAAACAAAAAAGTGGGGAGAAGAAGATAGCAGAGAAGAGGAGAGGAGGGAGAAGAGGAGAAAATGCTGCTTAAAGTCTGCTTTTGTGCTCGCAAATGCTCATTGTGAAAGACATTTTTACAATTTTTGCAATTTTGTTTTGTAATTTAATAATGGGCTGGGCTAGGCACAGTGGCTCACGCCTGTAATTCCAGCACTTTGGGAGGCTGAGATGGGCAGATCACTTGAGGTCTGCAGTTTGAGACCAGCCTGGCCAACATGGAGAAGCCCCGTCTCTCCTAAAAATACAAAAATAGCCAGATATGGTGGTGCGTGCCTGTAATCTCAGCTACTCTGGAGGCTGAGGCAGGAGAATCGCTTGAACCTGAGAGGTGGAGGTTATAGTGAGTTGAGATCGTGCCATGCTCTCCAGCCAGAGTTACAGAGGGAGACTCGGTCTCAAAAAAGCAACAGAGTGCTTGAATTAGAGCAGGAGCCCTCAGCTAGAGGAGCGCCCACCCACCTCCTCCCCAGGAATCGCAGAGCTCCCAGGAGAGGCCATAGCCTCCTACAGGTCGTGGCATTGCAGGTGGGTTGGTGTCCCAGCTGGCTGTTTCTGTCTCAAGAAAGGAAGGGCCGCTCCCACTGACATCCAGGCGTAAGCAACGCCCTGGTGAACATCCTCGTAGCTAGAGCTTTGCTCACATTCTGGATTGCTTCCTTAGGCTCAGTCCTCAAAGTGGACTCCTAAAGGGATATATGAACTTTTGTTTTTTAAATGTTTGAAACCGTGTTGTCAAATTTCTCTCCTAAAAGATTGTGCCAATGTAGAGAGTCTGCCGACCCCTGGAAGCTTCCCGATCCCCTAGCACCTATCCCTTGTGGGTGGGATGGATCCTGTACCATCGCCAGACCCTCAAGAACCCCTTGTCCTGCATGGTCCTTTCTGTCCCTCCTGGTGAAATGGAAGGAGCTTGCATGCCTTGGGAAGCTGGTGCTTTGAGGCATTCAGATCTTACCGTGGCATCATGTTTGAAGAGAGAAATAGCTTGCTGTTTTGTGTGTCTCTCAATAGTCTTATTCACTGAGTTCTTGAAGGTGTCCTGTGTGTTTCTGGGCTGCAGAATCCTTTTATTGAAATGGACAGGTCAGTGTTTTCCCAGAGAAAGACCTATCCAGTAGGAGTTCACAAGAGGATTTTAGGAGGTGTGTGGAGAGGGCGTCTGATTCCATTGAATCGTAAAGTGACAAAGTTGTTCCCTTTTCAGTTCTTTTTCATTCTTCCAGACTAGTGAAAGAGAACGCCTCAGTCAGGTGCTAACGCATCTGTAAACCTCTCACACTCTTGATATTTTCAGCAAGGGGAGGCCAGGCCTCCGGTCAGAGCCCTGGGTCTGCAGCAATACCCAGCTACAGTTCAACAGCGTCATGGTGTTTTTTGTTTTCCTTGGCTTTCTTTCTTTCTTTTTTTTTCTAGACAAGGTCTCACTCTGTCACCCAGGCTGGAGTGCACTGGTTGCACAGCTCCGTGCATAGTTTCCTGCAGCCTCTATTTCCCAGGCTCAATCAATCCTCCTGCCTCAGCCTCCCAAGTAGGTGGGACTACAGGTGTGCACCACCACACCTGGCTAATTGTTTTTTGTTTTTATTTTTGATAGAGACGAGGTCTCATTATGTTGCCCAGGCTGATCTCAAACTCCTGAGCTCAAGCAGTTTTCCTGCCTTAGCCTCCCAAAGTGCTGGGATTACAGGTGTGAGCCTCCATGCCCCACCCTTGAGTTTCTTTTCGATGATACCTTCAGTTCGTGGCAAGTGGTACTTCAAAAAATAAAGTTAAAAGTGACATGGTTTCTAGAAAAACTTTAAGGAAATGGTGTTCTGGCTTTCAGATAAGGCAAAAACAATCTTCAAACATGAGTAAAGAGTTTTGGAAATTATACACTTACCCCTAGAGGGTGAGATTGTGGGGGAAATTTCATAATGTATACTTCCACAATGTTTAGAACTTTCCAAATGAGTACAGTTTATGTTTGTAAACAGAAAAAATAATAAAGACATAATAAAATGATAATTTAGTTTTAAAAGATGACCATTTGTTGAAGGCAGTATTATATTCCAGAGGAAATGGCCTCTGGAATCAGCATAGATTTTATCGTTTTATTTTTATTTTGTTTTTGAGACAGTGTCTCACTCTGTTGTCCACACTGGAGTGCAGTACTGTGATCACAGCCCACTGCAGCCTCAACTTCCTGGGCTCAGGCGATCCTTCTGCCTCAGCCTCCCAAGTAGCTGGGACTATAGGTGCACACCACTATGCCAGACTAATTTTTTTTGCATTTTTTGTAAAGACAGATTTTCACCATGTTGCCCTGGCTGGTCTCGAACTTCTGGGTTCAAGCGATCTGCCTGTCTTGGCCTCCCAAAGTGTTGGAATTACAGGTGTGAGCCACTGCGCCCAGCCAGCATAGATTTTAAATCCACCTTTTGTTGCTTGACTTCTTGGAGCCTGTTTCTTCATCTATGAAATGCAGGAAACGTGCCTGGAAATATTGCTTGAGATTCTAATGGGGAGGTGCAGGTGGAATACTGCAGCCTGATGCCCAGCCTATGCCGGGAACTCAGTACATAACAGCCAATGAGCATTGGCTGCGGACTAGACATGTCCCCTCCTTGTGCTGTAGTATTAATGTCTCCAACCCTCACAGTGATCCTGTGAAGTAAATGTAATATCACCACCCAGATGAGGAAAACAGTGGTACAGAGAGGTTAAGAAAACTGTCCAAGGTTGCACAGCACTAAAATGTTGATATCAGGATTTAAACCCAGCCCTTCTGACCCCAGAGGCTCTTTGTTCAAAAATTATTTTCTTTTATTTTATTTCGAGATGGGGGTCTTTCACAGTCACCCAGGCTGGAGTGCAGTCGCATGATCATGGCTTACTGCAGCCTCAACCTCCCAGGCTCAAGTGATCCTCCCACCTCTGTCCCCCAACCCCCAGTTGCTTAGGACCACAGGCACACAACACCATGCCTGGCTAATTTTTGTACTTTTTGTAGAGATGGGGTTTCTCCCTGTTGCCCAGGCTGGACTCAAACTACTGGGCTCAAGCGATCCTCCTGCCTCAGCCTCCCAAAGTGCTGGGATCACAGGCGTGAGCCACTATGCCCAGCATTAGAGGCTCTTTTAACAGCTCCACAATTCCCTGTGAGATGGGCTGCGTACAAAGCATTACTCCTGCTTGACATATACACAAACCATGGCCCAAAGGGAGCCGGGGCTTGTCCGGATGTCATCCTCTAAGTCAGTTGGGGCAGTAAGACCCAAAACCAAGGCTCCAGCCCTCTAGCCCCTCCAACCTTTCTTCTGCCCCGGTTTTATGGGTTTGGCAATGTCTGCCAGGATGGGAGGAAGCAGTTCAGATGATCCAGTCTGGAGGCAAAATTCTTCTAAATTCAAAGGGCCCAGCCTCAAGTCACTGATGTCTTTTTTTTTTTTTTCCACTTAAAAAAAATGTATTCATTTTAAACCACACAAGTAAGACACGAATCAGTCTTTCTTGCAGAAAATTTAACTTTTTATACATAAGGCTGAAATCTATTTTACTCACTGCTTCCAGCCCCATGCCCGTCCCTTCTCCTACAGTAACCCCTATTTGACATGTTTCCAGAACTTTATCTAAACTTTCACATAATAAAAATAATTCTTATATAGGGCTTACTAACTTCCAAGCACTGTTTTAAGGGCTTTACGTATTTAAGCCCCACAATAACTCTGTGAGGTAGGTGCTGCTCTTATCCCCATTTTACAGATGAGAACATTGAGGCCCAGAGAGGCTATGTAACTGGACTGGCATCACCCAACCTGCAATTGGTGGAAAGGTCAGTCCCAAATCTAGGCAGCCTTGCTCTGAAATTCATGCTCTTAGCCTCTAAGTTATAAAACATGCTATTATCGACCTGTGGGAAGAAACAGTATTGCTGTTTGTTGATGTGTATTTTGAGACAAGTGATATCATGTTGTGCATATCATTATACAATCTGTCTTGTTTATTCTATGATACATCTTGAAGATACAGCCATGTCAACAAAAAATAAGTCCCTTTCCTGTACATAATCCCACAGCGTGGTTACACCAAACTTTATTATGGCTGTGTAGGGTGTTTAAAGACCGCTGCTGGAATTTCTTTATCCAAGACTCTGTGTGTCTTAGCCCATTGGGGCTGCTGTAACAAAGCGCCAGAGACTGACTGGATTCTAAACAATAGAAATTTATTTCTCACAGTTCTGGCGACTAAAGTCTGAGATCAGAGTGCCAGCATGGTCGGGTTCTGGCGAGAGCCCTTTTCCGGGTTGCCGATGGCGGACTTTTCATTGTATCCTCACATGATGCAAAGCAGGCTAGAGCATTCTCTTGGGTCTCTTTTATAAAGGCATCAATCCCATTCACTACGGCTCCTCCCTCCTGACCTAATTACCTCCCCCAGACCCCGGCTCCTAATACCCTCCTATTAGGGGTTAGAATTTCAACATGTGAATTTCGGGGGAGCACAAATATTCAGTCCATCACATTGCATATTCTGGGCCTCATGGCTGTCCATTTTGCTTTATGCTGAGAAGTTTAGTGGTAAGGTCAAAGGGTGGAAGCGCAGTAAGATCTAGAAGTCACTGCTGATTTGCCCTACAAGATGGGCAAACCACTTTCCAGCCTGCAGCTCTGAGCCCTGGATCCAGGCCTTCTCTTCTTTATGTCTCGAGCTTACCCTGTCCCCTGCCTTACTTACCAAACCAAAGCAAGATTCCTCTGGGACATTCCTGCCAGGCCCCATGGCAAGGTTGGAGCTGATGAGGGGACTTCCAAACCTCGGTTTTATTTTCACTTTGGCTTGGGCATGCCAAGCCCTGGCAGAGCCACAGAGTTGGGGCACGAGGTGCCAAGAAACAGCTCCGAGTCTGAGGAAGGTGCTTTGCCCTGGGAAGGGGATAGAGCTGAGTGTTGGTTATGGGGAGACATACTCAAGGTCTCCATCTAAATAAGTCAACTTCGTGGCCTTCCTGTCCCCAGGGCCTTTGGGGCTCTCAGAGGACAAGAATCACTCAGCTCTGGTTTGCTGGAGAAGCAGAGCGCCAGCTGGGAGGTAGCGAGGAGCCTGTCTCTCCCCACTGGGAGTGGAGAGCTGGGTGTCACAGCCTCCAACAGTTGTTCCCAGACATCGGCATATGGGGAACCCCCTGGGAGCTTCCAAAAGTGCCAGTGCCTCCGTTCCACCTCCTGGGATGGTGCTGTGATGGGTCTGGAGTGTGGCCCATTGGGATTTTTTAAAGACCCTCCTCCCAGGTGATGCCATTGTGCAGACAAGCATGGGAACCACTGGCCTGGAAGCCCCAGGGAGAGGCCTCTGGGGCCCGGGACACACAAGTGAGAGCCTTCTCCTAGCAGCCTTGCTAGCCACCCACCCCTTCCTGAGGGTGCTAGACCCAAACTTCCAGGGCTGAGTGGGAGAAGCAAGGCCACCAGCTGGCCACCTGCTGTCCCAGCCAGGCTCAGGCTGGCAGTAGGGCACCCCAGTCCTGGAGGAGGGTGCATCTGGAAACCTTGGGGGCTCTTGGTGGAAAGTTCAAGCCTTTCGCATAGGAAGGTGGCTGGGGTGAAGGAGGCAGTTTAAAGACTAGTGATGTGGGCTGGGACCCAGATTTCTGGGTTTCCAATGACCAGAAGAAGATGGCCTTGTTGGACTGGGAACAGGGACCACCCAGGCTCAGGCCTGAGGCTGCGAGTGCAGGCATGAATTTGAGTGCAGGCTCAGGAACAACCCCAGGGCCACCAGGCAGGGAGAGACCTCTTCAACTCCTGGCTCCTCGACTCTAGTTGGTGACCTAGGCAGGTCCCTTTCCCACTGTGAGCCTCAATTTCCTCATGTGTAAAGCATCAAGACTGTGTGTTTTAAGTCCTTTAGGGCCCTATCTTTGTGAGGGACAACAGAGACGATGGTTTTCAAAGGCAACAGTCACCCCTGCATCATCACTGACTCACAGAAATGGATATGCCCTATAAGGACATCTCTTGCTTGCTCTGCCAGCATTTGTGGGCGGGGGAGGAAATGGCCGCTAACCTTTCCTGAAGGCACCTCCCAAGAGACCCCTGAAAGGAGGGTGACGCCTCCCAAAAAGAGACCAGTGGCCCAGCTCAGCCCTGCTCTTAGTTTTGTTTCCTCTGCTTTGAATGCCAGCAAGGCCTTTCCCTCCCAGGGCCTCAGTTTCCCCATCTTTACAATGAGCCCAGCATAGACCCCATCACTGGGGCTCTTTCTGCTCTGCCACCCTGTGCATCTGGGCTCAGGTGTTCTCCGAAGCCCTGATGTCATCAGCCATTCCCGGGGGGAAGGCAGAGGCGCTGAGTTCTCTGTGTCCCCCTGGTAGGGCTTGGTGTAGGATTCAGGGAGGATTGGAGGGCCTCTGTGGCCTCAGGTCCTCCCCAGGGTCCCCAGGCTCTGACCTGTCCACCTGGACCTAAAGAACCAACAACAGCAGCACTTTCTGTTTCTTTGAGGTATTTTTGTCCAAATGTCTGTAGTCATGACTGGTGTGCCTGGCTATCACCCCACAAACTACATCCTTTCTGATCTGCACAGATGAGAAAACTGAGGTCTTGTTTCCCCTCCACCCCAAGACCTAATGGGACCTCCTCCTTAATCTAATCCTCAAGAGGCAGGAACAGGATGGAAAGCAAAGGAATGGCAGCCAGAAGTCTGTGGCTCCACTCCTGTCCTCTCCGCATCCCTCACTTCCTTCCTTACACCAGGCGTCAGGGGCTGGAGAGATGGAAGAAGCGATAGCAATGACAACCACACTAGTGGTAATCATAGCTTGTGTGGATTGAACCTTTTTTTATTTTTCATTTTTAATTTTTGTGGGTACATAATAGGTGTATATGTTTATGGGTTACATGAGATGTTTTGATACAGGCATGCAGTGTGTAATCACATCAGGGTAAATGGGGTTTCCATCACCTCAAGCATTTATCCTTTGTGTTGCAAACAATTCAATTATACTTTTTGTTATTTTTAAATGTACAGTTAAATTATTACTGACTGTAGTTACCCTCTTGTGCTATCAAATACTAGGTTTTATTCATTCTAACTATTTTTTGTACCCACTAACCATCCCCACCTCCCCCACCCCAGCCTCCTACTATACTTCCCATCCTCTGATAACCATCCTTCTACTCTCTATCTCCATGACTTAAATTGTTTTGATTTTTAGATCCCACAAACAAGTGGGAACAAGTGATGTGTGTCTTTCTGTACCTGGCTTATTTCACTTAACATAATGGCCTCCAGTGCCATCCATGTCCTTGCAAATGATGGGATCTCATTCTTTTTGAAGGCTGAATAGTACTCCATTTTGTATGTGTGCCACATTTTCTTTTACGCTTTTGTTCTTTTTTTTTTTTTTTTGAGATGGACTCTTGCTCTGTCACCCAGGCTGGAGTGCAGTGGCATGATCTTGGCTCACTGCAACCTCCGCTTCCCAGGTTCAAGCTATTCTCCTGCCTCAGCCTCCCAAGTAGCTGGTATTACAGGCATGCCCCACCATGCCCTGTAAATTTTTGTACTTTTAGTAGAGGAGGGGTTTTGCCATGTTAGCCAGGCTGGTCTCCAATGCCTGACCTCAGGTGATCCACCTGCCTCAGCCTCCCACAGTGCTGGAATTACAGGCGTGAGCTGCCATGCCCAGCTGCCACATTTTCTTTGTTCATTCATCTGTCGATGGACACTTAGGTTAATTCCAAATCTTGGCTATTGTAAACAGTGCTGTCATAAACATAAGAGTGCAGATATCTCTTTGAGACACTGATTCCTTTCTTTTGGGTATATACCTAGCAGTGGGATTGCTGAATCATATGGTAGCTCTATATTTAGTTTAGTTTTCTTTTTGTTTGTTTGTTTGCTTGTTTTGAGACAGAGTCTCACTCTGTCTCAAGACTGGAGTGCAGTGCAGTTCACTGCAACCTCTGCCTCCTGGGTTCAAGTGATTCTCCTGCCTCAGCCTCCCAAGTAGCTGGGATTACAGGCATGGGGCGCCACTACGCCCAGCTAATTTTTGTATTTTTAGTAGAGACGGGGTTTCACCATGTTGGCCAGGATGGTCTCAATCTCTTGACCTCGTGATCCACCCGCCTCGGCCTCCCAAAGTGCTGGGATTATAGGCTTGAGCCACCGTACCCAGCCCTATTTTTAGTTTTTTGAGGTACCTCCGAACTGTCCCGTAGTGGCTGTACTAATTTACATTCCCACCAGCGTATGTGGGCTCCCTTTTCTCCACATAGATTGAGGTTTTTTTGTTGTTGTTTGTTTGTTTGTTTGGAGATGAAGTCTTGCTCTGTCGCCTAGACTGGAGTGCAGTGGCATGATCTCGGCTCACTGCCGCCTCCAACTCTCGGATTCAAGCTATTCTCCCACCTCAGCCTGGGATTACAGGCGCCTGCCACCACGCCTGGCTAATTTTTTTATTTTAAGTAGAGACGAGGTTTCGTCATGTTGGCCAGGCTGGTCTCAATCTCCTGACTTCAGGTGATCTGCCTGCCTCAGCCTTCCAAAGTGCTGGGATTACAGGCGTGAGCCACCGTGCCCAGCCTGGATTGAGTTTGTATCATGTGCCAGGTTCCATGTCAGGGATTCCACATGCCCCATCCCACAACCATCTTTCCAGGTGGGCATTATGATGATCCCCCGTAGCAGACACTGTCAGAGCTCCCCCAACCCCATCTCTGCCCGGATGCCCCCATTCACTGTGGGTGACACCTGCATCCTTCTCCCGGGGTCACCTTTGCATGGTGGGCATTGCCTTGCTCAGAGATGCCTGGGCAGTCATACCTCCCTCCCCTGCCCACTGGGCTTGCGGTGACGTGAAGTGTGACCGACCACCCAGACCCCTTGAACATGCACAGGACGGACCTCTTCTATCATCACACTCCAGTTCTCCCATGTGGCAGGCTGAAGTGAGGCTTCTGAAACCATATCTTTGCTTAGCTGCCTCTGCTATGCTATCTTTCTTCCACCACCCCCTCAATAAACAACTTCCACAGGAACCCCCTTGGGCTCTGCTTCTAGAGACCTGACCTAGAAGATCCTCATTTTACAGATGAGGACACTGAGGTACCTGCTTAACCTACCAGGGTCACACAGCTTTGGTGTGGAGTAGGGACTCAAATCCAGGGCCCTGGTACGGAGGCATTTGCCCTCACCAAGATTCAGGCACTGAGAGAAGCTGACAGGCCTAGAGAATGGCAAGACTTGAGACAGCAGAGGAAGGAGAGAGGGTGAGGAATGGATCCCCGTGCTGAGGTCTGGTCTGGAAGGAGAAGTCTGCAAGGTGGGAAAAAGAGGAAAGGGGACGTGAGGTAGGCAAGCAGGATGTGCAAGGCAGGGATTTGTGAAAGAGAACGTGCAAGGCAGGGACTTGTGAAAGAGAATGCTGGAGGGTGGTGAGCAGCATCTCATGGGCAGGTCAGCAGGTGCAGGAGAGGCCCAGGAGGGCTGGGGACTGGATGGTGAAGGGGCATTTATTTATTTATCCTTTGTTTTGTTTTTTGTTGTTTAAATTGAGACCGGCTCTCACAATGTTGCCCAGGCTCGTCTCGGCAACTAATATCTGCCCACTCCCGGCCTCGAATGATCTTCCTGCCTCAGCCTCCAAAAGTGTTGGGATTACAGGCATGAGCCAATGTTTATTCGTCCTGAGCCTTCCCTGGACACCTGATACGTAGCTGCTTTGTGGTGGTCACAGTTCCATGGTATGACTTTATCCTGGAGGCAGTGGGATGCTGATAGCAGGTTCAGACAGGCATGAGGACAGACCAGAGGTGAGTTTTAAAGATAACTTCAGCCAGAGGCATGCGTGCATGTGCACGTGTGGGTACATGTATGTGTGTGCACGTGCATGTGTGTATGAGTGTGGACTAGAGATGGGATGGCTTTCTGAGCAAAGGGGACGGCCAAGGCAAAGGCCTCGGGTCTCTAGGGAGAGAACAGGGTTTGATCTCTCCACTCCCTCCTCTAAGCTCTGTGTCAATAGCATTTTCAGGATAGCAGAAAGGATGGATTCCCAAAGAGCACAGCAGCGAGGGCAGTTGGAGGCAGGCGTCTGCTGGGACACCGAAACCAGGGTGAGATAAACTCTCCTCGCACCTCCTCAGACTCAGAGCCCCCATAAAGCTTCCAGGTGCACCCCAGCCCTTTTCCCTCTCTCTGTCTGAACTGGGGTGGCATGATCCCAGGACTGCGACTCCACGTGTCTGGATTCCCCTTACTGACTGTGTGACCCTGGCCATTTTCTTTTTTTTTTTTTTCTAAATCAAATGCTGTATTTGGGAATCAAAAAACTGCAATCCAGGGCATATACAAGGACTGGGGTGGTCTTCAGTATGTCCAACGAACAAAGAGAAGCTGGAAGTTTTATTAGAAAGAAAAATGTTACATATTGTTTTGAAATGACTCGCATTGGCACTGGAGAAGCTGGTTCATTCGCACAATCAGCTTTCACATTCCCTCTTTTGATCAACATCTTTCTTTCAAAACCTCACTCATCAACCATCTTAAAGTGAGGCTTCATTGTCACTCCATGCCAGGTTTGCCTGGAGTTCAGCATCAAGTTCCATGTTGTTAGTCCCATCTGTATTAGCAATCATCTTGACGCACTGGGCTAACATTATCCTGTTAGGAGAACTGGCTTAACAAATATTAAACAGGCAACAAGAATGGAGTTCAAAGATCATAATATCAAAATAAGTAGCAATTGTTTTATTTTGTTTTATTTCGATGGATTCTTGCTTTGTCTCCCAGGCTGAAGTGCAGTGGCGTGATCCCGGCTCAACGCAACCTCCATCTCCTGAGTTCAAGAGATTCTCCTGCCTCAGCCTCCCGAGTAGCTGGGATTACATTTGCTCACAACCATGCCTGGCTAATTTTTGTATCTTCAGCAGAGACAGGGTTTCACCATGTTGGCCAGGCTGGTCTCGCACTCCTGACCTCAAGTGATCCACCCTTCTTGGCATTCCAAAGTGCTGGGATTACAGGCGTGAGCCATTGCACCCAGCTATAATTAGCAATAGTATAATAAATTTAGTTTGTACAAGACCCTGGCCATTTTCCCTTCACCTTTCTCTCAGCGCCCCATTTGATTACTCGGCCTCAGGGGTGCATTGGGGATTCTTAGAGGTAACACTTCGAACTGAAAGCCAGAGGTCCTGGTGCCAAAATGCAAATGTGAGGGTTTGCAAGTTCGTGGGGTTTCATTTTCTCTGTTCCGTTTGCAGCAGCTCCTCTTTCTTGTTTTCTATAGAACAGTAAAAAACTTTATGTATTTGAATATCGTGAACCTCATAATTCATATGCAATATAAAAACTACTAGCTATGCCTGGAGAAATCAATTGAAGCACAGTGGCTGAGCGTGTTTTTCTCATTCTTTGATGGCTACCTCAGATCAAATCAGTATGAACTTGGGGTCAGGCACAGTGGCTCACACCTGTAATCCCAACACTTGGGGAGGCCAAGGCAGGAGGATCACTTGAGCGCAGAAATTTGAGACTAGCTTGGGCAACATAGCGGGACCTCGTCTTAATATTAAAAAAAAAAAAAAAAAGAAAGAAAGAAAAAAGTGAACTTGGGAGGTTTGAATGACAACTTGTATAGCTGAAGTAATAGATATATTCAATTTTAAAACTTAATTTTCATTAGATAACACACGCATACGGTATAACATTCTAGGCCAGGTGCAGTGGTTTACATCTGTAATCCCAGCACTTCGGGAGGCCAAGGTGGGCAGATTGCTTGAGCCCAGGAGTTGAAGTCTAGCTTGGGCAAGATGGCAAAACCCCATCTCTGCAAAAAACACAAAAAATTAGCTAGGTATGGTGGTGTGCACTTGTAGTCCCAGCTACTCAGGAAGCTGAGGTGGGGGAATCATATGAGCCCAGGAGGTGGAGACTGCAGTGAGCCATGACCACACCACTGCACTCCAGCCTGGGTGACAGAGCAATACCCTGTCTCAAAAAAAAAAAAAAAAAAAGGAAAAAAAAAATCCTTTCACTGGGGACAATTACCATTATGAATTTCTTCCAGAAATATTAATGTATTTGTATACACTATTTTTTTTTTGAGACAGGGTCTCACTCTGTCACCCAGGCTGGAGTGCAGGGATGCAATCTTGGCTCACTGCAGCCTGGACACCCCCCAGGCTCAAGCAATCCTCTCACCTCAACCTTCTGGGTAGCTTGGACAACACGTGTGCACCACCACTCCTGGCTAATTTTTGTATTTTTTGTCAAGATGGGGTTTTGCCATGTTACCTAGGCTCGTCTCAAACTCCTGACCCCAAGTGATCGGCCCGCCTTTGCCCCTCAAAGTGCTGGGATTCCAGGCATGAGCCACCACATTTATGTTTTCTTTACACAAAGGAAGCATATTCTACACCCTGTTTTGTCCCGGCTCTCTTTTAAAAAACAATGTATCTTGGATACCGTTCCATATCATTCCATATAGTTCATCTTCATCCTCTTTCTTTCTTTTCTTTTTTTTTGAGACAGGGTCTCACTCTGTCGCCCAGGCTGGGGTGCAGTGGCACTATCTCAGCTTACCTCAACCTCCCGGGCTCAAGTGATCCTCCCACCTCAGCCTCCTGAGTGGCTGGATGCTGCTTCTTTCTTTTGATGGCTGCAAAGAATTCCATTGTATAGATGTGCCATAATTTAAACATAATATGTCCTCTTTGATCATTTAGGTTTTTCCAATCTTTTGCTATTACAAGCAAGGCCACATTAAATATCACTGGGCATATTATTTTGCACATTATGAAGATATCTGTAGGTTAAATACCTGTGTATGGAATTGCTCAGTGTGATTATATGGCATTTACCACTTTGGTAGATAAAGGTTGTATCCTGTTACATGTCCATGGATGAATTTCTTCCAGAAATATTCACGTATTTGTATACACATTTTTTGAGACAGGGTCTCAAAACTGTTGACACATTATTATTATTATTATTATTTCACATTATTTAGGGAAGTTTCATTTTTTTGTGAGCTATCACTGATAATTTCTTATTTACTCATCATCTTGTATTTCTCTTCCTTGCACATTGGGGAAATGTCTATTCTAGTTTTTAATGTAAATGTTCTTGTGGCTTTTTTAGAAAAAATCAAAATATGCACATTAAAAAGTTTGAATGGTTCAAAAGGTCCTAAAAAGGGTCCACAGTAGAAAAGGCTCTCCTTTCCCGGCAGCCCCAGATCCCTCCTCAGACACAAGCCTGTCATCAGTTTCCTGTGTAGCTTCCCAGAGTTGGTCTCTATGTATGCAAATACACACACATTTAAAATATACACATTCCAGGTCCACGTGGAATGATGCAAAGCATCAAAGGGCCCGTTAATTCACAACCTTGCCAACTCAGTAATATACTTGCGAATCTAATAGCTAGAAAATGGTATATCTTTTTAGTTCTAATGTATTATATTTATTCTATTTTCTGTGAGCTTGAACATCTTTTCATATATTTAAAAGTCATTGGGGCCAGGAGTGGTGGCTCATGCCTGTAACCCCAGCACTTTGGGAGGCCGAGGCAGGTGGATCACCTGAGGTCAGAAGTTCGAGACCAGCCTGGTCAACATGGTGAAACTCAGTCTCTATTAAAAATACAAAAAAAAAAAAAAAAAAATTAGCCAGTCATGGTGGCTCGTGCCTGTAATCCCAGTTATTGGGAGGCTGAGGCAGAAGAATTACTTGAACTGGGGAGGTGGAAATTGCAGTGAGTGGAGATCGTGCCACTGTACTCCAGCCTGGGCAACAGAGTGAGACTCTGTCTCAAAACAATTTTTTTAAATGTCATTGGTGTTTCCCTTTTTTGTAAGCCTTTTCTGTTCTTTGCCTAGTTTTCTATGAGGTCATTGGCTTTTTCAGTGTTGGTTTTTAGTAACTCTCGATTTATTAAAACATTTATACATTTATAGCTTTGTTTATGATGTATACATTTATAACCTTGTCTGTGATGCAGATATTTTTCCAATTTGTCATCTGGCTTTTGACTTTATCTGTGGTATTCTTTGACAATACAAAAATTTTAATTTATATCTGATCAGTTTCATCCAGTTGTTTTTTTCTTTTTTCATGATTTCTGAGTTTTGTGTCATGCTTAGCAAGATGCTCTCTACTCTGAAATTATTTTCTGTAAAATACTTTTTTCAGCCAGGCATAGTGGCTCACACCTGTAATCCCAGAACTTTGAGAGGTAGAGGTAGAAGGATTATTTGAGTCCAGGAGTTCAAGTCCAGCCTGGGCAACAGAGCAAGACCCTGCCTCTATTTTTTAAAAGAGAAATTTTTTTAAATAAAAAAAGAATACTTTTTCCCGTGTTTTGTTTGAGCACTTAAATTTTCTTAACTTTTTTGTCGTGAAACATAACACATAGAAAAATGTAATGTAAGTATACAACTTCATGAATTGTTATAAATTAAACATACAGCTTTCTGGTACTTTCATGGTTTAACTTCTTACATTTAAATTTTAACTTCTTACATTTAAATTTTGGTTTCATCTAGACTTTATTTTGATATAATTGTGAAATAGAAATCCATTTTTATTCTAAAAGAACACTTTTTAAATGTTCATGAAATGTTTTAAAATTTATTATATACCAAGCAAAAAAAAAACTCAACATATTCCTCAAAGCAGAAATTGCACAGGACTTATTCTTTGTACAGTGTAATGCAACAAAAACTAATGAGAAAGCCTTAAAAACAACCCTTTATTAAATTACTCCATTCCAAATTATAATTTCAAGCTACTTAGCACATAAGTATTTGATATACATTTATCGAAACTGGCCAAAAGTGTTTTATTATTTTTTAAAAGGAAAAGGCTAGCAACGGCTTAAGCAATAAAGTTTATAGTTTTAAAGAATAAAAAACAGCATCACTAAATCAGGGGAAAGAAATAAAAAGATAAAAGCAAAAATTACAGAACTAGAAAAGGGACCATTCCAGCAAAATTAATAAATGAAAACAAAAATTTGTTTTTCAAAGATACGAGTTACCAACTGCTGGTGAATCTAAAAAGGAGAAAAAGACAAAGTTAACTAAATTAAATGTGAAGCCATGAGGAGATTTAAAACTATAAGAAAATAGGCCGGGCACAGTGGCTCACGCCTGTAATCCCAGCACTTTGGGAGGCCGAGGTGGGTGGATCATGAGGTCAGGAGCTTGAGACCAGCCCGGCCAACATGGTGAAACCCCGTCTCTACTAAAAATACAAAAATTAGCTGGCTGTGGTGGCATGAGCCTGTAGTCCCAGCTACTGGGGAGGCTGAGGCGGGAGAATCACTTGAACCCGGGAGGTGGAGGTTGCAGTGAGCCGAGACCTTGCCATTGCACTCCAGCCTGGGTGGCAGAGTGAGATTCCATCTCAAAAAATAATAATAATAAAGCTGGGCGCAGTGGCTCATGCCTCTAATCACAGCACTTTGGGAGGCCGAGGTGGGTGGATCACGAGGTTAGGAGATCGAGACCATCCTGGCTGACATGGTGAAACCCCGTCTCTACTAAAAATACAAAAAATGAGCTGGGCATGGTGGCGTGCGCCTGTGGTCCCAGCTACTCGGGAGGCTGAGGCAAGAGAATGGCGTGAACCTGGGAGGTGGAGGTTGCAGTGAGCTGAGATCACGCCACTGCACTCCAGGCTGGGTGACAGAGTGAGACTCCATCTCAAAAGAAAAAAAATACAAGAAAATATTATATACAACTGTGAGCTATACTGTGTTTGAACATCTTGACAGAATGAGCAACTTTCTCAAAACTAAATTGCCAAATGCTCATTTAAAAAAAAGCCAAAAATAATCAACCAACACAATGAGGATAAATTTAAAGTGATCAAGTTTGATTTTTTTAAAAAACTGTTCAAACATCTTGGTAGTGCTGGGCAGGAAGTTGGCTTTCATTTTGGGTGAGATGAGAAGGCTCTAAGGGGCATGGGACCTGATGTCACGGGACCTGATGCAGGCTCTGTCTTAATAGCTGACTCCTGCGTGGAGTAGTTTATTGGGGGCCAGGGGGACGGAGACCAGGGAGGAGGCTGGTGCAGGAATCCTGGTGAGAAATGGTGATGTCCAGGCTAGGCCATAGCGGTAGAGGAAGCAAGATTCTGGAATGCACTTGGTAAATGAAGCCATCTTTGGGCTTGAGCTCAAGGAAGCATGAAGCCCCCCCTAACTGATGTGGGGAACGTGGTCTGGGGAGCAGTTTAGGAGGAGAGATCAGGAGCTCAGTTTCGGACTTGGAAATTTTGAAACACACATGAGGCATCCAGGTGGAGTTGGGAGAATTAAATAATGCTGAAAGGTACTCGCTTGGCAAGTAGCAAATATTCATTACATTGTCTGTTCAAATTTGTCAACTGCTTTTCCAGTAGAAATGTAGTGTCCTTATCACACATGCATAAATGTTAAACTCAAAAGTAAAATGAAATATTTTCTCAGTAGATATGAATAACTTTTTAATTTTTTTTTTTTTTTTTTTTGACATGGGGTCTCACTGTTGCCCAGGCTGGAGTGGAGTGGCGAGATCATAGCTCACTGCAGCCTCAAACTCCTGGGCTTAAGCAATCCTCTGCCACAGCCTCCCGATTAGCTGGGAATACAGGCACACACCACCACGCCCAGCTAATCTTTTATTTTTTGTAGAGACTGAGTTGCTCAATGTAGCCCAAGTTGGTCTCCAACTCCTGAGCTCAAGCTATCCTCCCACCTCGGCCTCCCAAAGTGTTGGGATTACAGGCGTGAGCCACTACACCTGGCTGCTTTTTAATTGTAATATTTATCCTCCATCCATCATACTTAGTGCAGATATTTTTCCCTACCTATTGCCTTCCTATTTCTCTTTTATTTCACATTATTTAGGGGAAGTTTCATTTTTTTGTGAGCTATCACTGATAATTTCTTATTTACTCATCATCTTGTATTTCTCTTCCTTACACATTGGGGAAATGTCTATTCTAGTTTTTAATGTAAATGTTCTTGTGGCTTTTTTAGAAAAAATCAAAATGTGTACATTAAAAAGTTTGAATGGTTCAAAGGGTCCTAAAAAGGGTCCACAGTGGAAAAGGCTCTCCTGTCCCGGCATCCTCAGACCCCTCCTCAGACACAACCCTGTCATCAGTTTCCTGTGTAGCTTCCCAGAGTTGGTCTCTATGTATGCAAATACACACACATTTAAAATATACACATGCCACAGCTTTTTAATATTTGAATTTATGGGCCATGTGCAGTGGCTCACACCTGTAACCCCAACACTTTGGGAGGCCAAGGCACGTGGATCACCTGAGGTCAGGAGTTCGAGACCAACCTGACCAATATGGTGAAACCCCATCTCTACTAAAAATACAAAAATTAGCCGGGCGTGGTGGTGGGTGCCTGTAATCCCATCTTCTCAGGAGGCTGAGACAGGAGAATCGCCTGAACCCAGGAAGCAGAGGTTGCAGTGAGCTGAGATCGTGCCACTACACTCAAGCCTAGGCGACAGGGGGAGACTCCGTCTCAAAAAAAAAAAAATTGAATTTAGACTCAGGTGCAGAGGCTCATGCCTGTAATCCCAGCACTTAGGGAGGCCGATGAGGGGAGAATCACTTGAGTCCAGGAGTTCAAGACCAGCCTGGGCAACACAGGGAAACCATGTCTCTACAAAAAAATAAAAATTAGCCTGGCATGGTGGAGTGTGCCTGTTGTCTCAGCTACTCAAGAGGGTGAGGCAGGGGAATCACTTGAACTCAGGAGTAGGAGGCTGCGTGAGCTATGATTGCACCACTGCACTCCAGCCTGGGTGACAGAGCAAGACCCTGTGTCAAAAAAAAAAAAAAAGAAAAGAAAAGAAAATTAGACTACCATCATAGGTGGTACAAACACTTCCCAGTTTGTTGCTTTCGTTTTGTTTGTTGCCATTTTTACTATACAGAAAAAAAAGGCAATAAAGAATACATGATTATAATATGTTAATTTCTACTGCGTTATTTTTAACAACTTCATTGAGGTATAATTTACATACCGTAAAATCTATCCATTTTGAGTGTACAATTCAGTGATTTCTAGTAAATTTACTGAGTTATGCGACCATCACCACAATCTGGTTTTGGGACATTTTCATTACTGCCATAATATTCCTCATACCCATTTAGAATCATTCCTATTTCTGCCCCCAGGCCCAGGCAACCACTAATCTACTTGCTGTTTCAATAGATTTGCCTTTTCTGGATGTTTTACATAAATAGAATCATACAATATGTGATCTTTAGTGATCTTTTTTCACATGGCATAAACTTGGTTCCTTTTTATATTGAATAATATTCCATTGTATAGATATATCACAGTTTGTTTCTCCATTCATGAGCTTTTGGGTATTTGGGTTGATTTCACTTTTTGACTGTTATGGGTAATGCTGGTATGAACATTCATATACAAGTTTTTGTGTAGATGTATATTTTCATTTCTCTTGGAATAGACCTAGGCGTGGAATTGCTGGATTAGATGGTAATTCTATTGTTTTACATTCTAAGGCAGGGGTCCTCAACCCCCGGGCTACAGATCAGTGTCGGTTCATGGCCCGTTAGGAACTGGGCCACACAGCAGGTGGTGAGCGGCCGGCGGGAGAGTATTACTGCCTGAGCTCTGCCTCCTGTCGGATCAGCGGTGCCATTAGATTCTCATAGGAGCACAAACCCAGTTGTGAAATGCGCATGCGAGGGATCTAGGTTGCGAGTTTCTGATGAGAATCTAATGATAAATGTAATGAGCTTGAATCATCTCGAATCCATCCCCCACCCTCAACCCCCGTCTGGGGAAAAAATTATCTCTCTCGAAACCAGTCCCTGGGCCAAAAAGTTTGGGGACTGCTGTTCTAAGGAACTGCCAAAACTGCCAAACTGTTTTTCAGAGTGGCTGGACCATTTTACATTCCCACCGGCAATATATACGGTGTCCTGTTTCTTTACATCCTCATCAACATGTGTCTTTTTCATTATAGCCATTCTATGTGGGTGTGAAATGCTATGTGGCTGTGTTTTTCATTTCCATGCAGAAATTTTTAATTTAATTACTTAGTTAAAAATAATTCTTTAAATTTAAAACACTCATATTGCCATATGTATATTTTTATACTACAAAGTGATACAATTTTTGTTAATTTTCTTGCCTTGATTACTCTTCACCTGTATAGTATTTAAATCTTTACATAAGATCACAATTATAGTGAATAGTAATTTATTCAACTCAAAATCTTCATAGGATTTAGAAAATTTAAGTCCTTTACCAAAGGGATTGACTTTTAACTTCATTAAAGGTTGCAAACAATATCAAATCCTTGGTAAAGCCACATTCGATCTTTGGCACTCCAGGATTTTGAGCTATAACTGTAGTGATCACTAATATGTCATTTCTAAACTGACGGTCATAATGACTAAAACCTCTCATAAATCGATTTTAAAATACTTCCTTCAAAGCCAGTAAACATTCCAAGTTAATAAGCTGTTGAACAATTTCTTCTTTTGAAGATTTTTTCTGATAAGTTGCAAAGTGTTTCTGATGAAGGAAATAAAAGCTGTCCAGAGAAATCTGGGTCATTGAGGTGAGCACAGATTCCATTGGCTGCTTGTGCTTTCATCATTACAGTACAATTAACTTCAGAAGTAGAAAGATGCTGCAGAATTTTAAGTACCCAAAGTTTCTCAACAAGTTGATTTTCAAGCAAGGTCATTAACTGGACCATTGTTTTTGCCAATCCTCCAGCTTCAGCCATTTGAATCTTGTATGATGAACTCGCTTGCTGGTAACCTGGAATATGCTTCTTTGGTGGTTGCGCCTGATAAAAGTCAACAATACGCTTACAATTTTGTATCCTCAATTCAGAACTTGGTATTTTCATTAAGCCACCCAGAAGCGCGATTGAATTAGCAGTATCTCCAGCATAAGTTATTTCATCCGATACTTTCTTTTTCAAAAACGGCAAGCCACACTATTTTATGATATCATATGCAGATTCTACAAAATGCGGCTGGTTTTCGATTTTTACTGCGCTCAGATTCAGAATTTCAAATGTCTGTACTAAATCCCTTAAGGGAAGTTCATTCTGATAACACTGTACCAGTTTCTCGACAGATTTAAGCTGTTTTTCTTCTAAGCCATCTTTAGCAGTCTCTTCAAAAAGTTTGATGACACGATTAAGGTCCACAGGCTTCAAAACACCAAGTTCCACATGGCGAGGGAGGCCTTGGGAAACACCATCACGACGGAAGGCAAAGGGGAAGTAAAGACCTTCTTCATGGTGGCAGGAAAGAGAGAGCATATTGCTATGTATTTTAACACCGCTTATTTCCCCCCTTTTTTCTTTCAATGTCATGGATTAAATAGTGTATTTTAAATGAGTGTGAGGCTCACTTGGACTCTATTCCATCCCTTTGGCCAATTTTTTTTCCATTTTTAATCCAAGAATCTTAAAGTTTGAATGATGGTCACCTTATTATATATTTTATTATGTTTGGAAGCTTTTTTGCTATTGCCTGATCCTCCCAACAAATAGCCTTTTGATAGAATTGCCTTTGTTCGTTTCTTTATATCTAATTCTAACCTAAAATTAGACTTAAAATTAACTTCAACTGTTTTATTATGAAATATTTAAGGCGTATAAATACTGCCTCTTTTCTCTAAATGACTGCTAATATGATTTTACCAAGTTCTGTTAAAGTATCCTGTTGTACATAAAGTGGCATTGTTTTTTATCTGCCTGTTAACTTAGAGTGGGTTTTATTTTCTTTCACTTTCTGTGGTTGAGGGCAAGTTTGTCTTAGTCAGCTTGGGCTGTTATAATGATATACTGTAGACTGGGTGGCTTAAACAACAGAAACTTGTTTCTCACGTTCTGAAAGCCGGGAAGTCCCTGATCAGGGAGCCAGCAGGCCTGGTGTCTGGAGAGGATGCGCTTCCTGGTTTGCAGACGGCACCTTCTCATTGTGTCCTCACAGGGCAGAGAGCAAAGAGAAAGGGCAAGCGCTCTCCAGCCTCTTCCTTTTTCCTTTTTTTTGTTGTTTGTTTGAGATGGAGTCTTGCTCTGTCACCCAGACTGGAGTGCAGTGGCACGATCTCGGCTCACTCCAACCTCTGCCTCCTGGGTTCAAGTGATTCTCCTGCCTCAGCCTCCTGAGTAGCTGGGACTACAGGTGCCTGCCACCACGCCTGACTAATTTTTATATTTTTATTAGAGATGGGGTTTCATCATGTTGGCCAGACTGGTTTTAGACTCCTGACCTCAAGTGATCTACCTACCTTGGCCTCCCAAAGTGCTGGGATTACAGGTGTGAGCCACCACACCCGGCCTCCAGCCTCTTCTTGTGAGGGCAGTAATCCCATCATAAGGGCTCCACCCTCTTGACCTAATCACTTCGCAAAGGTCCCACTTCCAAATACCGTCACACTGGGTATTTAGGCTTCACCAGGTGAATTGGTGGGGGAGGTGGGACACAAACATTCAGTCCATGGCAAGTTTTTATCTCAATTTGTTAATGCATCTCTTTATTTCTCCTATTACAGTGTGATAATGTTGTTTTTTAAAATATCATTTAGCTGGCTGTGGTGACCCATGCGTGCAGTCCCAGCTACTCAGGAGGCTAAGGCAAAAGGATCACATGAACCTAGGAGTTTGAATCCAGCATGGGCAACATAGAAAGACCCTGTCTCTTAAAAAATAAATAAATAAATAAATAAATGAAAGAGGACGGGCACAGTGGCTCATGCCTGTAATCCCAGCACTTTGGGAGGCCGAGGCGGGCAGATCACCTGAAGTTGGGAGTTCAAGACCAGCCTGACCAACATGGAGAAACCCCGTCTCTATTAAAAATACAAAATTAGCCGGGTGTGGTGGCGCATGCCTGTAATCCCACTACTTGGGAGGCTGAGGCAGGAGAATTGCTTGAACCAGAAGATGGAGGTTGCGGTGAGCCGAGATCATGCCATTGCACTCCAGCCTGGGTAACAAGAACGAAACTCTGTCTCAAAAAAAAAAAAAAAAGAAAAGAAAAGAAGCACTTAAAGAGGCTGAGGCAGGCAGATCACTTGAAGTCAGGAGTTCAAGACCAGCCTGGCCAACATGGTGAAACCTAGTCTCTACTAAAAATACAAGAATTAGGCAGGCGTGGTGGCACACATCTGTAATCCCAGCTACTCGGGAGGCTGAGGCACGAGACTTGCTTGAACCTAGGAGGTGGAGGTTTCAGTGAGCTGAGAACATGCCATTGTACTCCAGCCTGGGCAACAGAGCAAGACTCCATCTCAAGAAAAAAGAAAGAGAGAGAGAGAGAAATATAGACCTATCTTATTAGTCCCCCAGGACCTCTTCAAAAGATCTCTCTTTTCCTTTCTTATTTCTAATTACCATACTATATACCACCTCCATCACGTCAGAATGTGCCCTATTTACGTGGATTTGTCTAAAGTCATGGAACTCCGAGTTTACATTCCTCGTATTTCACAGAGACACAATCAGAGCACACGCTGATCTTCCGCCTCTCTTCATTTCCTCCATGTACTCTGTAGCTACCTGTTCTCTTCTTTGTTCGTAGGAAGATCTCTCATCTTTTTATTGTGCTCTCTGTGAGCAGCTATCAATGCCTCCGGGTCTTCTCTTTAAGAATAATGTTTACTCTCAATTGTTTAAAAACTAACTAAATAGGAAGAAGATCGCAAATCCTAACCTTTTTGGGGTTTTATATTGGGGGCAAAAGTTGGCATCTGCAGTGAGGATTATTTCATTTTCATCTGAATAAATGAGCAGTAATAACTTTGCTGACTTGCAGGGCTCATTGTGATACCAAAGGACATTGTAAGGTGAATATCTGAATTGGAGGAGGAAGAGGGGCATCCTCTGAGCCAGGTGTGGCAGGAGGTGACATCAAGGAGGGCTAGGCTGCATAAATCCAGGGACATAAGGAGCTGCAGTCGGGGAAGAACAAGGTCTGTGGATGGAGTTGGGGGGACTGTGTCTGGATCCAATGTTCTCAGAGGTGTCTCCGGCAGGCAGGGGCAAGGGCTGGTGCCCGGTTTACAACATTCCTTTTGGAGTCTGGAATAGTGGGGAAAACTCCCTGTCTTTTCTCCCCTTAGGAGTCTGCACTATGGAAACAACCTGTCAATCCAGCTCAAGGCACAGGACATAGCCCAGACACTCATGAGACCCTCTCCGTGGGGACCCTGGAGCACCTATCATGAACGAGGAGACCAAGTAGGTGATTTTTCTCTCCCCTTCACCTCCTCTTTTCCCCTCCTATCTACTTCTTCACTCTTCTTCTACTGCCAAGACTGGTCCCTACCCAAATCTGCCTTACTGGGCTGCCCCCGACACAACAAACCTTCCGTTGACCACCATTCAGCATGAGAATGTAATGATCAGACACAGAAAATCGGGAAGAGTTTTGAGACAGCATCTAATCTACCCATTTTAGAGATGGTATGACTGAGGCTTATATAGGAAAAAGGCTTGCTCAAGGTCACACTATGAGCGTATCAGCTAGGATAGGCCAGGTTATACTGCAGTACATGCACCCTCCAAAGTCCCAGTGACTCATGGCAACAAAAGTTTATTTCCTGCTCTTGCTTCCTGTCTGGTGTGGATTGACTGGGATCACTTCTCCACATCATCCTGTCTCCCAGACTCAGGCTAACAGGGTAGCCATGATTTTCAATATTTCTGGGCCCTGGAGTTAACAAAGAAAAAGTACTGTGAATCACACCTTGGTTCTTAAAACGTCTACACAGGCATAACATGAGTCTTTTTTAGCATATTTCATTGACCAAAGCAAGTTTCATGGCTATGCCCAATTTCAATGAGGCAGAGAAGTGTAATCCCACCAAAGGCCTAGAAAGAGGAGAAAGAGTATCTGTGAACAGCCCTAATGCCTACCACAGAGAATTAGTAACAGAGCTGGGCCATGGATCTTTTTCAACCATCGTCCTCTGTCTCCAAGATTATTCCCCATGGAAATCTCAATGACTGATAATGATGCCATGTGCTTTTTCTCCCGAGTTTGGTTAGCCTTAAAGAGATTTGTGTCGTATCCTAAGGGGATAGAACACTAATGATGGAAACAAAGGTATTGTGTTAGACTGGCTGAAGGAGAAATTTGAGGATGAGAAACATCACCAGAAATCACACCATCCAGGCACCACTTACTTCCATCTGGCACCATGCTGCCCTGGACCATTTCTTCATGGGCAGCATGGATGCTGGACACCATAGCCTGGAAAAGAAGTTATGTATGCCCTAGGCTATGGCCACATCCTTTTGCCGAGATCACACAAAATCCAGGGACTTAGCCTTGTCTGGTGCCATCTAGCCTCCAAGGCCTTGGAAATTTACTGGCCTGGGAGGCAAGAAACCTCAGTTCTGCTCCTGGCTCTGTCACGGACTTGCTGTGTGACTGTGGGCACACCTTTTGCCCTTCCTTGCCCATGGTCTTTCCATCTGCTTAGTGGAGGTGGTGATCCCCGCCTGAGGATCATGGTGTGAGCATGTTTCATAAATTCTAAGACTCTCTGCCTGAGTAAGGACCTATTGCTATTAGCCCAGTTGAGGAGAAATGACCAGTGGGGCTGACAGTATCCAAGTATGTCTCTGCTGCATGCCCAGGGAGCAGCTGGGCTCTAAACCCCCCGGATGCATAGTACTGGCCTCAGCCTCTGGGAATTGGGAAGGCTGGCTTCTGGGTGGACCTCCTACTCTTTTCAGAGTTAGAGGTGGACTCTCTGGAGTTGTGAGGATAAAATAAGGTACATAAAGCACTTAGACAGTGCCTAATACACGGTGAGTGCTTTCCAAGTGTGTACTGCTATGAGGAAGGACATAGTACCAGAAAGTACATCTGGAAATGTGATAGCGTAGTCCATTAGATGATGGGCCACCATTTAGTTGGCCAATCCCCAACTGTTGGACATTTAGGTTGTTTCCAATTTTTAATAATTATAAATAATCTTGCAGTGAGCATCTTTGTAATTAAATATTGTATATATGTTCATGATCATTTCCCAAGGTTAGAGTACTAGAAATGGAATTACTGAATCAAAGGAACTGCACATTATTTACGCTTTTGCTGTGTAAATGCCCCTTGCCCTCTATTGGTACTTCTACAAGGAGGTGGTTTAAGAGTTCCAGTTCGGCCAGGCATGATGGCTCACACCTATAATCCCAGCACTTTGGGAGGCCGAGGTGGGTGGATCACCCTGAGGTCAGGAGTTTGAGCCCAGCCTGGCCAACACGGTGAAACCCCATCTGTACTAAAAATTACAAAAATTAGCTGGGCATTGTGGTGTGCACCTGTAATCCCAGCTACTCGGGAGGCTGAGGCAGGAGAATCACTTGAACCTGGAGGTGGAGGCTGCAGTGAGCCAAGATTGCACCATTGCACTCCAGCCTGGGCGACAGAGCGAGACTCCATCTCAAAAAAAAAAAAAAAAAAAAAAAAAAAAAAGAGTTACAGTTCAGAAGGGGAGAATTTGCTTAGCAAAAGAGGTGATGGTCTCTGTTAGCTAGGATTAGAGTTCACTATGAGTAGCAGAAAGCACCAAACAACAGTGGCTTAACCAGAATGGAAGTGTATTTCCCTGCCGTGTAATAGAAGTCCAAAGTCAGTGAGCACAGGGCAGATGGGCAGCTTTACCCTCCACCTTCCTCAGTATGGGTTCCACCTCATGATTCAATATGGCTGCCCAAGATCCAGCCATCCCATAGACATTCCAGACAACAGGAAGGAGCAAAGAAGAACAGACAACACTTCCACTTACATTCCACTGGCCAAATTACATGGCTACATATAACTGCAAGGGAGACTGGGATATAATAATCTATTCTAGATGAGCAGCGAATGTTTAGTAGTTCTGATACTGAGGAAGAATGGAAGAACAGATTTTGGGAGACAACTAGTTGTCTCTGCCATGAGGTTAGCTCAGACTGAGAGCAGCATAAATGGTTCATGGAAACAAGAATGAGTAATGCATCCTCAGGGGACTATCCACAGGGGATGAACTAGACCATTCCAGAGAGCCAGGATGCAGGCACAAATGGAGTAGGGAGGGGGTGCAGAAGAAACAGACTGATCTCTGGAGCCGATCCCTGGGCAGAGACATCAAGACTCCCTGGAGAGGCCACTTCCCTACCTATTTTTTGTCACTCAGATGTAGGGACTGGTTCTTGACTGCTTGACTTCCCCAGAAACTCTCCTATCCCCCAACTCACCTTCCCCAGATCACCTTCCCCCTAGTTCACCTGTCCCCAACTCACCTGCCCTCAGGTCACCTGCCCCGCAACTCACCTGTTCTCCATCTAATCTTCCTCCCAGCTCCCCTGTCCCCCAAATCACCTGCCCCCAATTCACTTGTCCTCCAGCTCACCGGTTCCCCAGCTCATCTTCCCTCCAGTTCCCCAGTCCCCCAGCTCACCTGCCCGCTCTTAGTTCACTTGTCCCCCAGTTCATCTTCCTCCTAGCTCCCCTGTCCCCTAGCTCACCTGTGCCCCAGCTCCCCTGTCCCCCAGTTCCCCTGTCCCCCAGCTCAACTCCCCCCCAGTTCCCCTGTCCCCCAGCTCACCTTCCCCTCAGTTCCCCTGTCCCCTAGCTCATCTGCCCCCAGTTCCCTTGTCCCCCAGCTCATCTGCCCCCCAGTTTACCTGTCGCCTAGCTCACCTCCCCCCAGTTTACCTGTCCCCCGGCTCACCTCCCCCCAAGTTCCCCTGTCCCTCAGCTCATCTGCCCCCAGTTTACCTGTCCCCCTCAACTCACCTATCTTCCCTGTCCCTCCAGGGTCGGCTCCTCATGGACCCCGTTGGCCTCCAGCTCGGCAACAAGAACCTGTGGAGCTGTCTTGTGAGGCTGCTCACCAAAGACCCAGAATGGCTGAACGCCAAGATGAAGTTCTTCCTCCCCAACACGGACCTGGATTCCAGGAATGAGACCTTGGACCCTGAACAGAGAGTCATCCTACAACTCAACAAGCTGCATGTCCAGGGTTCGGACACCTGGCAGTCTTTCATTCACTGTGTGTGCATGCAGCTGGAGGTGCCTCTGGACCTGGAGGTGCTGCTGCTGAGTACTTTTGGCTGTGATGATGGTAAGGGCAGGTGTGAGAGACACAAAGCAGCAGCCGGGCCAGCACCTGTGTCATGGGGAGCCAGGAGGAGCTCAGGGACCCACCTGAGTCACAGAGAGGATGTAGCCAAGCCAGGATCTCAATTCTGTATTTCTGGACACTTCCCAGAACAAATTCCCTAATGCGCCCAAATCTGCTGGGGCCTGGAGGACCCCTCCTTCCACCAGGCTTCACTCGAGTTGCTCGAATTGCTGAGTGACTGCTTCCAGCCACAAAAGCCCACATAGCCCATAATGCCCGAGAGATTTATTTCTTCTTTTTTGGCGGGGGTGGGGGGTATTTTTTGTTGTTGCTCTTGTTGGGTTTTGTTTTTTATTTTTGAGACAAGGTCTTGCTCTGTTGCCTAGGCTGGAGTGCAGTGGCACAATCATAGCTCACTACAGCATCCAACTCCAGGACTCAGGTGATCCTTCCCACTTCAGCCTCCCAAGTAGCCGGGACTACAGTAGAACTATAGGTGCACGCCACCACATTAGGCTAATTTTTCATTTTTTTCTAGAGACGGGACATCACTATGTTGCCCAGGCTGGTCTTGAACTCCTGGCCTTAAGTGATCCTCCTCCCTTGGCCTCCCAAAGTGCTGGGATTATAGATGTGAGCCATCACACCTGGCTAGAGGTGTTTTTGTTTGTTTGTTTGTTTTGCAACATGGTCAGAAACAGTGACCAGTGACAGGGAGCGCCTTCTGCCCTCTACTGATCTGTGGGGATTTCTTGGTCACCTTCTGTTTGCACAGCACTGAGGGGAAACACAGGACATTGAGGGGCAACAGCGTCTTTGGAGAGAAAATGGGAACTCACTTAAGAACCCTACTTCAAGGCAGAGTGTGGGAAATGCGGGGGGCGGGGCGGCACTTGCGCATATGTGCAGACATATGCAGATACACACAGTGCATATACATGTGGGTATGTGCATAAACCCATATACACATGCATGCAAGTGTGCCCACATGCATAACACATGCACGCCTGTGCACGCACATCCATAAACTTGCGTGCACTTGCATATACACACATTTCTGCCCAGCACTGCCTTCAAAGCTCACCACCACATTTTCTCCACAGCAGATAACTGAGTGTTCAGTTTATTTCTCCTTTGCTGGGTACCCACCCTGTGAGATGAACCCTGAGCCAGGCACCAGGCCAGAGCTGGTCCTCAGCATCCCACGACAGCCCCATACCACATTATACTCTCCCCTCTCTTGCAGGGTTCACCAGCCAGCTGGGAGCTGAGGGGAAACGCCAACCTGAATCTCAGCTCCACCATGGTGAGGACTGGAGTTGGGGGGTGGGAAGGGGGTGGTGAGCAATGTGAAATCCCCACTTCCAAGCTGGAGGAGGCTGTGGTGGCTGGTCACAGCCATTTCTCATAGGCCATGCTCTTCGTCTGTCCCTGACTCATTTGCAAGTGTGTCAAGCCCCTAACTGTGTCTCCCAGCCCCACCTCCTCCTGCTGTGACTTTCAAGGCTTTAGCTTGTCCCGTTACAAATTCTCAAGGGTCTAACCTGGAGCCCCTTAGGAAGTCAGTTCTCACTTTCCTGCCCGCAACCCGCAGGGCCTCATCTCCCAGCCCCAAAGTGTCAGGCTTCGCGGGGAAGCCCTAACCACCCCTCCCCACTTGTACACTTTAGACTTGACACTCACCCACAGCTGCTGTCTTCACCGGGGGAGCCTTTGGCTGATTTTCTGAAGGAGTTGAGAAGGGCCAGTGATTAAATAATGACCACCTACTGCTTCATGGGTCACACTTTCATCTCGGCACCTTGATTTCTACAGAAGCATTGACTTTACTTATCACTGTGCATGGCAGTAATGCCAACAGAAAACCCACCCTGTAATCTCAGCTCCCCAGTAAATCAAAACTGTCCAAGTCCCTGGTCCAATAGGCCCATATCACTGAGCTGGCATCATTGTCTCATGGCTGTAACCAGATCTGATTGATATTTGTCCAGCGAGTCCCTTTTTAATATAGGATTTGTTAAGATATTGAAGTGCTCTCGAACTGGTTCCAGCCTCCTAGCTGGGCAAGGAGCCCAGGGCCCTGCTCCAGGGGTTGTTGCTGTTGGTCACTTAGCTGTAGGAAGACCCTGCTTGACTTCTTAAAATTCTTTCCTGAGTCCACTTTCCTTTCTCCCTCCCTTCCTTTCTTGGTCCCCTTCCTTCTTGTTTTCCTTCTTCCTTTCTCAAACTCTTCCAGAAAGGCATTAAAGTGATTCTTGAAAATCCATGCAATGAGAAAGACTCCAGAAACTATTAAGGGAAGTGAGGAAATGTGGGTGATAAGAAATCGGGATGATAAAACCCTAACACAGGAGGGAGGTTGCAGGCCCGGCCAAACTCACTGGGAACTTCACTTATATGACCAGCGGTGGCTTCCATAGAGCTTGGTCCTTCCCTGATGGACAGACGGCCATTTAGTGCTTGGAGCTGAGTGTTTCTGGGGGCTGCTGGCTGTCAGCCCTGCTTCCTGCATCCTGGACTGCAAGACTGCCAGGCCCAGAACATCCACCTTGCAATGGGGGTGCCTAGAAGTCCCCTCTGCAAATAGAAGCTGATGTTGACCCAGCCTCTGCCTGGGGCCTGCCTTTCCAGTCCCTGCATGTGGGTGTACTTGGCTGCCTGCCACCTGTCTGTGGACTGGAGTTCCCCAAAGGTTCTGGGTACCCCCTCAGCCCAGATCCCCAGACCCCACTCCTCCATCCCTTCCTTTGCTTTTTCAGGCCTGAAGCGCCCGCATCAGAGCTGTGGGTCCTCACCCCGCCGGAAGCAGTGCAAGAAGCAGCAGCTAGGTGGGTACCAGTGTGGGGAGGAACATAAACAGAGAGATGGAGTTGCCTGGGGGCCAGGACCCGGACCCTGGACCTTGTCCCCTGCCAACAAGCCTCCAGAGGTGCTTGTCTCGCAAGTTTCCAGGAGAAAAGGACTGGAGGTCTTGCACAGGCAAAGGAGAGGGCTGGGCTGGCAGCGAAGGGGCTCCCCACCCATCTGGCTGCATGGGGACTTCTCTCAAGAGGGCTCCACTGAAGGAGCTGGAAGCACCATACAGGTCTCAGCTTCACTGTCCAGGCTTTTCCAGGGGCACCCTGTGTCCTCAGTGTTGAAGGAGACCCAGGGAGGAGACCAGTTTGGAGGTGAGCAGGGATGGGAAGGGGTGAGGAGACCTGGGAGAAACCCCCAAGACAGAGGCCCTGGGGGCCCATAGGGAGACATGGAGCTGCTTAGGGCAGGCCAGGCCAGTGAGAGAAGAAAGGGGACTTCTCTCATTCTTGACCAGTTCTCAGAACGGTCCCCGTTCTCCACTTGTCCCACTAACTAGAGCCTTCTCTGCCCCCACTGCTGCCAACCATGGCTATAACCAGAGGATTCACATCCACTCAAAATAGGCCACTACCTTGGCCTCTCCCCCTAGGGTTCCCCCAAAAGCAGCCCCAGCCCTTTCCCTGGGTCACCTGAGACCTCTCAATGACCCAGGAATTAAAAGGTTAACATCTGGCACTGTAGGGGCCCAGCTCCCACAGTTCTGATCAGTAATGCCTAGGCCTACAGGTTGTTAGTGCTCACCCCTGGGCATTGCAGAACTGAAATATTGGGAAGGGGCACTGGGGATCCAGATATTACAGAAAGAGGTTGTTTCAATAAGATATTGCAAAGGGGCCGGGCGCGGTGGCTCACACCTGTAATCCCAGCATTTTGGAGGGCTGAGGCAGGTGGATCAGTTGAGCCCAGGAATTCAATACCAGCCTGGCCAACATGACAAAACCTTGTCTCTACTAAAAATACAAAATTAGCTGGGTGTGGTGGTGTGCACCTGTAGTTCCAGCTACTCAGGAGGCTGAGGCAGGAGGATCACTTGAGACCAGGAGTTTGCTGCTGCAGTAAGCTAGGATCGTGCCACTGCACTGCAGCCTGGGCAAGACTGAGACTCTGTCTCCGGGGAAAAAAAAAGAAAAAAAAGAGATTTGCAAAGCAGGTGCCCTATTCCCCTCCCCCCATCTTACTGAACCCTTACACCATGTGTACTATTGCAGAACGGATAGAACCATGACCCACACTTCCCCATTCCCACCTGCCGGTTTAAATAGCTACCGGAGAGCCTATGCTCCCTTACAACTGATTCCTTCTGGAAGTTGGGGTGGCACAGATCCCCCTATGGTGCTCTTGACACCCCCACCCTCTCCCCATCGTACATACACACCTGGGGCTAGAGGCTCCCAACAGCCCAATACTGGGGCAAGAAGACATAAGCAGAGGGCCAGGGTGTCCTGTCCTCATGCCATGTTCCTGCCCCTTGCAGAGTTGGCCAAGAAGTACCTGCAGCTCCTGCGGACCTCTGCCCAGCAGCGCTACAGGAGCCGAATCCCTGGGTCAGGGCAGCCCCACGCCTTCCACCAGGTCTATGTCCCTCCAATCCTGCGCCGGGCCACAGCGTCCTTAGACACTCCGGAGGGGGCCACTATGGGGGACCTCAAGGTGGAAGATGGCACTGACGTGAGCATCTCGGACCTCTTCAACACCAGGGTTAACAAGGGCCCGAGGGTGACCGTGCTTTTGGGGAAGGCCGGCATGGGCAAGACCACGCTGGCCCACCGGCTCTGCCAGAAGTGGGCAGAGGGCCATCTGGACTGTTTCCAGGCCCTGTTCCTTTTTGAATTCCGCCAGCTCAACCTGATCACGAGGTTCCTGACGCCGTCCGAGCTCCTTTTTGATCTGTACCTGAGTCCTGAATCAGACCACGACGCTGTCTTCCAGTACCTGGAGAAGAACGCTGACCAAGTCCTGCTGATCTTTGATGGGCTGGATGAGGCCCTCCAGCCTATGGGTCCTGATGGCCCAGGCCCAGTCCTCACCCTTTTCTCCGATCTCTGCCATGGGACCCTCCTGCCTGGCTGCCGGGTGATGGCTACCTCCCGTCCAGGGAAGCTGCCTGCCTGCCTGCCTGCAGAGGCAGCCATGGTCCACATGTTGGGCTTTGATGGGCCACGGGTGGAAGAATATGTGAATCACTTCTTTAGTGCCCAGCCATCGCGGGAGGGGGCCCTGGTGGAGTTACAGACAAATGGACGTCTCCGAAGCCTGTGTGCGGTGCCTGCACTGTGCCAAGTCGCCTGTCTCTGCCTCCACCATCTGCTTCCTGACCATGCCCCAGGCCAGTCTGTAGCCCTCCTGCCCACCAGGACTCAGCTCTATATGCAGATGGTGCTCGCCCTCAGCCCCCCTGGGCACTTGCCCACCACGTCCCTGCTGGACCTGGGGGAGGTGGCCCTGAGGGGCCTGGAGACAGGGAAGGTTATCTTCTATGCAAAAGATATTACTCCACCCTTGATAGCTTTTGGGGCCACTCACAGCCTGCTGACTTCCTTCTGCATCCGCACAGGCCCTGGGCACCAGCAGACAGGCTACGCTTTCACCCACCTCAGCCTGCAGGAGTTTCTTGCTGCCCTGCACCTGATGGCCAGCCCCAAGGTGAACAAAGACACACTTACCCAGTATGTTACCCTCCATTCCCGCTGGGTACAGCGGACCAAAGCTAGACTGTGCCTCTCAGACCACCTCCCCACCTTCCTGGCGGGCCTGGCATCCTGTACCTGCCGCCCCTTCCTTAGCCACCTGGCGCAGGACAATGAGGACTGTGTGGGCGCCAAGCAGGCTGCTGTAGTGCAGGTGTTGAAGAAGTTGGCCACCCGCAAGCTCACAGGGCCAAAGGTTGTAGAGCTGTGTCACTGTGTGGATGAGACACAGGAGCCTGAGCTGGCCAGTCTCACTGCACAAAGCCTCCCCTATCAACTGCCCTTCCACAATTTCCCACTGACCTGCACCGACCTGGCCACCCTGACCAACATCCTAGAGCACAGAGAGGCCCCCATCCACCTGGATTTTGATGGCTGTCCCCTGGAGCCCCACTGCCCTGAGGCTCTGGTAGGCTGTGGGCAGATAGAGAATCTCAGGTGAGTAAGAGTGGAGGAGGACCGGGGAGGGGATTGGGCTTTTGGGGGAGCAGAGGCCAACCAGTCTAGCAAACCTCTGCCAAGAGGACTGGATAAGAATCTTGAATATCAGAACAGAATGGCCTGCAATGCAAGACAGGAAGCTCCATGCCTTGACAGGACCTCTGGAGTCCAAGTGGATCCTCCTCTTGTCTGTGGTTTCTGCACTCTCATTCTCTCTCTGTCAATCATGGGCTGAAACCACAGATCCAGGCTGTCTGTAGAGGCTGGTGGACTTTGGGCAGGTGTATGGAGCACACACATGCACACTGTCTAGGCCAGAGTTTCTTCATTCCTAAAACGAATTTGTAACAATAGCCAACTCATATGGTCATTGCAAGAATGAGATGGGATAATGCATGAAAAACATTTTGTAGCACAGTGCCTGGCACAGAGCAAAGGCTCAGTGTGCATATTAGCTAGAGAAAAGGCTAGGCTGCAGTAACAGAGAAATCTCCTCCTCAAATACAGTAGGTTAAATAATGTAGAATTTTATTTCTCTCTCATGGAAGAGTCAGAGGTAGGTGGTCCAGGTCAGTGGAATGGCTCAGCTCCATGCAGTCATGCAGGTACCCAGGTCCCTCCCATTTTGCTCCATTATCCCCTTGGGAATCCTATCTGCACAGTCAAAGCTACGTCGTGGGTGTATCTGTGCTCTGGCTTGGGAACAAGGAAAGAGCATGGAGGAACATGCCAATGCATTAAAGTTCAGTCCTGGAACTAGGATACATCCCCTCTACTCACATTCCATTGGTGAGAACATAGTCACCTGGCCACACTGAGCGGCAAGGCAGGCTGGGAAATGTGATCTCTGGCTGGGAAACCATGTTCCTCAGGATAGCTCTATTGCTGTAGATGACGTGGAGAATGGGCTTTGGTGGACGATTAGAAGTCTCGGCCATAATATGTATTTGTTAGTACTACTGTATTAAGCCCCATCTGTCTGAGGGGATGGCGATGACTTCTCAGCTCTGCCCAGCACTGATCCTCTGACACTTCGCTTCTTCTCATGGCAGCTTTAAGAGCAGGAAGTGTGGGGATGCCTTTGCAGAAGCCCTCTCCAAGAGCTTGCCGACAATGGGGAGGCTGCAGATGCTGGGGTGAGCCAGACCTTGGAGCTGAGAAGGGTCTTCAGCTGGGGATGCCTGGTACTCTCTTCCCTCTCCTTAATCCTACACAAGGCAGATTCCTGGCCTCGCCCTTTTCCCCTCCTCGTTCCTCCCCACCATCTTTGCTTACTCTGTAGGTTAGCAGGAAGTAAGATCACTGCCCGAGGCATCAGCCACCTGGTGAAAGCTTTGCCTCTCTGTCCACAGCTGGAAGAAGTCAGGTGAGTGATCTCCAGGAGGGCTCACTGGCTGGGGAGACGAGCCACTGCCCAGGTCCCAGAGTCCCCCTGGGGCCTGCCTGGGGCCTGCATGTTCCTCCAAGTCAGCCCAGTAGTTTTTCAATGAGACCCAGAAAGGGAAGGCATCAGTCCAAGTACTCAGTAGGGCTGAGTCCAAACCCAAGGCTCCCAGAGTCCCCAGAGCAAGGCTTCCTTCATCTAATATTTTGGACTGTCTTGGAGGAGCGTGAGTATTAAGGCTCCCTCCCTCTTTTTGCAATCCCAGGAGAAGGGACGGCAGTGCGTAGGCAGGAACCAGGCACTGTGGGTACACATAACTACATGAAGCACCGCACACCCTCACATTTGTGCACACATGTCTACACTTGCACAGAAGTACACAGGCATATGCAAGAATATGCACCCACACATGCCCACTCATAGGCGTGCACGTGTATGCAGCGCACACATGCACATTTAACTGCATGTACACATTTAGATGCCAGCACACTCTAACAAACTAAGCTCATATGCACAAATATACTCCTGCCCTGTGTCTGGGACTGAGTACCATGGGGAGGAGTGGGACCAGTGACCCTCCTCCCTGGCAGAACGCTGCTAGTATATATGGCACTTTCATGACATTTAGAGAAGGCACCACTTCATCCACACAGATGCAGCCTGTCACTAAGGTTCAGCACTTGTTGAGTGAAAATAATAAGTTGGGCCACAGTCCCTATTGTCGTCTTGGCCGGGCATCTGTGAACAGTGATTAAGCAAATTTCGGAAGTACTGGACTTGTTGACACTTTTCTTTCCTGGCTATTGAAAGTGACTTTAATTTTGTCTTTCATCACCCACCATTGTTCTCAATCACGCTCACTCCCCTCAACTCATCTGTCTCCCCAGCTAGGAACCCAGGCAAGGCTGGCTTGTGAACAGGTGGGGAAAGTGAGGTCAGAGAGGAATGTGCTTGGCTCAGGGCTCTGGGTGAGTCAGGGCCACAGCCAAGATTGGAAGCAATGTCTGCAGCATCCCAGTCTAGACTTTACTCATTGCCTGGGGGCCTTAGGCACATCCCAGGCATAAGCCATGGGAGCAGGGTTCTGGGTCTCCTCATTGCACCTCATGAAGAGGCCGTCAGTCTGTCTTCTAGATCCCTTGAGCTGCCAGGCAAAAACTTCCCCATAGGAACAGAATAGACCCAGAATTGAGGCCAGCAGAGGGCCTTTCCTCCTAGCCATGCCTGCTGGAATCCAGCGAGCAGGCCATCGGCTCTTTCTGGGCCCCTGTCTTATGTCTCCCACATGAGGGTGGCCATCCTGTCACTTGCTAACTGGGGCTTGCAAGTGCTCCAACCCCAGGGCAGGGGGACTGGGCCTTGGTCTTCTTGCAGTTTTCGGGACAACCAGCTCAGTGACCAGGTGGTGCTGAACATCGTGGAGGTTCTCCCTCACCTACCACGGCTCCGGAAGCTTGAGTAAGTGATCTTTCCACCGCCTCTGCAGCCCAGTCCCTCTCTATACCTGAGTCACCCCACTCCCTTGCAAGGCAAGGAAGGTCTGGGGCCCATGGGGTAGGGGATTCCACTCCTGACCTTTGCCACAATCATGCAGCCTGAGCAGCAACAGTATCTGCGTGTCAACCCTACTCTGCTTGGCAAGGGTAGCAGTCACTTGTCCTACCGTCAGGATGCTTCAGGCCAGGTGAGCAGAAGGAAGGGGATCTTGGCCTTCAGGGCCTTGAGAAAAGAGGAGGGGAAAGTGGGATGGGAAATGGAGGAGGCCCCTCGTCTGCAAGATAAATCTGTGCATGCCCTACTGTTTTACTCACAGCTCTACCTTCAGAACCTAGCTCAGGCTTGGCACCTGGTACTTGGTATATATTGAATTAATGGATGGATGAAAAGATGGATGGATGGATGGATGGATGGATGGCTGAAAAGATGGATGGGTGGCTGAAAAGATGGATGGGTGGATGAAAAGATGGATGGATGGATGGATGGATGGATGGATGAAAAGATGAATGGATGGATGGATAGATGAATGGATGGATGGATAGATGGCTAGCTGAAAAGATGGATAGGTGTGTGAAAAGATGGATGAATGGATGAAGGAATGAGTCAACAAGTCTATGAAGCACAGGCATAGCCAAAGGAATAATTAGCTGTGTGTTGCCCTCCATGGTGCTGAACAAATATAGCCAGTTTTGATCATGGGGTAGGTTAGGTGTCATGCTTCTTAATCATAAAAATTTCTATTAAAAAAAATTCAGCCGGGCTCAGTGGCTCATGCCTGTAATTCCAACCCTTTGGAAGGCCAAGGCAAGAGGATTACTTGAGCTCAGGAGTTCGAGACCAACCTGGGCAACATAGTCTCTACAAAAAATGAACAAAATTAATGGGCATGGTGGTGCATGCCTGTGGTTCCAGCTACTTGGGAGGCTGAGGTGGGAAGATTGCTTGAGCCCTGGAGGTTGAGGCTGCAGTGAGGTATGAACACACCACTGCACTCCAGCCTGAGTAGCAGAGTGAGATCTCCATCTCAAATTTAAAAAGAAAGGAAAAAAAAACCTCACAGCATTCTTAATTTTTATTATATTTCTTGTGAAAATTGTTTTTCTGACTTTTTAAAACACTCTTGCAGGATTCATCAAGCAAAGACATAGTCAGTATTTCACATGCCTGATTTGAAGCACTTTTGCTAGTTCCGTTATGTTTCCCTGTCAATTGCAAAATCAGTTTTATCTGGATGTTTGAACATTTGGGGCAGAAAAGGGTGTGCCTGTGGTGGGTGATGTGCTGGTTTCCAGTCCCTGGGTTTCATGGCTTGGTATCTGATCCTGCAGGGAGGCGGACCTCATCTTCCTTCTTTCCCCGCCCACAGAGACAACTGCAGAGCTACAAAGGTAAGAAGCCAAGAGGCGGAGGGTCTGGGACCATCCTTAGAAGGAACTTGGGCTCAGGCAGTTGAGGGGAAAGGTGACCAAGAGACTAGGAAGAGCTGGGGTATGGGGATTCTTCCTGCTACTGCTGCACTGAGGAATGAATTACTGCTTAGGCTGGCAAAGGATTTTAACTTCCTCTAGCATGTCCAGACCACATCTGGTCCCTGTGGAAGGAAGCATCCCCAGAAGTCTCAGAGGAAGGCAAACCCTTGGGGAGAACATAAAGATACTGTTAGACTGGCATTACTAGATGGTGAAAACTCTGGAAAAGCCCTTACACCTGAAAAAAGACACGGAGGGCAATTATGGTACCTACATCTTAGGGTTGTTCTGAGAATTAAATGAGTTACTACACTTAAGGAGTTTTGAGCACTGTTGGTGTGCAGTGGGCCGTCAAGTGCTGGCTATTCCAGCTGTGCATGGATTCCAGCTTGGCCAGTCTTGGATGGACCAAGAAAAGGAAGCTGCTTTTCCCTAAAAGGCCATCCCAACTGTGCTCTGCCACACTTTGCTCTCCTGGCTAAGACTCAGAGACAGATGTATGTATGCCCCTGAGCAATCTCTTTCCCTTCTCTGGGTCTCAATTCCTTGCTTGTATAATGACCTGGTAGGATAGGACCAATGTTGCTGGGTGCGGTGGCTCATGCCTGTAATCCTAGCACTTTGGAACGCCAAGGCAGGAGGATCTGTTGAGTCCAGGTGTTGAAGACCAGCCTGGGCAACATAGCAAGACTCCATCTCTAAAAAAAAGTTAGCCAGGCGTGGTGGCGCACGCCTGTAGTCCCAGCTACTCAGGATGCTGAGGTTGGGAGGATCGCTTGAGCCTGGGAGCTTGAGCCATGATCACACCACTGTACTCCAGCCTGGTAACAGAGAGAGACTCTGTCTCAAAAAATGACACACTAGGACCAGTGTCACTTTCTTTCCCCTCTAAATGCTTAAAGCTGTGATGCTCAGTAGGATAGCCACTAGCCCCATATGGCTATTTTAATTTATATAAATTAAAATTTTAATTTTATTTTAATTTAAATAAATTGAAATTAAGTAAAATGAAATTTTCAGTTCATTAGTCACATTAGCTATATTTCAACTGCTCGGTGGCCATAGGTGGCTAGTGGCTCCCATAGCAAATGGTACGGATGCCAGGACATTTCCATCATTGCAGAAAGTTCTATTAAACAGGCTGGCATGGTGGCTCATGTCTGTAACCCCAGCACTTTGAGAGGCTGAGAGGGCAGGATCGCTTGAAGCTAGGAGTTCAAGACCAGCCTAGGCAACAAAGAGAGACCCCCCATCTCTACAAAAAAAAAAAAATAGCTGGGCATGGTGATTCACTCCTATAGTACCAGTTACTCAGGAAGCGAAGGTGGGAGGATCACTTGAGCCCAGGAGTTTGAGGCTGCAGTGAACTAGGATAGAGCCACTGCACTCCAGCTTGGGGACTGAGTGGGACCCTGTCTCTAAAAAAAAAAAAAAAATGGTTAGCACCAATCCAAAAAGTCTGTGAAACCTGGCTCATAATGTCCTAGCTTCCCTGCATCCCCTAACGCTTCCTCAGCCCAGTGGGAGAGAGTCTGTGGTTTACCATAGCCTGGACTCACTGCATACAGCTCATGCTCCTCGCCTTCTGAACCACAGACAGCACATCCACAAATGGAGACCATCACATCGTCAACAATAGCAGCTTCTGTTTACTAACCTTCGATTTTACACCTATGCTGGGTACTTGGACATACGTTGTCTCATTCAATCCTTCAGGTACCTATGTGTTAGATGTTGTCATCCGTTTTAGAAAAGAGAAAAGGGAGCCGACTGCAGTGACTTGCCCAAGGCCACATGGCTATACATGGCACAGCCAAAATTTGAATAAAGGTTCCATTTGACCTCAAACCTTTTGCCCCTCCTGCTCCGCTGAATCACACCTTGAGCATCTGCAAGCAATCTTCTTTGTTACTGACTCACTTTGGGTTGTGCTTCAGGGTCTTCAGCCTCTAGAAGCCAAGAAAAGAGGCTTGATCCACCAGGCCCTAGATGCCTGAGCCCAGGCCAATTCTTGATTTGTTCTTGCCAGAGCTCCAGACCTGCAGGAAAGTGACGGCCAGAGGAAGGGGGCTCAGAGCAGAAGCTTGACGCTCAGGTACCTTGGAGGGATCTATTGCCTTAGGAGAGGGATATGATATGGGGGAAAGTCCCAGGTGAGGGGGAGCAGGGGCAGGGAGGATAAAGGGAAAAGCAGATGAGGGACAGGGAAAGGATTAGCCGGGTGTGGTGCCCATCCTGGATAGCCCATCCTGGCTTGAATAAGGAGCATCTGTCATAGTAACAATAGCTGCAACTTCATGGACCCTGGCTATCTATATGCTGGGCATTGCGCTAGAAGTTTTACATCCATTACCTCACTGTAATTCCTTTAGAATCTCTGTGAAGTACACATTATTATTCCCCTTTGAGGGAGGAGGAAACTGAGTCTCAGACAGGTTAAGTCCCTTGCTCAAGATCACCCAGCTACTAACAGGTGTGGCCAGGATTAGACCCAGGTCTGTGGGCCCCCTGACTCCCCCAGCACTGGAAGCTGGAGGGGCCATGGAGTAGCTGTTTGCCCTGAGCCCTTCTGTCCCCCACTCCTACCCAAGGCTGCAGAAGTGTCAGCTCCAGGTCCACGATGTGGAGGCCCTCATAGCCCTGCTCCAGGAAGGCCCTCACCTGGAGGAAGTGGAGTGAGTATCTTGGGAAGCCCTGGTGTAGGAGCCAGGAAAGGAGGTTGGAGGGGGTGGGCAGGGCCTCGCCTTTGGGTGGGTGGTGTGGGGGAGGGGCATGCTGCCTCATGAAGAATTTGGGGGAATTAGATCATTGTAACAGCTGCTACCATTCAGCACTTGTCCTGGGTCAGGTGCTGTGCTAGGGACTGTACATGCCTCCTCTCATTCACTCCTCACATCTCTGTGATGTAAGCACTGTTACTGTCCTCATTTTATAGAGGAGGAAGTTAAGCTGCAGAAAGGTAAACTTGCTCAAGGCCATACAGGTAGGAAGAGTCTAGGCTGGGGTTCAAGCCCGGACAATCTGGCTCCCAGCCTCATCCTCATAACCACTGCTACCTCTCTTGCTGAGATCTGCCAAGTAGAAACCCCACCACACCTGGGTCTGCCTTCCAAACCACAGTCCCTCAGGGCTCCCCCCACCCACTTCATCCTTCTCCCAGAGTAGAGTGGGATAACCTTCTCTTTTCGGGATGGAGAAATTCCCATGACATCCAGCCCCTGGCTGGAGCCGATGAGAGTAGTGCTTGGGGATGTATGGAGGCTCTGTCACGACCCTAGGAGGGGCGCCCCTCCAGGAAACCTCCAAGTGAACATGAAGGCAGATGGTGGAATGCCATGATGTGTTCTGGGGTGAGTGGCCCCACCTCAGGGTAAGATGGATGGGGTGAGGGTTGTCGTGGTGATCACCTCTTGATCCTGGACCTCGTCCCACTGGACGGAATTAGAAGGTGGTTTTTTAACAAGCTCACACACTTCTACCTGCCTCACCAGCACTAAGCATGCCCCTCCCCGAGTGCCGTCACCTGCAGAAACAACCCCATCACCTACCTGCTTACTCAGCCACCCCCTAGCGCCCTTGCCCTTCTCCCACATTTAGTCCCTCCAGATGGACCTACTGGTAGCACTCAAAACTATCCTCTTTTCCTCCACCTTTCTAGTCCAACCCACCCTCATCTCTTACCTGGATGACCCCCTCGCCTTGCCTTCCTTGCTGGCTTCCCTGCTTTCACCCTGGCCACTTCCACCTGGCAGAGAGTAGATTACATTTCACCGATGCCTGCCCCCTTCACTCCTTCCCACTGCTCAGGATAAAGCCCACATTCTAAACTCCCAGGTGGTCCAGAACCCCACCCCCAGCATCCTAAACCCCATCTGACCCCATCCTTCCACTCAATCTCCAATCCAGACACACTGGCTCTCTTTCAGGTCCTTGTATGTGTTATGCCACAGGGCCTTTGAATGTACTGCTTCTACCACCAGGAACGCCCTTCCTCCATCTCTCCCCCCACCTCTTACCTACTGAACTCCTTCTAGTTCTTTCAGCAAGTAGCTTAAGCGTCAAATAAGCCATCCCCAACTCCCAGACTAGGTCAGATGCCCTCATAATCATGAAGTTTATCACAAAAAGCAATTATGTAGCTTGCAGCATAAAGGAAGAGTTGAGGGTGGGGCCTTGAAGGCAGGTTGCCTGGGTTCAAATCCAGGTTCTCCCTCCAGCAAGTGCCTTAACCTTACTCTGCACTTAACCACTCTGCACTTCACCACTCTGCACTTCAGTTTACTCATCAGTAAGGTGAGGATAATTACAGCGCCCACGTCATCGGCACTATGAGGATAAAATAGGCCAATAGTCATAGAAGAACCTAGGATGTTCCCAGGCATGTGGTATGGAGTCTGTCGATTTCAGTTATTATCAAGGTTCATTCCTAAGAGTGACACTTTGACTAAAGTCAGCAAAGGAGGAGTAAGTGATGGGGATTGAGGGAGGACTCCAGTCCCACAATACAGTGCATTGGGCCCCTCTGTCTCAGCCTCTCAGGGAACCAGTTGGAAGATGAAGGCTGTCGGCTGATGGCAGAGGCTGCATCCCAGCTGCACATCGCCAGGAAGCTGGAGTGAGTTGTCCACCGCACCGCTGGGTACCAGGGAAGGCCCTGTAGAGCCCCAGGTGGTCCCCGTGTTCACAATCAGCAGTAAGGGTGCTGATCCACTGCCACCTCTCCTTCATCCCAACTCCAGCAAAGTCAAGATGGTTCGACCATGCCTTGCCTTCGCCTCCGGCATGAGCCACTGTTTTAGTCCAATCATCTAGCACCCTTACATGTGTAAAATGGGTTCATTATACATTAGTGGCTTGCATTCCAATTCATCTTTGTAGCAGCCCTGGAGCACGGTGGGGTGGGTTGTTGCACTGGGGAGGTGTCAGGGTGGGTGCGATGTTGCATTGGGGAGGTGTCATGCTGGGGTGCGGGTATAGGGAGTTGTGTGTTCCTGTGGGAATATGCTGTTGGGGTGAGGGGTGGTGAGATGGAAAGGAAGGCTATTAGGCTGCTGGGTGTGCTGTGGTGTTGCATGGGGCGAGGGTGATGTTTGGGTGGGGGTGTCTTGGGGGTCTTAGGATCAAGTGTAGGTTGGGGTTGGGGAGTGTTGAGATTGGGTAGCAGTGGTTTGGGGCCTCAGCTTTGGATTTCAATCTTGGCTCTGTCACTTAGTAGCATTGTGACCCTGGGAAAGTAACTGAATGTCCTGGGCCTCAGTTTTCTCCTCTGTAAAATGGGATTACATGAAAACATACATGTACAAAGCCTTTTGTACAGAGTCTGGTACAGTCAGGGCTCAGAAAATGGTGATTATTTTACAGATGAGAAAACTGGGGTTCAGAGAGGTGAAAACACTGAGTTCTTGCTGTCAAGCTGGACAGCTTTATTCTCCAAGTGGGGTGGGGGTGTCATGCATTTTTTGGCTCACTCATATGTGCCAGAATCCTTTGAGATCCCCTGGCCAGGGACCCAGGACATCCAGGAGTGACAGCCAGCAAGCTGCTGAGCCACAAGGAGGGGCTAGAGCTGGCTGGGGCTGGGTACCTCAGCCACATGCCAACGGCTGCCTTCTCCTGCTCTCCACAGCCTCAGCGACAACGGGCTTTCTGTGGCCGGGGTGCATTGTGTGCTGAGGGCCGTGAGTGCGTGCTGGACCCTGGCAGAGCTGCACATCAGGTGGGAGCTCCCCCAGACCATGGTACCCACCCCCCCATCATGCTATCTCTGAAGCCCTTGGAATTCCTTCTGGGCCCAGGACTTGGGACCAGCAGAAGATGCTGCTGCTGTCCCACCCAGACCCCATTACAGCCGGCACCCCTCTTCCTAGCTGCTGCGGATATAAGCTGCTCACAGTTTATACCTCTGGAGAACTACCCTTGGCTGATAAGAACCAGAGATGCCTGGGAGGGTACAACCCCCGCTTCCCCCTAACCTGGAGTGGCCAATGACAGAGGCAGAGGGCACAACTCTCTAGCCCAAACTCTCCAGTGGGACAAAGCTCCCTGGGAGACCAGGCCAAGGACCTGCTCCATTTGGCTTCCCTCAGTCCCTTACTCTTTCTCCTGAGAGCAGACCCTCAGTCCATGACGTGCACAACTAACAAGTGACATGCGACTCCCTACCCCACTCACAGACCCAGGCTCTGCCACTAGGGAACCCAATCCTATTTCTGTAAGTCTCGCTGTTGAGTATGGGGAGGTGAGGATGGATGCTGATTAATGTCAACTCAGTTCCCACTTGGAGGAAAGCCTCATTCTCAACCCAATAGGGTGGTCCCCGCTTTAAACACCCCTCAAGGGAGGAGAGGGAAACCGATTCACCCAAAATGTAGATTAGGGGACCTTGGTTCACTGTATATGATGATTCAATAAAGGGTCCCTAGTGCATTCCAAGCGATGCCCTGTTCACTTCCAGGAACTTATACTAAATAAATTATCATGATTGTGCAAACACATTTAGCTGTAGGGATGTTCACCTCAGTATTGGTTATAATAGGAAAAAAAAGAAAATAGCTGGAATGTTTAACTGAGGGATATTAGTTAGACTAAGTTACTTCCAGAGAGAACTCAGTGGAACCATGGAAAAAAAATGATAATATAGATGCAGTTTCAACATGGAGGGGTGACGGGGAGTTACTAAGTAAACATAAAGAAATTTCTTTAGAGACAGGATCTTGCTCTGTTACCAAGGCTGGAGTGCAGTGACACAATCATAGCTCACTGTAACCTCCAAATCCTGGGCTCAGCAATCCATCTCTCTTAGTCTCCCAAAGTTCTGGGATTACAGTCACGAGTCACTATGCCTGGCAATTTTTTTTTTATTTTTAGTAGAGAGAGGGTCTTGCTATATTGACCAGGCTGTTCTCAAACTCCTGAGCTCACATGATCCTCCTGCCCTGGCCTCCCAAAGAGCAAGGATTATAGGTATGAACCACTCACTGCACCAGGCCAAACATAAAAATTTTAACTCATTATCTTAAAAGATTATAAAAGATTATAATAAAGCTTTTCAAGATATGCAATGGCAGAAAGAATGGTATAATCTGGGCCAGGTGCTGTGGCTCATGCTGTAATCCCAGCACTTTGGGAGGCTGAGGCAGGTGGATCACCTGAGGTCAGGAGTTCAAGACCAGCCTGGCCAACAGGGTGAAATCCCGTCTCTACTAAAAATATAAAAACTAGCCGGGCGTGGTGGCATGCACCTGTAATTCCAGCTACTCAGGAGGCTGAGGCAGGAGAATTGCTGGAACCTGGGAGGCGGAGGTTGCAGTGAGCCAAGATCACGCCACTGCACTCCAACCTGGGAGACAGAGCAAGACTCTGTCTCAAATAAAAAAAAAAAAAAAAAAAAAAAAAAAAGAGAGCATGGTATATATAATCTGTTCCCATCAATAATGATCAAGTATTAATAATTATTTGTCATCCCTGCTTCTAGCCCTTAAAAAACTAATGTTTAAAAAGAGAATCTATAACTTAATCCTATGCTTGTAAGACAAAAATTATTGCACTAGAAAATGGAAGGTTTGAAGGACCCACTCCAAAGCTTACCAGGGATAATCCACACATACTTTGAGCACAGACAGGACACTGACTAGCAGAGAGAGGGGTTTCAGTCTGGGGCTAAAAGAGAGAACATAGAATTTGTTTTCTTTTAAGACTTGCCAGGAAATGGGTCTTACTTAGGCAATAGATACATTTGTGAAATATCTGTGGTAGAAAGATTTCAGCCCTCCGAAAGCTCAGAGGAAGTCAGAGGGGAGTCAGAGGAAGTGGCTGCAGCTGGAGGCAGGGGGATGGCACTTGAGAGGTCCTCCTGGGCCAGGGGTAAAAAGTGACAGGCCGGGCACGGTGGCTCACTCCTGTCATCCCAGCACTTTGGGAAGCCAAGGTGGGAGGATCACCTGAGCCCAGAAGTTCGAGACCAGAGTAGACAACATAGACTCTGTCTCTACATACATTTTTTTTTTTTTAATTAGCTGGGCATGATGGCACAAGCCTGTAATCCCAGATACTCAGGAGGCCGAAGTGGGAGGATTGCTTGAGCCCAGGAGGTGGAGGCTTCAGTGAGCCGTGATTGCACCACTGCACACCAGCTTGGGCAACCGACTGAGACCCTGTCTCAAAAAGAAATAGTAGCGGGGAGCCAATAACCTCTCGCTTCCTCACCCCTCCTTTCTTTTCACAGCCTGCAGCACAAAACTGTGGTCTTCATGTTTGCCCAGGAGCCAGAGGAGCAGAAGGGGCCCCAGGAGAGGTAGGGCCCGATTTCACCCCAACTCCGTGCTCAGTCAGGGACATTCCCCTCTCTACCCTCCACAGCTGGGCAGTGCCAGTCAGTCAACTGCCAGGGTGACCTGGACAAATTCACAGAAGAGCGGGAAGTGAGCAGGCTTGGCAAAGGATGCAGCCCCAAAGGGGGAGGGTCCAAAGCCAGACCACCTCTGCCTCTCATGGTGCCTGAAAGGAGCTCCAATGTGTAGGATATAGACAGCAGGCCAGGGCAGGAGGTGGGTAGCCAGAGGGGGATTCCGGGAGACTAGAGCCCTCCAGCCTAAACCCAGGGGATTGCCTGGCCTGTAGCTCTGGTCCTGGTCGGAACTTCTGGATCCCTTTCACACAAGGACCCATTAGGGTCCTGGATTGCCCCAGCCCAGTGCATTGGTAGAGACTCAGCTCTTTGCTCCCAGAGCCCACCCACAATCTCTTCTGTAGAGTCTGGGCTACTGAAGGCTCGATTCGAGCTGGGGCTGACATCTCTGAAGCACAGATGAGGAGGAGGATGAGATTAATGATAATAGCAGTCAAGGTTAATCGAGTACTTGCCATGTATGCACCAAGCACCAAACTAAGGCAGTTCACATTCAGTCTCCCATTGAGAGGCTGTGATTTGTCCAGGGTCACACAACCAGGAAGTGGAGATGCCAAATTGGCACCAAGGTCTGATTGACTCTAGGTGGAGTATAGGGGTCGATGGTGGAAGGCCAGGCTGAGCATGGATTCTGGAGATGGCAGACATGGCCTTTGCTCAGCCTGGCCTTGGTGATGTCCCTCCAGGACTGCATTTCTTGACAGCCTCATGCTCCAGATGCCCTCTAAGCTGCCTCTGAGCTCCCGAAGGATGAGGTACAGTGATGGCCTCCAGCCCTGTGTGTGATTCCAGCCTGCTCCCTTCCCCTGCTTAGAGCCTGCTCCCAAACCTGTGCCCAGGCCCCACGTGCTCCCTGAAGGACACCTGACCTGCTGTGTCCAGGGGTCATGGCCTGGCTTCCCTACCTCCTACCTCCCCTGCCCAGCCCACCCCGGACAGGGCTCACAAGGCAGCCCCGTCAATCACCTTCCCAAGCCCAGGAGACCCCACTCCCCTTAGCTCCCTGACCCCCAGCAGCTGAGGGGTTGGGGACTCTGAAAAGAGGTGAAGGGGAGCACTGGGCTCCTTCTGTCATGATCCTGGTGCCTGGGCCTGGGGGCTCCTATCAGCACTCTTCCCCCTTCTCTCTTGGTCTTTGTCTGTCCCAATCTCCCTCTGTCCCTCTGCCTCCTTCTCTCATTTCTTCCCTCTATCATCGCGTATTTCTGTTTTATCAGTTTATTTATCTGTTATTTCAGTCTTATCTGTCTTCCTCTGATCTGCTCTCTCTCTCTCTGAGTTCTCTGTGTCTTGGTTTCCTTCCGTCTGTGTCTCTGCCCACCCTCTGCCTATATGTGACATCCTATGGGTGTCGTGTGTGTTGGTCCCTCTTTGTGCGTCTGTCTAGGTGCCAGATGCATCCCAGTCCCTCCTCTCCTGGAAGCCTCATTCTCTGCCTCTGTGTCTGGGGGGTGGGAAAGCGGCTCCTTCCCGCCTCTGTTCAGCGGGGCATGCAGTGCTGTGGTTTTTTCCCTGGGCAGGCTGACACATTGTGGCCTCCAAGCAAAGCACCTAGAGCAGCTCTGCAAGGCTCTGGGAGGAAGCTGCCACCTCGGTCACCTCCACCTCGAGTGAGTGGTTTGTGTGTTGGAAGGTGGGTGGGTGGGGCCAATTACAGTGAGTTAGTGTTGGTGTTTGGGTTTGGTTTTTAAGATTTAGATCAACTGTTCTTTCCCTGCTGAAGTCAGAAACCCCTTGGAGAATCTGGTGAAAGTTGTGACTCTTCCTCCCAAAATACAGATCCCCCATGTCTGACACGCTCGGAGGCTCACCCCTGGTCCCCCAGAGGTCCATGAACCTCAGAATAAGAACCTGGGGGAGACTCCAGCTGCCCACGCCAGATCTGCTGAGATCTGGCCTGGCAGCCCAGGGCTGTGTCCAGTTTCAGGAAGTTGAGTAACTGGAATGCAGCGACCACGCTGCCAGCAACCCACTCCCCACTTGCTAATGTTCTCCTCTCCCTTCTCCCCACCCCCAGCTTCTCAGGCAATGCTCTGGGGGATGAAGGTGCAGCCCAGCTGGCTCAGCTGCTCCCAGGGCTGGGAGCTCTGCAGTCCTTGAAGTGAGTAGCCCGCTAGGCAGAGCCTCTGAGGCTGGGGCAGGGGAAGCGGGGCGGGGGGGGGGAGCATTCTCTGTCCCATCCCCCTCCTTCCTGGGGTTATTGTAAAGATTAAATCAGAAAATGCATGAAAATTGCCCCTAATACAATGTAAGTGCTCGGTGGAGGCTAGCTAATAGATGATTCTTACTCAGATTGTCTGTGACTCAATAATCCCACTTCTGATTCAAGGTTTCACTTCTGGAACCTGTCTCTGCAGCTCTGAACAGGCTTTCTGAGGCCACCCTGGGGAGGGCAGGTGTGGGTGCGAAGAATGACTAACGGCTGGCAGCTGTTATTCTGGTCCTGGGGTGCTGGGAGGGGCTGGGGCTGTTAGCTGGGGTATGGTTAGGGTAGGCAGGGAGGGTTTGTTCCAGACAGGACACTCAAGCAGGGTGCCCAGGGCTGCCAAGGATCCCTGAGTACCTGGCAGAGAGTGTGTAGGAGGAATCCCCAAAGTTTGCCTGCAATGGGCCAGAGTTCTTGATCCCTAAATACCCTCGGTGCTTTTGGCTCACAAAGTGCCCCCTCCTCCCAAGCCCTTCTGGGCCAAAGCCAGAGGAGCCCGGGGGAGAGGTCACAGGTCCTATATTCCAGGCTGTCTCTGTGAACACGCTTTGCTGTGTGACTCTGGGCAAGTTACATCCCCTCTCTGAGTCCCTGGTTCCCAGTCAGTAAATACATAAATTGCAGGCGTGGCCTCTGTTGGTGGCTACAATCTCTGGAATGAGTGCTGGGGCCTAAGGACCCCCGGCTCACACCCTGTTTTTGTGCAATACTGGGAAGGAAGGGAGTTGCCTTGGTTCCTGTTTAGGGCCTGCACCTGGGAAGGAAGGAAGGTCTAACCATTGCAGGCAAATTACATGAAGACTGGAGGTTTTAGCACGTCCTCATGTGACCTTCTTATTAGTGTGCACTCATGACCTGGTGCAGTGAGGGTACACACTCGCCCTACCAGTGCCCCCATGGGAGGGGAGTGCAGCATTAAATAGTAAATAGAAAACAATGACAAGTTGACAGGAGACCCTGAAAGAAAGGAGACGCTTTGTTCCTGCTTTCTGCACAAGTGACCCTGCATTTTCATTTTGTCCTGGGCACCACCCCTCCCTTAACAGGTGGAGAAAAGGAGGCCCAGCTCCAGCCAGAAAGCACTCCTCAGATCCATCACAGACCAAGGGACCCACTGGGTTCCCATCTCAGCTCTGTCACCAACATGTCTTATAACCTTGGGCTAGACCTTGATTCTCTCTAGGACTCTGTTTCCCCATCTCCACCATGAGGACTTGCAAGGGGCGCTCTCTGACCATCTTGGGTTCAGTGGGTTCCGTCATCTGGAACCAGGGAGCCCTCCCCTGCCCTGTGCCCTGACCACAAAGAGGATGTGTTTGGGTCCTGAGTGACCTCCATTGTGCCACCCCTGTGATCTCCAGCCTCAGTGAGAACGGTTTGTCCCTGGATGCCGTGTTGGGTTTGGCTCAGTGCTTCTCCACTCTGCAGTGGCTCTTCCACTTGGACATCAGGTGAGCGTGCCTCTCTGCCCCCAGCCCTGCCCCTGTCCCCCATCCCACAGGCCATCTGCTCCCATGTGGGCCCCTCGTCCACCAAGTTCATGCCAACCTATCATCCTCAGCACCTTGGGCAGTACCAGATCCAGAGAGCATGTGATGGGCATCCACTGAATGAGTGAATGATCAAATGAATGAATAAGTATGGCCTCATGGATGCTCAAATTTCTCCAAATTCACCATTAGAGAGTTCATTGACTCTGCCTCACTCATTCTTTGGATAGTCCTTAGAGTTTTTTTTTTTTAGGATTTTTTTTTTAATTATTATACTTTAAGTTCTAGGGTACATGTGCACAATGTGCAGGTTTGTTACATATGTATACATGTGCCATGTTGGTATGCTGCAGAGACTTTTAAGAAAAGTGGGGGCCAGGCACGGTGGCTCATGCCTGTAATCCCAGCATTTTGGGAGGCCAAGGTGGGCGGATCACGTGAGGTCAGGAGTTTGAGAACAGCCTGGCCAACATGGTGAAACCCTCTCTCTGCTAAAAATACTAAAAAAAAAAAAAAAAAAAAAAAAATTAGCTGGGCGTGGTGGTGGGCCCTTGCAGTACCAGCCGCTCAGGAGTCAGCAGAATCACTTGAACCCAGGAGGCGAAGGTTGCAGTGAGCTGAGATCATGCCACTGCACTCCAGCCTGGGCGACAGAGCAAGACTCCATCTCAAAAAAAAAAAAAAAAGAAAAAAGAAAAGAAAAGAAAACTGGGAGCTTCCTAGTTGCCACTGGGGAGTCAGGGACCTGTCTTAATTGTGGGAGCTGATGAGAATATAGAAGGGGAGGCACCAGCCAGCCAAGGCACCCCAGGCACTCAGGGCACCACATCCATGATTTTCAGGGGAGGTCTGCCTCCCTTCCCCTTCCCTAAGGACCCCCAAGAATGGGAGGTGCCACAGCAGATGGACCAGGCTCAGTTGCTTACCTGCTGTGAGCTCAGAGCAGGTCCCAGAGCCTCTCCAGGCCTCAGTTTCCTTATCTTTAAAATGGAGATAAGAATAATAATTACTGGCCTGGCACAACGGCTCAGGCCTGTAATCCCAGCATTTTGGGAGGCCAAGGCAGGAGGATCATCTGAGCCTAGGAGTTTGAGACCAGCCTGGACAACATAGTGAGACCCCCCCATCTCTACAGAAACTTTAAAAATTAGCCAAGCATGATGGCATGTACCTACTTGGGAGGCTGAGGTGGGAGGATTGCTTAGGCCCAGGAGATCGAGGCTGCAGTGAGTTGTGATCATACCATTGCACTCCAGCCTGGGCAACAGAGCGAGACTCTGTCTCAAAGAAAAAAAAAAAATGTCAGGCACAATGGCTCACATCTGTAATTCCAGTACTTTGGGAGGCTAAGGCAGGAGGATCGTTTGAGCCGTGGAGTTTGAGACCAGCCTGCTCAACATGGCAAAACCCCATCTCTACAAAAAATACAAAAATTAGACAGTCATGGTGGGGTGTGACTGTAGTCCCAGCTACTTGGGAGGCTGAGGCATAGGATCAGTTCAGCCCAGGGAAGGTTAAGGCTGCAGTGAGCCATGACTGCACCACTGCACACCAGCCTGGGCGACAGAGCAAGACCCTTTCTTCGAAACAACAACAAAAAAGAATTTCTTACCTACCTCATTGTTTATTGTGAGAATCAAATGAGAAATGTCGGTGGTGTGTTTTGCATGTGCCTTGATACGTGTAATTGTTGCTTAATCTATTTCTTGTTTGCTGAGAAAGCAGGCCACCCCAGGCCCTCCTTGCCCTGACCAGTCTGGGTTCTTGCCACTGCCAGTAAAGTTGGTCTTTGCCCATTTTCAAACTGCTGCTTCCTCTCTGCTTCCAGCTTTGAGAGCCAACACATTCTCCTGAGAGGGGACAAGACAGGCAGGTGAGGATGGAACGCTCGGGGTGGGGGAGTCCCCTCCCGCTCTGGTCCCCGTCTGTTGGAGGTCCCCCCACCCCCAGACCCATGCTGACCACTCAGCCCTCAGTTAAACCACCCAAATCTGGCACACTAGGTTTAATCACCACTTCAGTAACCACCCCCCCCCACCCCGTAAATTGTCAGTAATCAACTGCCCTGTTTTCCCCTTGGAAGGAGGCAGTGCAGATGGGAGGAAGGGAGGGATACAGTTGGGAGAGGTACCAGAGCAGGGCAGGTGCCCGCAGATTGCTTTTGTGTGGGAGGAGACAGGAGAACATTTGTGCTTCTGCCTTTTGGGGAATTTTGTAGACCCACCCCTTCATACATGTCACTGCCCTTTCACACTCTGAAGGCAGGGGCCGTTGGTGCTCTGAAAAAAAAATGTTCCATGTCTTCGCAGTAAACAACCAATACCAGTTTAGCTCTTCATGATGTTTCCGGCTGCCCTCTAGTGGGACCATGCCTCTTGGCCTCACTTGGGAGCAGTGGCAGCGGACAGGGTGGGCCCATGTGCAGCTGGCGGGGCAGAGAGAATCACAGCTAGTGTGTCGAGAAAAGGCACTGCCATACAGATGGGCTGTCAGGAGTCAGGGGTGGCTCAAGCCTGGGTGGTCTTGCTTCCCAGGATAGGATCTCTGTTTCCGGGGGAAACTCCGGATTCTTGAAGCCCAAAGAACTGACGTACAGGGAGGCAGAAGTCATGTGATGCCAAGCAGTGGTCAGAGAGGCTCTGTCTTGGATCCTCTTGCCTGCTCACCTGGACAGGAACAATCTGCTGGCTTTTCTAACTCGGGCTTCCCTTCCCTGAGCCTCAGTTTCCCCATCTGAACAATGAGGGACTTACTAGGATCTAGTGACTGCATTGTCTCTGAGATGCCTTCCAGCCCTGACTTTCCAAGTCTGGGAGTCCAATGTGGGTGATCTGAACTTTCCTTTCTAAACGATCCCCCTCCTAGGGGTATATGGGCTGGGCTGGGAGTCCGAGGGGGTGATCTGAACTTTCCTTTCTAAATGATCCCCCTCCTAGGGATATATGGGCCACTGGATCTTTGCCAGACTTCCCAGCTGCAGCCGAGTTCTTAGGGTTCCGTCAGCGCTGCATCCCCAGGAGCCTCTGGTACTGTCCCAGCCCTTCTTGTTTGGGGGTAACCACAATAGGGATGAGGCGTCAGAGGGGTAGAGCTGGCAGGGGGCTAGGGCTGGGGATTGGGATAGAGGGAAGAGAGGGAGTTTAAGAGAAGAGGAAAAGAAAGAGGTGTGGGTGTAAGGGGTGCTGGGAGTTGGGGGCTCTGGCCCCTGAGGGGCAGCTCAGCTGGCCCATGCCCCGCATTCTCCTTGGAGAGAAGATTCCACATTTCTGTGAAGCAAACAGAGCAGCTCAGCCACTCCCTGCCTGGGGTCTCCATAAGCTCTGGGGGACACCCACTTTCCAGAAAGAAAGGGGTTAGCCTCTCTCCCCACAAATGCACTCTCCATCTGCAAGCTCTGCTGTGACAGGCTGTGAGACCCTGACTTGGCCCCACCTCTCTCTAGGCCTCCAGGAAAGTGGAGGCAAGTGAGGCCCTGGGAAGGACATTTCAATTTCACTTGTAACCCCAGGGCAATGGGGAGCCACAGAGGGTAACAGGGAGAGGCCTGGTCAGATTTGCAGTGTTAAAATGTGAGACACTTGCAGGGCGGAGAGGGATTGCAGGGAGGCAAGAGTAGAAGCCCAGAGGGTATTAAATGGTCAAAGTGAGTGAGGATGGTGGCCTGGGCTCTGGAGGGGGCAGTGGGGAGGACTTGGAGAGTCACTGACAAGGGCAGCTGGGAACTCAGGGTCCTGCACTGTCGCTGTCAGGGCAGGAGGAATGGGGGCTGCAGGGGAGACTCGGGAGGGGAGCGAATGCCCCACAGGGGAAGGGGCCTGTGGCCTCCCACTTAGAGTGAGGGATGCTGGCAGAAGGATAGAGCCCCTGCAGCTAGCCAGGGACCCTGGGCTTTCTCTGATTCTCTGCCTTGCCCATTGCCCCTTTGCAGCCTCAGTGAGTGTCCTCTGGAGCCCCCAAGCCTCACCCGCCTCTGTGCCACTCTGAAGGACTGCCCGGGACCCTTGGAACTCCAGTAAGTAACGAGGACACAGCCCCAGAGGGCACCATGTGGGGATCTGCCCAGTGACCTGGGAGGGGGCTTCCTGGTTAGAAGCCAGGTGAGTCTTTCTCGGTTTCTTCCCACTAGCCCTGCCCCATGAGAGTCTCCTGGCCTTTGGTAGAAACTTGGCTGTCTCTCGGCAGCCCCCAGCCTTAGGCAGCGCATGTCTCCCACTGGGAGATGCTGTGCTGGGCTGGGGAAGCCTTCACCTGCACCATCCACTCAACTCAGGGCACCTGGGAGCCCTGTCCAACTCCAACCCCACCCCTGAAGCCTCACCCGGGCACCCACTTGGACCTGCCTCCGTGGCTGGAGCGTAGCACTTCTGAAAGCCCTTCCTCAAGGCACCCCCTCTCTCCATGGGGTTACCACCTCACTCACCCCAGAACACCTGGGTCTGTGACCAGAGACTGGACCTGGAATCAGGACTCTTGGCTCAAAAGGGCTTTAACTCCCCGGGCCTCAGCTTCCTCATCTGCACAGTGGATGGTCAGCCTTTCCTTTCATTGTCATTGTGGTGATTCTATTATAGTAATTACCTTAAAATAAAGAAATCCAAGACAAAACCTGCCTCACCTAAACAACCTCTTCTCTTATCAAATCCATGTTGTCATGTGTCCACAGGACCATCTACTCCTTGCCTATTTGCATATTCAGTTTCTACCTGTTTGCAGTCATAAACTAGGTGCATTCTAGTTTCATGCACTGTGTTTTCATAGCATCTGTGTTTTCCATTTTGCTTCAGTCTTTTTTCTTGCTTTCCAGCCCCCATCTCAAATGCCCTTCCAGCCCTTCCAACCAGATAATCCAGTTTGACCCCCTGGAGTGTGGCCTTCCCATGTCCTTCTCCAGGTTCAAACACATAACCACAAAACCATTATCAGACCTACACTATTTTTTTTTTTTTCTGAGACAGAGTTTTGCTCTTGTTGCCCAGGCTGGAGTGCAATGGCGTGATCTCGGCTTGCTGCCACTTCTGCCTCCTGGGTTCAAGCGATTCTCCTGCCTCAGCCTCCTGAGTAGCTGAGATTACAGGCGCCCGCCATCACGCCTGGCTAATTTTTGTACTTTTAGTAGAGGCAGGGTTTCACCATGTTGGCCAGGCTGGTCTCGAACTCCTGACCTCAAGTGATCCACCTTCCTCAGCTTCCCAAAGTGTTGGGATTACAGGCTTGAGCCACTGCACCTGGCCCAGACCTACCCTATTAATGGTAATTCCTTAAAGTCATCCAATCGTCAGTGGTCCCTGATTGTCTCTTAACTGTTTTCACAGAGTATATACTGATGCCTTTTAATACTAAATTGGCCACAGTATGGGATGAGCTGCAAGTTACTCCACCACACCCTTCTAGAGTCTAGATCAGAGGTGTCCAATCTTTTGGCTTCCCTGGGCCACACTGGAAGAAGAAAAAGAATTGTCTTGGGCCACACATAAAATACACTAACACTAGCGATAGCTGATGTGCTAAAAAAAAAAAAATTAAAAAAAAAAAAAACTCCAAAAAAAATCTCATAGTGTTTTAAGAAAGTTTACGAATTTTTGTTAGGCCGTATTCAAAGCCATCCCGGGCTGCATGCAGCAGGCCATGTGGCTTGGACAAGCTTGGTCTAGATTGAAATCCAAACTGCTTCTAGGTGTTGTGTTTTGTTTTGTGTAGCACTGCAGTCAGTGCTACAAAAAGCACTCTTACATGATTTGACTGTTAAGTACCTATTGTATACCATGCATTGGGCCAGATGCTGGGAACACAAGGAAACGGGGATGCAGGCTCTGCTGGCCAAGGCAAACCATCTGCAGAGGAAGCTTAATATAAAAAGCCCATTGGCGGCCCGGCATGGTAGCTCACGCCTATAATGCCAGCACTTTGGGAGGCTGAGGTGGGTGGATCATGAGGTCAGGAGTTGGAGACTAGCCTGGCCAACATAGTGAAACCCCGTCTCTACTAAAAATACAAAAATTAGCCAGGCATGGTGGCGCACACCTGTAATCCCAGCTACTCTGGAGACAGGCAGGAGACTCGCTTGAACCCGGGAGGCAGAGATTGTGGTGAGCCAAGATCGCGCCACTGTCCTCCAGCCTGGGCAACAGAGCAAGACTCCGTCTCAAATAAATAAATAAATAAATAAAGCCCACTGGCAGCGCTGGGCGGTCTGAGCACAGGCGGGAGTTTCAGGTCCCCCTCCGTTACCTGTGGTTGGAGAAAGTGCAATAGTGAATATGAAAGCACTTTGCCAGCTGTAGAGTACTGTGATCACTTGCAGGATTATTGTTATAAATAGTCATCAAGGTACTCAATGCTGAAGTCCAGTGATTAACCAACTGTGTCCTGGGTTTCCACCGGGGAAGCCAGGGAAGAGAGATTGTGGGGCTCCATCCTACCTGCCTGAATTCAAGCACTGCAGGTCTACTTTGCCTGTGTACACATGGGCATACTATGTGGGATATGGTAAAGAGTAAAGATTCCATTGCTTTAAAAAAAAAAAAAAAAGGAGGATGTAATCACCTCCCTTGCCAACCAGAGCCCATGGTGTATTTGGGGTCTGGTGGGACGCTATACGGGATGTGTTTCTGGAAAGACCACCCTCAATGAAGGCCCCAGTCCTGACTGTGCCTCAGGGGCCCATGCCCAGTCCCTGGGGCAGAAACGGTAGAATTGGGCCTCCAGTCTGGGCCCTGGCAGAGGCTCCAACATGAGGCTTCCAGCCCCAGGACCACAGACTGCTCCTTCTGCCCTACCCTGTCCCCCAGCTCACTAAGCCAGTTGATGTGGGGTCCCTGCACTCCGTGCCTCCCCTCCAAACAGCCAGAGGAGAAAGCAGCAGAGATGGGCCAGGCTCTTGGAAGCCCCAGAGACGGGAGAGGGCAGCCTGCAGAGGACGAAGGAACAGAAAGAGAGGAAGGGGAAGGTGGAGAAGGCAGAAGGAGAACGTAGTAGAGCTCTGTGGGGGTCGGGAAGTGGCTCCAGGCCCCCCAGGAAGGGGCTGTATGTAAACCCCAGGGCACTCAGAGTCTTGAGTTGTCCCGGTCCTCCATCTAGAGCAGAGACAGCAAGGCAGGTATCTGGAGTTTCTTCTAAATGCACTGGGTTCTGACGAATTATCTGGACTATGATAAGCTGGTTGGTCTGGTGTTAATGGGCAACTAGAGACCCGAGCCAGTCCCTGTCTCCTTTGCCGACCTGTTGTATGCTGAATTTCCACTGTCTTATCCACTCCTCTGGGTTAAGGCAGCATTGTTTTCTTTTCTTTTTTCTTTTTTTATTTTTTTGAGATAGAGACTTGCTCTGTCACCCAGGCTGGAGTGCAGTGGTACAATCTTGGCTCACTGCAACCTCTGCCTCCCAGGTTCAAGCGATTCCTATGCCTCAGCCTCCTGAGTAGCTATGACTACAGGTGCGCACCACCATGCCTGGCTAATTTTTTTTTTGTTTTTTTTAGTAGAGGTGGAATTTCACCATGTTGCTCAGGCTGGTCCCAAACTCCTGACCTCAGGTGATCCACCCACCTCAACCTCCCAAAGTGCTGGGATTACAGGCATGAGCCACCGTGCCCAGCCACATTCTTTTCTTAACAAACACGTTTTGCAGAACACTAACCTTCATGGCCCTTAAAAATTAATTCTGCTAGTCCATTTAGTTTGGGGAAAAGTCTGCTGTAGCTCCTTGGACATTCATAATGCACAGCAGCCTATTGCAGACTCAGAGAAGCCCTGCAGCAAACAAAACCATTTAATTTGGCTTAACCCCGTATTTTCCAAACTTACAAGACCTTCCTCTTCTTCCAGCCCCATGGATAACCCATGGACCCAGTGCTGGGAGGGAATGTTTCAGGTGACCCTGGTTAGGTCCCATCTCCAGAAGCCTCTGGCTATGAGGCCGTGCTCCCTGCTTTCCTGGAAGGTTTCCCCCACCTCATCCACCTGCTTTGTTTCACAGATTGTCCTGCGAGTTCCTGAGTGACCAGAGCCTGGAGACTCTGCTGGACTGCCTACCTCAACTCCCTCAGCTGAGCCTGCTGCAGTAAGACGAGAGTTTTTCCTATTTCCCGGTTCCTTGTGCTCCTGTTCCTAAGGCTCCTCCATGGCAAAGCTGTACCTGCCCTCTAACCCCTCAACACCCCCCCTTTAACCCCCTCCAACCCCCTCTACCCGCTCCATTCTTTCCTTAGGTTGTTTTATCATTTTACCTGGCACAACTGGGGAGTCCAATGTGCTTCCAGCTCCACCCTAATACTTTGTCAACCTCAGGGGGCATCGTTTGCCTCCTCTGCGTCTCAGTTTCCTCATCTGATAAATGGGATTAATATTCTCCGCCCATTCCCCCAGAGGTGGGACTCAAAAAAGTTATTCTAAAATCACCTTAAGAAACGGAAGATCTGTGACAAATGAGCTGTCCAATTTCTCCCCACCCACGGGAGGATCACCCACTCGTACAAATGGGCTGTACAGATGTAGGTCCTGTACATATCACACGCTGCTTTTTAAAGGTCACCGTCAAACTCTGCAAAAAGGGAATTTAAGCAGAATCCCCCAAAGTATTAAAACTATTTTCTAATTTCAGCTCAGACTGGTTAGAATTTTAAAAGGATTTAGGCCATGTGTGGTGGCTCATGCCTGTAATCCCAGCACTTTGGGAGGCTAAGGCGGGCAGATCACCTGAGGTCAGGAGTTTGAGACCAGCCTGGCCAATGTGGTGAAACCCCGTCTCTACTAAAAATACAAAAATTAGCCCGGCGTGGTGGTGGGTGCCTGTAATTCCAGCTACTTGAGAGGCTGAGGCAGGAGAATTGCCTGAACCTGGGAGGCGGAGGTTGCAGTGAGCCGAGATCGCGCCATTGTACTCCAGCTTGGGAGACAAGAGCGAAACTCCATCTCAGGAAAAAAAAAAAAAAAAAAAAAAAGAAAGGAAAAAAAGAAAAAGAAAGCATTTTAGAAGGATTTACTTTAAACAGTCTTCTAGCAGTGGGCGGGGAGCGGTGGGAAGCAGCTGCAGCTGAGATGAAAAAATACAACAGGAAAGTGAATCATAATGTTAATAACATCAGTGCAAAGGCTGGGGCTCTCTGGGATGTCTAAGATGGCTCGCATCACCTCCAGGATCTCGCTTATGCTTGGGTTTTATCTGGGAGGGAGGGAGGAGACGTGACAACATTCCAGGGGCAAGTACAGCCCAGCTCACAGTACCCCATGGCACCCTGTAGTAGTCCCACCCTGCCCAGAGATAATGAGTCAGAAAGGACTCCTTTGGACATAAAAGGTGGCAGGTTAAAATTGAACAGGTTGGAAACCTCAGACCAGAGAGGAACTTCTCTTTGCCTAAATCACACAGCTTCACCCCTGACTCCTCATCTGCCTTTGGAGTGGGGTAGCCAGCCTGACCCCTTGCCAGGGTTTAAACTTTGTAGTACTCAACCTGTAGTGCTTGTACCCCCACTGTGGGCCAGGCATTGTGTGACGACATAGTAGAAAAAGTTGACCATGTCCTTATCTTCTTGGAGCTCATCTTACAATAGTGGGAGCTGAAAAATAAGTAAAGTAAAATCAAATAAGATAAACTTAGCCAGTGATAAGAGAATTTTCTCGGCATGTGGTGAAGAGTGGCTGGAGAGGTGATTTAGATGATGGCAGAAGCCGTCAGGGAACATCTCTGAGGACGGATGCTGAGCTGGGACCTAAAGGAAGAGAGAGAGCTCGCCTTGTGAAGAGCAGAGAACTGCATTCCAGGCAGAGGGAACAGCACGTGTGAGGCCCTGAGGCATGATTAAGCTTGGTGGGCTCCAGGAACAGCGCGGAACCGATGCAGCCAGAGCACAGTGACTGGCAGGGTCAGTCCTAGGAGAGGAGGAAGAGAGAGATGGGCTCGGGTTGGGTTGCATGGGGCCTGGCGCCCATGGGGAGATTTTTGTGCCTGGGAACATGAGAGGGAGAGGAATAATTTGGGTTTTCTTTCTTTCTTTTTTGTAGGGGAGGGTGGGGACAGGGTCTCGCTCTGTCACCCAGGCTGGAGTGCAATGGCACAATCTCGGCTCACTGCAACCTCCGCCTCCCAGGTTCAGGCAATTCTTGTGCCTCAGCCTCCCAAGTAGCTGGGATTACAAGCGTGCACCATCATGCCTGGCTAATTTTTGTATTTTTAGTAGAGACAGAGCTTAACCATGTTGACCAGGCTGGTCTCAAACTCCCGACCTCAAGTGATCCACCCGCCTCGGCTTCCCAAAGTGCTGAGATTACAGGCAGGAGAGCCACTGCACCCGGTCCTCATTTGGGTTTTCAAAAGCTCAGTCTGAGTGCCGGGCAGAGAATGGATTGGGAGATATGAGTGGAAACGAGAGTAGGAAGAGATGTGTGTAGCAGGGTGAAGGGTGCTGGGGGCTGATCACTGCTGGGGTGGGATAGAAGCTGGTAGACTCAGGGTGGATCTTGAGAGTGGAATTTACAGACAAGCTGATAGGGGGATTACTGGATGAGGCAAATGGAGGTGCTGAGGCTGCCTCTGAGGGCAAAGTGGACCCATTCACTTTCTCTAAGGCAGTGGTTTGCAACTGGGGGTGATTTTCACCCTTGGGAGTCATTTGGAAATGTCTGGAGATATTTTTGGTGGTCATGACTGCGGGTGAGGGGTGCTGCTACTGGCATCGAATGAATAGAGATCTGGGATGCTGCTAAACATCCTATAGGGTACAGGACAACCCACAACAAAGAATTATTGGACCTCACATCTCAATGGTGCTAAAGTTTAAAAACTGTGTCCGAAGGGCCTGAAGCTTCCCACTCTCTGTGAGCAAGGACTCGCCTGTGAAATCTGTGCTTGCAGGTAAAAACAATAGCAATAATAACAGCAAGCACAGGTCCCATGCCCGGCAGTGCACCTGCATGATGTAATTAAATCCTCATATACCTCGAGAGTCATACATGATGAGTCTTGATTTCCAGATAAGGAAACTGAAGCTCAGAGAGGTGAAGTCACTTGTCCAAGGTCACACAGCCAGTAAGCAGAACTGGGACTCAAATCAAATCTGTCTGACCCTCAGCCCTATTTGTGCCTCTTGATCCCCTGCCTGCTTCCCTATTGCCTTGCTGAGCTCCTAGCCCTCCCCACCCTCCCTTTCCTTACCCTCCAGCCTAGCCAGGTTCCTTGTCCACTTATCTTGCCGGGATCTACCCCCTTTCCTTTTCAGGCTGAGCCAGACGGGACTGTCCCTGAAAAGCCCCTTCCTGCTGGCCAACACCTTAAGCCTGTGTCCACGGGTTAAAAAGGTGGATCTCAGGTGGGCATTCCCCTGGGACAGCCAGGACTAGTCCTGAAGGGTTGCGCCTGGAGTCTGGTGGGTATGAGGGGGTAGGATGAAGACAACAGGACCCAACTAGAGGCTGGGCTTCCAGAGGAGGGGTGCTGGCCCCGTGGGGGCATCCTGAGGCTGTGGCCACAGCTGTCTGACCCAGGTGCTGTCTGCTCCAGGTCCCTACACCATGCAACCTTGCACTTCAGATCCAACGAGGAGGAGGAAGGCGTGTGCTGTGGGTAAGCCCCCTTGAACCATGCCTAGGCAGCTAGTTGATGTTGGGGACCAGTGGATCTGCCTCCTGGGTGGCCAGAGCAGTATGCAGACTGCCTACCATGAAACATTCCCCTGGAACAACCCTGCAGAGGGACTTGTTTCACCCAGCATGAAGAAACACAGGCCCAGGTGGGATCTACTGTGGGGGTGGGAGCAGTGGATTCTGGACACTTCCAGAGGGTCCAAGCTTGAGTGGAGACCCACCTGGAGCTCAGAGGCTGTGTCCTGGACTAGCCAGGGTAGAGGTGGTCTCAGTGGCCAAACGCCCCATCCCCTGCTTGTCCCCTTTACCCCCGTCCAGCAGGTTCACGGGCTGCAGCCTCAGCCAGGAGCATGTGGAGTCACTGTGCTGGTTGCTGAGCAAGTGTAAAGACCTCAGCCAGGTGGAGTAAGTTGAGGGAGGAGGAGGAAGGAAAGGAGCATGGATGCATGTCTGAGGGGCACTGGAGGGGGTATGAGGGTCCATGTGTGCACATACACTCATGTGTGCCTGCCTACACCCCTCAGGACCAGCTGTCAGGGATGCCTGGGACTTTGGGTCACATACCCAAAGCTTCCCTGAATCAATTTTCTCTCTCCCGCCCTCACTCTCGCCATGGTGGAGCTAGTTCCATGGTGTGCCCTCTGACTTGGGCAGCCCTCAGCCTCAAGTATGTGCAAGCTCTGCTGGCAGATGGGGGCTAAAACGTAGGATTCATTGTTGGCCCAGCAGGTGGTTAAAAGTACCAGATGACTCTGCCTGAGGAGGGATGCAGGGCCAGCCAGGTTGGGGTCTTTCAGTCTCTTGTATTGTTGAGATGTGGTATCCGCGTGGCCTGTCTTGGGTACTCAAATAGTCAGCCCCTGCGTGGGTGGAATAATAATAGCTAACACCTATTGAGCACTTTCTCCACTGTTCTAAGTGCTTGACATGTTCTTTTTATCTTTCCCGTATACCTGGATACTAGTATTGTTCTCATGTTACAGATGAGGGAACTGAGACACAGAGAGTGTAAGAACTTGCCCAAGGTCACACAGCTAGTAAAATGCAGAGTCCCTGCTCACACGCATTAGGAATCCAGCCTAGGACCAGTGGGAAATAGAGACAGCAGTCTGCCAAAAATGCCACACAATTTTCATTTCTGTTGTGATGTGGCAGAGAAGAAAAATGTGACTGATGAAATCATGGATTTCTTTTTTTTTAAGACCCTGGGGTCTTCCTCTGTTGCCCAGGCTGGAGTGCAGTGGTGCAATCATAGGTCACTGCAGCCTCCAACTCCTGGGCTCAAGCAATCCTCCCACCTCAGCCTCTGGAGTAGCTGGGACTACAGGCACACACCAACATGCCTGGCTAATAGTTTAGTTTTGTAAGAGATGAAGTCTCACCATGTTCCCCAGGCTGGTCTCAAACTTTTGAGCTCAGGTGATCCTCAGCCTCCCAAGTTGCTGAGATTACAGACATGCGTCGCTGTGCTTGGAATGTATTTTAAAGAGATATGAATAAGAAATATGTCTTTGAGTTTTTTGTTTTTCATTATAGAGGGAAATTTTTCTTTTCTTTCTTTCTTTTTTTTTTAGATGGAGTCTTTCTCTGCCGCCTAGGCTGGAGTGCACTGGTGTGATTTTGGCTCACTGCAACTTCCGCCTCCCAGGTTCAAGCGATTCTCCTGCCTCAGCCTCCCAAGTAGCTGGGATTACAGGCATGAGCCACCATGCCCGGCTAATTTTTGTATTTTTAGTAGAGACGGGGTTTCACCATGTTGGCCAGGCTGGTCTTGAACTCCTGACCTCAGGCAATCCGCCTGCCTCACCCTCCCAAAGTGCTGGGATTACAGCCTTGAGCCACCGCACCCAGCCAATTTTTCTTATTTTAAAGACTATTTTATTAAGTGGCTTCATAAGACAAACCAATTTTTAAATGATGTTTCTCAGGAAAAGACGATATTAACAAACATCAAAAAGTCACAGACCTAGGAGAAAAATCAGATATTCCGGGGCACACTGGTTATATTATTTCTGAAACTGTAGTTAAAAGTAGCTGGGTATGGTGGCTCACCCTGTAATCCCAGCACTTTGGGAGGCCGAAGCGGGTGGATCACCTGAGGTCAGGAGTTTGAGACCAGCCTGATCAACATGGTGAAAACCCGTCTCTACTAAAAATACAAAAATAATTAGCCGGGCATGGTGGCACATGCCTGTAATCCCAGCTACTTGGGAGGCTGAGGCAGGAGAATCTCTTGAACCTTGGAGATGGAGGTTGCAGTGAGCCAAGATCCTGCCATTGCACTCCAGCCTGGGCAACAGAGCAAGACTCCATCTCAAAATAAATCAATAAATAAAACCACAGAATGCTGTAATGAAGGGAATAAGAAACTTCAGGTGAGGTTTCCAATATTGATATTACATTCCCAGACTAAAAGAAGAAATCTATGGGTTTAATGCATCCTCCAAACATTTTTTTTTTCCTGAATTTCCTCTCATTCAAAAACTATGGATCCCAAATGATGCCGGCCAAGGGCGTGGTGAAGGCAAATTGGTTTTTCTTTAACCCCTGAAAGCCTGCTGGAGGCACATGCGCTGTGAGTGGTCACCCGATATGGAAGAGGACCATGAGGATGGGTTTACTGTGGTGCTGGGGAGGGGATAGTAGCAGAGAACATAGAAGTTGCTGGTTATTCTAGTGGTAATGGAAGGGATGGTGATGGTGGTACTGGGCTTGGTGGTGTAGAATTGTGGTGATAATGAAAGTGGTGGTGGTGATGGTGGTGATACTGGTGATGGTGGTGATGGTGGTGGCACTGGTGACCCTGACATGGGGTCCAGTAGCAGTGACAGTGGATGCAGGCTCCTGGTGACTGAGGAGCATCTCAGGCTGAGGAGGCACCTCTGATCACCGCCACTGCTCCTTACCCCCTACAGCCTCTCAGCAAACCTGCTGGGTGACAGCGGGCTCAGATGCCTTCTGGAATGTCTGCCGCAGGTGCCCATCTCCGGTTCGCTTGAGTAAGTGGAAAGCAGCATAAAGGACAGATAGCAAGGAGGAAGGCTCCCCTAGGCCAAAAGCATGAGGGGACTCCTTCTGAGGGCATCCCCCAGAGCACCAGAGGACAAGGACTGCGGAGGGCAAGGGGCGATTCTTCCCTTGCCTTCACTCCCCTGTCCCTCACACCCACCATGGGCAGAGCCTCCACCAAACACCCAAGAGAGGCTGTGATTCATGGCAGGGTGACGCACCCCTACAGCCAAACTGACCTGGGGACAGGGAAGCAACATTCCATTCCCAACCAGCTGATGTGGGATTGTAGCTGCCTGACTCCTGGTCCATCCTGTCCCTGAAATTCTTCTGACCCAATCTGTGGGACATAAATTTGGAGATGTCCCTGCGGCAGGCAAGGGGCCTTAGGAAGACATCCACATGCTTGCCCCATCTCCCTAGTGACCTGCGGGAGTGACAGCCAGCTCCAGGACACCACTTGTTGCTAGACAACTGAGCTTTGTGCTTGGGAGTCCTTGACTCATGCGGGGCTAGAGCTGCCAGCCTGGCCTTGCCAGTGCCCAGACCCCAGACCACAGGGGCAGCGGGCAGGGTGAGTGCAGCGCTCAAGGACTCAGGGTCTGGTGCCAGTTCTGCCTGTGTGGGGATGGTATCCTTCTGGGCCTCAGTGTGTCCATCTGGAGAATAGATGCTTAGACATGGAGGCTTCTCTTCCTGTAAATGACAGCTGGAAGGGAGATGGAGGAGGCTGGGCAGGGCTCCAAGGAGGTCCTGCCCTCACCCCCATTCTCATCCCCATTTCCCTTCTAGTCTGAGTCACAACAGCGTTTCTCAGGAAAGTGCCCTGTACCTGGTGGAGACCCTGCCCTCCTGCCCACGTGTCCGGGAGGCCTCAGTGAAGTAAGGGGATGTTGGTCCCCGAAAAGCCCCTTTCTGCTGGCCAACAGGTGCCCCTGGCTGATGATGGGAGAAGCAAGGCACCCACACTTTGTGGCTTTCCATCTGGGTGTCTTGGGGCAACTTCTGCCCTTCTCTGAATCTCAGGGTTTCCTGGGCATGGGATCATAATTTCTATCCCCTGATGCCCAGGTGCCATGGGGACCATGGAGGCCATGGGGTGGGAAGGCCAGGTATTGCCATGCTCACAGAATGAGTTTGGGGGTCTCCTCTGGTTCTGAGGCCTCCATCCTCCCTTGTCCTTGTGGGTGCAGCCCTGCTTCCCTCTCTGTGCCCCGTGGGTGCCCTAGGTGCCTAGGAGGCTGGCACATCTGGGCACGGCACTTCCCCAGGCCCTTCTCTCTGCAGCCTGGGCTCTGAGCAGAGCTTCTGGATTCACTTCTCCAGAGAGGACCAGGCTGGGAAGACACTCAGGTAATCCCTGCAGGGTGATGGGACAGGGGACGGAGAGGGGAGAGGAGGCTGACCCTGTGGCAGCCTCCATGGCCCCCTCTTCCCTGGGCCCTCTCCTCCTTTAGAGAGCAGCTTCAAGCTCACTGCCTGGGTCTGTTCCCCCAGATCTGCCCCCGATGGCCTGGTACCTCCAGTCTCAGCCAGGGCCTTGGCATTGAACTTGTGCCTCTTAGCCCAACATTCTAAGCCCAACTCAGCCCAACATTCTCTTCCTTGCCATGTCCTGACTACAGGCCTTGAGGCTTCTGAGTGTCATGGTTAAAGATTTTGAAGCCAACTGAAAATAAATCCCTTATCTGCCACTTACCAGCTATGTGGCCCTGGACAAGTAAAATGGGGATATTAGCACAACTTACCCCTTAGGGTTATTGTGAGGATGAAATGAGTTAATAAGTATAAAGTGCCAGGAAAAGGTCTGGCTCATGGGAGTGCTGTCAGCTGTTATTGTAACTGTTATTATTATTATTATTATTATTATCATTATCATTACCCCTGGTAGCCCTGACTCACTGCCACTGCCTTGGGCCAGTTCCTTTACATGTCTTACTTCAGCTGTGAACAGGGCATCCAAACTGATCCCTGCATCTTATCAGGCCTCCTCCCCTCCATTCACTCCACAGCCCCCAGAGGGATCTTCACAACACACATCTGACAGTGCCCCTCTGCTACTCTGTGCCCCTCAGTGGCTCCCCATTAACCCCAGGGTGAAGTTCAAAGTCGCTAGCATCTTCTCCCTCACAGTCTGATCCAACTGTCACCTTCTACCACGTTCTTTCCCATCTCCCCCACACCACACACACACCCTACACACCAACCCCGTATACCACGTATACACCAAGCACACCCCACACACACCACACAGCACACAGCACACACAACACACACACACCACACAGCACACACAACACACAAACACACCACATACCATACACATACCACATACACACACACACACCACACACACCACACAATACACACACACCCCACAAAAACAAACCCCTCACATACATAACTGGCACATTACAAATACGGCACACACACCACATAATACCTACAAATACCACATACACAACACACACACACACACACACACACACACACTGTTCAGCCACAACCTTCACTATTTGCTCCTAGATCAAGCCCTGCCTGAAGCTTCTCTGCCTCTGCTCACACTGCACTCAGCCCAACATTCTCTTCCTTGCCTTTTCTGAGATAAAATTCTCCCAATCCTTTAACACCCAGCTCAAACATCAGCCCCTCCTGGAAGCATCCCAGCAACCCTGCCTCATCAGAGTGAACCGCTCCGAGGTTCACTGGGCCCTTTCACTTGGCTGGGCCCGTCTGCTGGCCACCCAGGGCTGAGGTGCCTGGACAGCAGAGCCTCACGGAGAATCCCAGGCACACCTCCCTCCCCAGGGAGCTCAGCCAGCGCTGGTCCTGGAGAGTAAGGCAGTGGTTAAGAGCTTGGGGTCTGCAGTCAGACTGACCTGGATGGAAACCAGATTCTGCCCTTCTTTCTCATCTGCTGTGTGTCCTTGGCTTAGTCAGTTTCCCCACCTCTAATTGGTGCTGTGAGAATTAAAGGAGACCCTGCGGGTAAGGCAGGAAGTCCCGTGCACCCAGAGGCTGGCACACTGCCTGACCTAGAGTCAGGCTCCCCAAGTAACTTACTCCTAATACTTTCTTACAGGGGGTGCGGGAGGTTCCTCCCCAAAGAGACAGGAAGCTCCCAGAGCAGGAGCTGCATATTTGGCCTCTCAGGCCCTGCTCCAGGACTTTGCCCTCAGGGATGGGATGCTCCCCCAGTAGGCCCTCAGGGAGGCTGAGATGAAGCTGGGCAGCAGGGCCCACAGGCCTCACCCAGGCTCTGCCCTGGCTTTCTGCCCTCAGGCTGAGTGAGTGCAGCTTCCGGCCAGAGCACGTGTCCAGGCTGGCCACCGGCTTGAGCCAGTCCCTGCAGCTGACGGAGCTCACGTGAGTGACCCACCCAGCCCGTGAGGACAGCAGAGGGGTGGGGGCACCCTGCCAGAGCCACCTCAGTGACTGACCTTTGTCCCCAGGCTGACCCAGTGCTGCCTGGGCTGGAAGCAGCTGGCCATCCTCCTGAGCTTGGTGGGGCGACCCGCAGGGCTGTTCAGCCTCAGGTACCTCCTCCCCCGCTGCCTCCGGGAGGGGCCATGGCGTGAATGGGAACAGGTGTGGGCACTGGAGTAAGAGGCCCCCAGGATCATGGCCCCAGCCATTTCCTGTACCCACAACCCTGCCCTCTGGACCCTGAGCAAACCCTGTCCATCTGTCCCAGAGACTCCACAAGGCACACAGAGAAACTGTCTTTCCCCAGGCTAGAGGCCTGTGCTTTGGGATTTAAGAAAAGAAAGAAAGAAAGAAAGAAAGTTCTAGAGGATACTGAACTGAGGACAAAAATAAACTGAAACGAAGTTGTTGTCTGTCTGTTCACCATGATCATTTTAAAACACTCAGAAAAAGAAGATACCAAAGTAGAAAGAATAATTTTTTAAAACTCCTATTCCCAGAACCTAGGTTTGACAGTTGTTCATAATTTTTTTATATTTGCTTCATATTTTTATTTTTATTTCAGCTGAAGCGGTTTCAAGTAAGTTATAGACCTCATAATCCATCACTCCTAAATATTTCACCGTGAAGCTCCAAAAAATCAGGACATTTTCTCTGTAATCACAGTTCCATCAGGACACCTAAGAAACTCAGTTAGCGATTCCTTAGTGTCAGGTACTCCCTAGTCTAATCTAAAATGTCCCCATTGTCCCCCAGATGAGACAGCTGGCTTTTGGGATCCAGGATCTAGTCACATCTGGTCTGCATTTGCACGGGATGGTGATGGTCTTCTGACTCTTCTAACCTGCGGCATCACTGCCCCCACCCCCTCACCACAGCTTTCTGTTTCGTGTCAGTGTCTGTTGACAAAATCAGCAAGTGTGTGTACTGCAAACTGTCCCGCTACTGACTCTGGTGGCTTTCTTATGATGTCATGGCATGTGTTCCTGACTTTCCTGGAAACTGGAAGTTAGATCAAACGGCTCCACGACATTCAGTTTCAAGTTTGTGCCCAAAAAACTTGTGTCACCGACAGAGCTGTGCACTTCTCATTGCAGCCTGTGACAAGGCACCTAAGGACTGACTGTTCCCCAAAATAACCTGTAAAAAATTGTTATAAAATACACATAACAAAATTTGCCATCTTAACCATTTCTAAGTGTGCCATTCAGGAGTGTTAAGTACATCTACTTTTTTGTACGGCCAATCTCCGGAACTCTTTTCCTCTTGCAAAACTGAATCTCTGTCCCCATTGAACAACACCCCATTTCCCCCCTACCCCAGCCCCTGGCAACCACCATTCTGCTTTCTGTCTCTATGAATTGGACTGCTCTAAATAGTTTATATGAGTGGAGTCATTTGTATTTGTCTGTATTTGTCTTTTTATGACTGGCTCATTTCGTTTGGCATAATGTCCTCTGGTTCATTCATGTTGCAGCGTGTGTCACTGTGTCAGACTTTCCTTCCTTTTTTGTTTTTGTTTTTGTTTTTGTTTTTGAGACGGAGTCTTGCTCTTGTCACCTGGGCTGGAGTGCAGTGGCGCGATCTCAGCTCACTGCACCCTCCACCTCTTGGGTTCAAGCGATTCTCCTGACTCAGCCTCTGGAGTAGCTGGGATTACAGGCGCCCACCACCACACCCAGCTAAATTTTTTTTGTATTTTTGTAGAGACAGGGTTTCGCCATGTTGGCGAGGCTGGTCTTGAACTCCTGACCTCAGATGATCTGCCCGTTTCAGCTTTCCAAAGTGCTGGGATTACAGGCATGAGCCACCGCACCCAGCCCTTTCCTTTTTAAGGCTGCATAATATTCCACTGTGTGGATGGACCATATTTTGTGTATCCACTTATCCATCAATTGACACTTGGGTTGCCCATTCGAGTGTCCAACTGACAGTCCCTGATTTCTTTTTTTAAATATTATTTCATTTCAAAAACAATAAAAAAAAACAACGAGGTCTCACTGTTTTGCCCAGGATGATCTCGATCTCCTGAGCTCAAGTGATCCTCCCACCTCGGCCTCCCAAAGTGCTAGGCGTGAGCCACCATGTCCAGCCAGAAAGTCCCAGCTTTCAATTATTTTGGTTATATATCCAGAATTGCTAGAGCACCCAAAATAACTTTTTTTTTTGAGACAGAGTCTCGTTCTGTCGCCCAGGTTGGAGTGCAATGGCGCGATCTCGGCTCACTGCAAGCTCTGCCTCCTGGGTTCATGCCATTCTCCTGCCTCAGCCTCCCGAGTAGCTGGGACTACAGGCGCCCACCACTATGCGTGACTAATGTTTTGTATTTTTAGTAGAGACGGGGTTTCACTGTGTTAGCCAGGATGGTCTCGATCTCCTGACCTCGTGATCCCCCTGCCTCAGCCTCCTAGAGTGCTGGGATTACAGGCGTGAGCCACCGCACCCAGCCAAAATAACATTTTTAAATAAAACTTTTCTTAGTCTAAAAATAATATTGGCCGGGGGAAGTGGCACACGCCTGTAATCTCAGCACTTTGGGAAGCTGAGGGGGACAGATTGTTTGAGCTCAGGCATTCAAGACCAGCCTGGACAACATGGCAAAACCCCATGTCTACAAAAAATAAAAATAAAAAAATAATATTTACTCATTGTTGAAATGTGCAGAAAATCCAGAAATACATAAAGAAAATAGTGCTTTAAAAATTCAACATAACTTTAAAGCAGTAATATTTGAATTAATTCTCTTTTTTTCCTACCTTCAAATTAATGCACATGCATTGTAGAAAGTTTAGAAAATATAAAAAATTAAAGAAGACATAAAATAAAAATCACTTGTGAGAATTCTATCAACTAAACAACCACCATAAACATTTAATATATTTTCCTATGCTTTCCACACATCTCTATCTCCCTCTTTCTTTCCATACTTTTTTCTCCAGATACTTTCCTTTTTTAAAAATGCAAAATTGGGACCATGTTTCATATACAGTTTGGTTTCCTTACCTTTGTGATGTAACATTATGTGAATCTTTTCTTAAATCTAAAAATATCAGTGGCCCGGTGCAGTGGCTCACGCCTGTAATCCCAGCACTTTGGGAGGCCGAGACAGGTGGATCACTTGAGGTCAGAAGTTCAAGACCAGCCTGACCAACATGGTGAAACCCCATCTTTACTAAAAATACAAAAATTAGCCGGGCGTGGTGGCGCATTCCTGTAATCCCAGCTACTTGGGAGGCTGAGGCAGGAGAATCGCTTGAACCAAGGAGGCAGAGGTTGCAGTGATCTGAGATCATGCCATCGCACTCCAGCCTGGGCAACGAGAGCAAAACTCTGTCTCAAAAATAAAATAAAATAAAATATAAAAATATCATTTAAAAATAATATTTTCTGTTTGGATTGTCACAATAATAGTTGTTGGAATAAGGGTGACATTAATTTCCTTTTTTAGATTGACACCTACTTGTATAATCTCATAGTTTTAAAATGAGCAAAAAAAACTCAAAAAGCCTCTAGGCTCCCCCTTGACACTCCTCCCCCTGCCCCGTCATGTGTGCTGATTGTCTGCTGCTTACCCTGGGGGGCCTTATCTGTGTCCCCTTCTGTGACAGGGTGCAGGAGCCGTGGGCGGACAGAGCTGGGGTTCTCTCCCTGTTAGAAGTCTGCGCCCAGGCCTCAGGCAGTGTCACTGAAATCAGGTGAGTCCAGAGAACAGGCCCCCTTGGAATTCTTCATCTTTCATGAGCATTGGGACTTTTCCTTGACCTTCCCTCATCCTGTGGGGTAATAGCTGTGGCACCAGCCAGTTCTCCATGTCCCCAGGGTAGCAGGAGCTCCTGGGGCATATGTGAGGGGCTACACATTTGTTGGGACTAGTGTAGTAGTCAAGCCACAGTGTCAGAGGAAGACATTCCCAGAGTCAAAACAAAGGGCTGTTGGATCCAGACAGACGTGGCTGGGAGTCCACGCTGGTTGCTTGGAAGTGGCCCCCAGATGCAGTAACACACATTATGGTTCTTCAACCGGAAATAACACAATGACACACAGAGTAGCTTATGGCAAAGGTTTTAGCATCCCACTCACCTATGTTCAGATCCCAACTCAGTCACTTACTGGTTGGAACCCGTTACTGTGTCTCTCCGGCCTCAACCTCCTGCTCTTAAAAGAGTCGAATTACAGCCCTTTGTGGGGCTAGGAGGATTCCAAGAACTGGAGCCTGTAAAGATGTCTGCTGTGCTGTCACCAGCCACACAGCCTGCCCTGCTTCTTCCTTCTCTCTTCCAGGAGTGAGCAAGGGGATGCTCTGGGGACTTTATCATCTCCCATAGCCCTCTCCCCATAAGCACCCCATGAACATAACATTCAAGTGAAGGCAGCGAGCTTAGAGTGCAAATGCAGACTCCAGACACATCCCCTACCCCACCCTTCCACCACACTGTGGTCCTTGTGCCCCTCCCTCAGAAAATTCTGGAACTGCCCTTGGATCCCTCTAATGGCTTTCTGTCATGGTCTGAAAAGGCTTATCAACTTATTAACTTTAAATTGTTGAAAAGGGCCAGGCGCAGTGTCACGCCTGTAACCCCAGCACTTTGGGAGGCTGAGGCAGGAGGATCACTGAAGCCCAGAGTTCAAGGCTGCAGTGAGCTATGATTGTGCCCACCACTGCACTCCAGCCTGGGCTACAGAGCAAGACCCTGTTTCTTTAAAAAAAAAAAAAAAAAAGAAGAAGAAGAAGAAGAAGAAGAAGAAGAAAGAAAAATTGTTGAAAAGGCACAACTTGGGGTATTGTGTGTGACTCGTGGTAGCACCTACTTTCTGATCCTAAGCTGGTCCCTGGCAGGGGAGAAGGGAACCCAGGCAAAGTGTCTGAGAGTTCAGAGTTGGAGCTGGGCAGCCCGGGTGCCAGCTGGGCCCTCCGGGGAAGGCTGCCCGGCCTCACGTTGGCTATTGCTTGCTCCTCAGCATCTCCGAGACCCAGCAGCAGCTCTGTGTCCAGCTGGAATTTCCTCGCCAGGAAGAGAATCCAGAAGCTGTGGCACTCAGGTGGGACCCAGCACCAGGGACCCCAAGGCAGGGGCTGGTGTTGGCGAGGGGGCAGGGCTGCTTCTGACCAATATTCACCACCCTGCCCAGAGACCTTAGAGGTTCGAAGTCTTTACACAGCCTACAAAGGTCTGACCAACCCACTTCTGAGGTGCTTCAGCCCTACCCCAGGCCCCAGTCTCAGCTCCAGTCACCCCCACGAACTTTCAGTTCCCTGATCACCATCTTGCTTAGACCTTAGGGCGTTTGCACAGGCTGTGCCCTCTGCCCAGAATGTTCTCTTCGCGCCTACCTGCTTCACCTGCCTAACTCCTCCTCATCCCTCAGGTCTCAGCTTAAATGCCACCACCTCAGGGAGGCCCCTGGACCCCAGGACTTGGTCAAACACTTCCATTATCCACTCTTATAGATCCCTGGATTCACAGCACCTCTAATCCATATGGCACAGTTTTGGAAATTAAAATGTCACCCTTTTGAGTGGATGCAGCCCTGCATGTGTACATTCTGGGAAATAGAGCATGGTAGGATCTCAGCCTCACCTCACCTCCTTGGCTGTGTGTCCTTGTGCGGTGAACAAACTGCACAACCATACCAGCTGCCCCATCGGGACTCCTGCTTCCTAGCATTTCTTATAAGTGAATAGCAAACTGTAGGACTTCATTTGATCAGCATTTATTTACCCCTACACCATAAGCTCCTTGCAGGCAGAAACTGAATCCCCCATACTGGGCTAGATGTTCCAAAACTGTCATCTCCCTGTCTGTGTCCAGGTTGGCTCACTGTGACCTTGGGACCCACCACAGCCTTCTTGTCGGGCAGCTGATGGAGACGTGTGCTAGGCTGCAGCAGCTCAGGTCAGCGCCCGGAAACTCTGTGTGGGGCCCTGAGTTCTCTGGTTGACCCTGGTGCCTACTCCAGGCCACGTGTGACCCTGGCATTCTCACTTCCTTGTGTAGAAGAAAATCACACTTGGCCAGTGGAGGGGAGGGAGAGCCCCAGGGTGGCTCAGGGGAGCTCTTGGGTGGCCCCTTCTCCTCTCTTGGCACCCCCTTCTGGATGTGATGACCTCCGAGGTGTGTCCAGCCTGAAATCCTCTGGAATATCCTTGGACCTTTTCAGCTTGTCTCAGGTTAACCTCTGTGAGGACGATGATGCCAGTTCCCTGCTGCTGCAGAGCCTCCTGCTGTCCCTCTCTGAGCTAAAGACATTTCGGTATGTAGACAAGACATTCACTCAGTTCCCTTTGCAGCTCTGCCCTGCCCTGACACCTCCCGTTATTCCCAGCCCTGGGCTCAGAGGACTCGGTGTCTCACCCTGTGGACAGAAACCACAGGTGGCCCTGGAGATGATTTTTAGGGGTACCCAGTCGTAAATATGACCTTAGGAACATTGAGCCACATGGCAAGAAAGTTGTTCCCTTTTTAACACTCTTTCATTGTTTTTCTTTTAAAATAACTGCGAACTAACACAAAGTTTCAAGAAAACTGAGAACTGCTGTGTGCCATTTACCCAAATTCACCCTTAGAGCCGGGCGTGGTGGCTCATGTCTATAATCCTAGCACTTTGGGAGGCCGAGGCAGGTGGATTGCCTGAGCCCAGAAATTCGAGACCACCCTGGACAACATGGTGAAACCCTGTCTCTACTAAAATACAAAAAATTAGCTGGGCGTGGTGGTGCATGCCTGCAATCCCAGCTAATTGGGAGGCTGAGGCACAAGAATTGCTTGAACCCGGGAGGCTGAGGTTACAGTGAGCCAAGATTGTGCCACTGCACTCTAGCCTAGGTGACAGAGCGAGGCTCTGTTTCCAAAATAAATAAATAAATAAAAGAACAAATTCACCCTTTGCCAATATTTTTCCACATTTGCTCATTTCTTCCCTCCCTCCTTCTTCCCCACCTCCTTTCTTCCACTCTCTCCTTCTCTCCTTTTCTGAACCATTTAGAAGTAAGTTGTAATCATGTCCCTTTACCCATTAACATTTCAGCGAATTTGCTAAAAATAAGGACTTTCTCTTCCATAATCCAGTAAAATTATAAAATCCAGGAAATGTGACATTGATACACTACTATTATCTCAACTACAGTTTATACTCCAATCTCACCAGTTCTCCCAATAATGTTTCTTATTGCATTTTTTTCCCAGTTGTGGATCCAATCCAGGATCACACGTCTCATTTAGTGTCATCTCTTTAGTGTCTTCTTCAATCTGGAACACGTCCTTGGCCCTTCTTTGTCTTTCATAGCATTGTCTCTGACATTTACAGGCCAGTTATTTTATAGAATGTCCTTCCACTTGGGTTTGTCTGATGTTTCCTTATGTTTAGAGTTAGAGTCTGCCCTTTGGGCAGGAATATCACACAGGTGATGCTGTGTTCTCGTGCCTTCCATCGGGGCACATGATGTGTCGGAGTCCTCGGGCTGGTGATGTTAACTGTGATCACCTATGACAGTGGTGTCTGCCAGGTCTCTCCACTTGCAAAGTTACTAACTTTCCCTTTGTAATCAACATAGATTATGTGGGGAGTTACTTTAAGATTATGTAAATATCCTGGTCTTCCTCAAACTCTCATTGGCAAATTTTAGCAGCCGTTAATAAATCTTACTTAAATCAATGAATCAGTATGACAGTTGCAAAATGTAGCTTTCCTAACTTTACATTTTATTTCCATCTAACTGATTACACCAAGAAGAAACTCTTGGGCTGGGCACAGTGGCTCAAGCTTGTAATCCCAGCACTCTGGGAGGCCGAGGAGGAAAAATCACTTGAGCCCAGGAGTTCGACACCAGCCCGAGCAACATAGCGAGACCACCCCCATCTCTACAAAAAATAAATAAATAAAATAAATGTTTAAAAAGGAAGAAACTCTTTAGGACAGAGAGATCTTTGACACTTCTTCAGTATTTGCTTTAAAGATGCAGAGTTTGTGATAAACAACAGTAACTAGCTAAACTACAGTGATACCTAATTCTGGCTTAAGTTGTGAAGTTGCTTCCTTAATGATTGTGGTTTAGGAAATACTGAACTAGTCCATGCTTCTGCTTCCAAGCTCTATGGTGGCTTAATGAGTTCATGGTGGAAGAGATTTACGAAGGGAAGGAGGTCTCCTCACATTGCCCCCCACATCCCCACCCCACATCCTTGCCCTCTGCCACCAGCATTCAGAGCTCCCAAGACCCAGGGCGGCTCCTGCCTGACCTGTTGCCCTTTGACCCCCACCAGGCTGACCTCCAGCTGTGTGAGCACCGAGGGCCTCGCCCACCTGGCATCTGGTCTGGGCCACTGCCACCACTTGGAGGAGCTGGAGTGAGTTGCAGAGTGGAGGGATCGGGGACAAGTGGCCCAGCTGAGGGTGAGGGGTGGAGAAGAGAGCAGGGCATTTGGGAGGGCAGGCAATGAGACTTCAACCAATGACCCTTCCCCTGATGAAGTGCAGCAGTTCTGGGTGTGGCCTGGGGAAGGAAGATCACCACAGTTTTGGTCTGAATTTCGCCACTGACTCACAGAGGGGCTGTGGGCATGGCTGTTCCACCCTGGGCTTTGATTGCCTCATCTACGAAAATGGGGCTCATGAGCCTTGCTCTGCTGGGCTGGCTGTGGGAGTCAGGCTACGGAGAGGGCTGAAGAACAAAAGGGGGTGTGTGTGTGTGTGTATGTCCCTAGTCCCCCAGCTTTCTCTCTGCAACCTTCATCCAGGGCATAGTTTCTCAGCTGGGCCAGCTGTGACTATCATGCCTACCCAGAGCCTGAGCCCTGGGGCCAGGGATACCCATGTGGAACCTGGACAGCGAGGGTGGCCCAGGGCATGCAGATGCAGAGTTGGCCTCCCAGGGGACAGAGCAGGAGAGGGGAGCTGACAGGACAGCTCAGCTCCAGGGCTGGGCAAGCTGCACTAACCCTTGCCTCTGCCTGGTCTTCTGCAGCTTGTCTAACAATCAATTTGATGAGGAGGGCACCAAGGCGCTGATGAGGACCCTTGAGGGGAAATGGATGCTAAAGAGGCTGGAGTAAGTAGTGATGGTGGTTGTGGGTGAGTGAGTGGTGGGGGTGGTTAATGGATGGTAGAAGTGGGTGAGTGGTGGGGTTGGTTAATGGATGGTGGAAGTGGGTGAGTGGTGGGGTTGGTTAATGGGGAAGGGAGTGAGTGAGTGGTGGGAGTGGTTAATGGGGAATGGGGTGAGTGAGTGGTGGTGGTGGTTAATGGGGAAGGGTTGTGAGTGAGTGGTGGGGTTGGTTAATGGGGAAGGGGGTGAGTGAGTGGTGGGAGTGGTTAATGGGGAATGGGGTGAGTGAGTGGTGGTGGTGGTTAATGGGGAAGGGTTGTGAGTGAGTGGTGGGGTTGGTTAATGGGGAAGGGTTGTGAGTGAGTGGTGATGGTGGTTAATGGGGAAGGGGGTGAGTGAGTGGTGATGGTGGTTAATGGGGAAGTGTTGTGAGTGAGTGGTGATGGTGGTTAATGGGGAAGGGGGTGAGTGAGTGGTGATGGTGGTTAATGGGGAAGGGTTGTGAGTAAGTGGTGTTGGTGGTTAATGGGGAAGTGTTGTGAGTGAGTGGTGATGGTGATTAATGGGGAAGGGGGTGAGTGAGTGGTGTTGGTGGTTAATGGGGAAGAGGGTGAGTGAGTGGTGGTGGTGGTTAATGGGAAAGGGTTGTGAGTGAGTGGTGGGGTTGGTTAATGGGGAAGGGGGTGAGTGAGTGGTGGGAGTGGTTAATGGGGAATGGGGTGAGTGAGTGGTGGTGGTGGTTAATGGGGAAGGGTTGTGAGTGAGTGGTGGGGTTGGTTAATGGGGAAGGGTTGTGAGTGAGTGGTGATGGTGGTTAATGGGGAAGTGTTGTGAGTGAGTGGTGATGGTGGTTAATGGGGAAGGGGGTGAGTGAGTGGTGATGGTGGTTAATGGGGAAGGGTTGTGAGTGAGTGGTGATGGTGGTTAATGGGGAAGTGTTGTGAGTGAGTGGTGATGGTGATTAATGGGGAAGGGGGTGAGTGAGTGGTGTTGGTGGTTAATGGGGAAGAGGGTGAGTGAGTGGTGGTGGTGGTTAATGGGGAAGGGTTGTGAGTAAGTGGTGGGGTTGGTTAATGGGGAAGGGGGTGAGTGAGTGGTGGTGGTGGTTAATGGGGAAGGGGTGAGTGAGTGGTGGTGGTGGTTAACGGGGAAGGGGGTGAGTGAGTGGCGATGGTGGTTAATGGGAAGGGAGTGAGTGAGTGGTGATGGTGGTTAATGGGGAAGGGTTGTGAGTGAGTGGTGATGGTGGTTAATGGGGAAGGGGGTGAGTAAGTGGTGGGGGTGGTTAATAGGGAAGGGAGTGAGTGGTGATGGTGGTTAATTGGAAAGGGGGTGAGTAAGGGGTGGGGGTGGTTAATAGGGAAGGGTTGTGAGTGAGTGGTGATGGTGGTTAACGAGGAAGGGTTGTGAGTGAGTGGTGGGGTTGGTTAATGGGGAAGGGGTGAGTGAGGGGTGATAGTGGTTAATGGGGAAAGGAGTGAGTGAGGGGTGATGGTGCTTAGTACCGCATGGTCAGTGAGTAGCATGCCTAGGAACCTTTGCATGTTTTGTGAACACAAACTGCCGTGTTTCTGGATGGACCCAGGTGAGCTGAATGCCCTTACATGACCTTTTACTTTCTATTTTGGCTCTGAGTGCCAGCAAGAACCTTGGTCATAGGAAACAGAATACACAACTCAAAGCAATCCAAGACAGAAATGTATTGGCTTATGTCATGGAAAATTACGAGGCCACTGACTTCAGGCACAGCTGGATCCAGGGGTTCTGTATTTGTCAGGCTTCTCTCTCACATACTTCACTCTGGCCCTTACTCTTTCTCTGTCCACCTTGGCTTCCTTCTCAGGCAGGCCGTCCCTGCACCTGCAGGCTTACTTTCTCTCAGCTTAGTGGAAAGGGAGTACCATTCTCCCTGTGGTTACAACAAAAGGTCCTAGATTGAGTCTTACTGGGCTAGCTTGGGTCACCTGCCCCACTCTAAAGCAATCACTGTGGCTGTGAGCACAAAATATTCTCATCACTGGCCAGACCTGGGCGCATGCACACCCTATCTTCTGGACTTAGAGGGGTGGTATTTCAGGGTGTGAGTAACGGAAGAGGAAAGAAACTCTGGGCAGAAAAAAATCTACAGATGTCCACTACATTTGTCTACAGTTGTTTCCTTGGTAACTGGCAGCTTTTACTACTCTCCCCCATAATTTGAAGTCATCAAATTCTTAGAAATGCCAGAAACAGCCTCAGTCTAAAAGACAGGTCCCCGTCCTGCACAGATTCCTGTTTAGACAGTATCTGGACAGAAAATTTAACAGAATATCTTCTGCTTTTCATCTCTTAACTTTTTCTGATGACCAAAAATACACACTGGCTATAAAAAGTTCCATCATTCTAGAAATATGTAACAAATAACACGAAATGCCCTGGAGATGACATCCCCTGAGAAAACTTCTGTTGAACGGTTTGTAAATTTTTCTCCAGATTTTTTTTTTCTACATATGTTTTGAATTCAGCTTGAAAGTAGCCTTTTGACTTTTTGCCCCTTAACATTGAAATTCTTCCACTTGTCCCTCTTTGCTTCTCCTGGGGAGAGGATCAGGTAAAAGGAGAAGAGGGATTACAGAGACCTTTGACCACAGGGCCCTCCTGTCGTCTCACTGGTCTGTTTCTTTGCCCACTCTCCATGTACCTGCATCTCGGCTCAGCCTTCTGGAAGCTTTTATTCAGGGGATTGGAGGCCCAGTGAGGTCATTCATTGGCTCATTCATGCATTCGACGAATATGTACTGAGCTGGGCACCTGGGCCGGGGACAGGACAGATTCATCCATGCCCCTGGGGGCCTTTTTCTTCCTCCTGATTTCCCAGGCACCAAGTGCTGCTCCTTATCTCCTGCTGCCTTAGTTGCCCTATCTGTAAACTGGGCATAATGATATCATCCCTGTCCGAAGGAAGGGGATGGATCGTCAGTGCCCGGAGATCTCTTCCCATCTCAGATCTGTCATTTCCAAGTGTAAATCCCCACAGGCAGTTACCCTCAAATCCAGTCAGCTTCTTCCAGCTGTCTACCTGTGATGGAGTGGGTAGGAGCATGGACCCTAGTTAGGAGCCTCACTGCCTGGGTTCAGCTCTGGGTAGGGTAACTGACACTTCCAGTTTGCTTGGAGCTTTCCCCATTTTAGCACCCAAATTCCCACATCCAGGAAAACCCTTCTGTTCTGAGCCAACCAAGACAGTTGACCATCTTTTGCTTCTGCCTCTTATTTTATTATTTATTTATTTGAGACCCAGTCTCTCTCTGTTGCCCAGGCTGGAGTGCAGTGGCACAATCTTGGCTCACTACAACCTCCGCCTCCCAGGTTCAAGCAACCCTCCTGCCTCAGCCTCCCAAGTAGCTGGCATTACAGGCGCGCGCCACCAGGCCCAGCTAATTTTTCTATTTTTAGTGGAGACGGGGTTTCACTTTGTTGGCCAGGCTGGTCTCGAACTCCTGACCTCAGGTGATTCACCCGCCTTGGCCTCACAAAGTGCTGGGATTACAAGCATGAGCCACCGCGCCCAGCCAGTTCTGTTTCTTAATGTGTGAACTTGTGCCAGTCCCTCTGCCTCTCTGTTCTTTGGCCTCCTCATCTTAACTTTGAGGATAAGAGCAATCTCCCCTGCTAGGGTGGTTGTGAGGATTAAATGAGATAATATGTGTTACATTCTTAGAGTCTGGTCAGAGTTCACACTCTATAAGTGCTAGCTATTGTTATTCTCCTCTCCTGCCTAGGCTGGGGGCCTCTAGAAGTACAATCGCCTGAGTCACATATGGTTGGGGCTCAGGAATAGGAGTTCTATAGCTTTGGGTCCTGTTCCTGAAGCAGCCACTTTGTGTATGACCTTAAGCAAGTTCTCTAACTCTCTGAACCTTGGTGTTCCTCACCTGTAAAATGGGGATGATAATAAACCCACCTTTCCAGATGGCCCCAAGCCCTGAGTTTGGCCCACAATTTATGATCAATATGTGACTGCCATTATTACTGATCATTAGTCTGGGTCCGTGTGGTTCAGAACATAGAACTGCTGCCTGCCTGACCTCAGTAATTCATGCAGAGAAACAGCATTTGGACCTCCCAGGACAGTTCATTTTGTAGAATTTTTACACTGTGTGGATATAAGTGGCTGTCTTGGAGGTCCCTAGGCTTGCTAAGCACAGAGGCCTCAGACCCCCAGACTGGACAGTGCCCCACCCCCAGATGCCAAGTTCACCTGGCCGCCTCTTCTCCAGCCTCAGTCACCTTCTGCTGAACAGCTCCACCTTGGCCTTCCTTACTCATGGACTAAGCCACATGACCCGCCTGCAGAGCCTCAGGTGAGTGACCGAGTGGCCCCATGGGAATGAGTGGGAAGAAACACTTTCCACTCAGTTGGGATCACATCCAGGGAAGCGCTGAGGGCACCTCCCAGGGGATCCTTTGCGGCTCCCTCCCAGGCCCATCCCTTCGCCCTCCCAGGTGAGTGCCCACTGCTCTTGCCTTCTAATGCCATCAGCTTCCTCCTGGTTACAAAAGTGGCCTAAAGGGCTTAGGCCCACGTCGTAGAACAACTCTTGAGGCACACACAGTTCACCCTGGGCTCTTATTAAAATGCTCATTCTGATTCCCCAGGTCTGGAATTCTGCCTAGATTGTGCTTTTTTTTTTTTTTTTTTTTTTTTTTTTTTTTGAGTTGGGGCCTCACTATGTGGCCCAGGCTGGGGTACAGTGGTGATGCACAGGTGCAATCATGTTGCACTGCAGCCTCAAACTCCTGGGCGAACGTGATCCTCCTGCCTCATCCTCCTAAGTAGCTGGGACTACAGGCCTAAGGCGTTGCACCCAAACTCAGCATTTCTTTTTTTGTTTGTTTGTTTTTGAGGCGGAGTTTCGCTCTTGTTGCCCAGGCTGGAGTGCAATGGCGCAATCTCAGCTCACTGCAACCTCCGCCTCCCGGGTTCAAGCGATTCTCCTGCTTCAGCCTCCCGAGTAGATGGGATTATAGGCATGTGCCACCACGCCCGGCTAATTTTTGTATTTTTAGTAGAGACAGGGTTTCTCCATGTTGGTCAGGCTGGTCTTGAACGTCCAGCCTCAGGTGATCTGCCCACCTCGGCCTCCCAAAGTGCTGGGATTACAGGCGTGAGCCACCGCGCCTGGCTTCAGACTCTGCACTTCTAACAAGCTTCCGGGTGGTATCAATTCTGGGGGCCACAGTCTGCACTTTGAGTAGTGTGGGTCTAGATTCAGATGGGGTGGCCTTCCTATACTCCCTTTGTGATTTCACTCCCTGCCGCTAGGATAAATAAACATGACACTTACTTTCAATGTGATTTTTCAAAACATGAAATCTTGTGACTAAAAACAAATCCAAGCAGTGACACAAAGCATTGCTTTGTTTATATTCAAGTACACCTCCTACCCCCCACCTTGGGCAGAGCAGAGTAGGTACGAAATGAGGTTAGAGAGTTCCAGGAGGTTATATCATATTGGACCATTTCACTCAAAATTAATTTACTGAAAGGTGATCCATTAAAATGTATTTATTTTTATTTTATTTTTATTTTTTGAGACAGAGTCTCACTCTGTCGCCCAGGCTGGAGTGCAGTGGCATGATCTCACTTCATTGCAACCTCCGCCTCCTGGGTTCAAGCGATTCTGGTGCCTCAGCCACCCAAGTAGCTGGGATTACAGGTGTGCACCACCACGCCCAGCTAATTTTTGTATATTTTTAGTAGAGATGGGGTTTCACCATGTTGGCCAGGCTGGTCTCGAACCCCTGACCTCAAGTGATCCACCTGCCTAGACTCCGAAAGTGCTGGGATTACAGGTGTGAACCACCGGCGCCCAGCCCCGTTAAAATTTAATTTGCAAAATAAAAGAAAGTAAAAGCAACATGCAAACAAATACTTCCCAAGGGGCTAAGACCATTTGCCTCAGCTGTTTGTTGGTTTTTCCTACCCAGGCAGAGCAAGGTCAGGGCTCAGTAAAGACAACACCCTGGGTTTAAGGAAAAACCTACCATTTGCATAGATGAGAACATGATATGCCCCTGAGAACTGATGTGCGTGAATCAGAGAATCCCACGTGAAATTGGCATTCAGCCGGGCCAGCCCAGAGATCCCTGACACAGAGGCTGAGGTGAAGCTTGAAAAAGAAATGTAGAGACTGTTCCTGGGCCAGGGGCTCTGGATTTGTTTCCACCCAGCCTGCAAGTCCCTAAGTCTCTGGCCAGTCACAGTTCACTGCTGGGTCTCAGTTTTCTCACCTGGACATTGGGGACAATAATTCCTACCTTGCTCACCACCCCCCACCTGCCATGACCCCCAGAAGTTTTGCTACTAGCATATGAATTCCTAGGTGTGTAAGGCTTTGCAGACTGTAGAATTCTTAACACAGCACCTGCAAAGGCCTTTAAGCTCCTGAAAGCCTCTTGGTCTATTCTCTGCTTTTCCAGACTGAACAGGAACAGTATCGGTGATGTTGGTTGCCGCCACCTTTCTGAGGCTCTCAGGGCTGCCACCAGCCTAGAGGAGCTGGAGTGAGTTGCCCATCCTGCCCCGAGACCCAGGACAATTTTGTCCGGGAAAGATGACAAGGGCAAGGGGCTACCTGAGCACACCCTTTGCTTCTTCGTCTCATCTCCTTCACCCACTTCTACATTGTGTAAACAACCTGGGGCCTAGAAGCTTGGGGGACCCAAAGACAGGATGTAAGAGTGGCAATTGCAGCAAGAGGGATTTAGGTCAGACAATGGGGAGAACATCCTAAACAGAAGCCAAGGGTTAGGAGCTGTCACTCAACATGGGGTGATGGGGCTCTCTGTGTAAGCCGAGGCCCTTCCTGGGACTTCAGCCTCCCCTTCTTTTTCTGGGAGTGGGGTGTGGACAAGATGAGATGGCAGAAGGCTGATGAAGCTGTTCTCTCCCCCAAGCTTGAGCCACAACCAGATTGGAGATGCCGGTGTCCAGCACTTAGCTACCATCCTGCCCGGGCTGCCAGAGCTCAGAAAGATAGAGTGAGTGGCCAGCCCCACAGAGGAGGGCCACAGGGGTCACACCATGGTCCTAGGAGATACTGGCCCCTAGCTCAGGCCAGCATGATAAAATCTACCCTGCACCAACCTCAGTGTCCAGGCAGTGGGGCGCAGTGACCTCCTGGCCCTCACTGTGGGACCTTAAGCCACCCCAGCCCCTGCTCTTCTCTGGGCCTTTCTGCCTCATTTTCTGGGTAGGTGTGTGGTGTGGGGGGATTGTCTCTTAGCGCCCTGAAGCAGGGGTGGCAGCCCCAGCAGATGTGCTGGGATATTGGGGAGAGGGGGCATCAGAGGACCTGATGGCTGCCCCCCTCCCACAGCCTCTCAGTGAACAGCATCAGCTCAGCCGGGGGAGTGCAGTTGGCGGAGTCTCTCGTTCTTTGCAGGCACCTGGAGGAGCTGATGTGAGTGTCTGCCCAGGTGGCCTCTGCCCTCTGTGCCCCCAGGCCCACCTGGCCTCCTCTCCCGCAGTGGGCACAGGGCAGGGCGGGGGTCCCGAGTGGGCCAGCCCAGTACTCAATGCTCATTCCTCTCCTCTTCCAGGCTTGGCTGCAATGCCCTGGGGGATCCCACAGCCCTGGGGCTGGCTCAGGAGCTGCCCCAGCACCTGAGGGTCCTACAGTGAGTGGCCCCATGCCCACACCATGCAGGGCTGGTGGGGAGGAGGGTCCCCAGGAGCAGTGGGGGGGGGGTCCAGGCCTCCATCAATTGAGCTGCCCTGCCCCAAGTCAAGCTATGGCATGTACCCACTCTCCTTCCTGTTCCTTCCCTGCCTCTGACGTCTGCAGCAAGAAAATCAGGAGGCCCAGCCTAGTCCTGGTTCTGCCACTGGCCCCTGCCTGACCTTGGCCAAACCCCTGCCCCTTCTCAGCCTCAGTTTCTTCACGTGCAAAAGAAATACAATGATCCCAGTTCAGTGTGCCCTGTGAGCGGGTCCCTGAGGGTGAATGAGAAATCCTGGCAGAGGGCTTCGCAGGAGCACAGTGCCAATCAACGTGGCCTCAGCACTTCACAATTGAAGTCCATGGCCTCATTGCAGCCTCAGGCAGCCCCCAGAGTGCTGGGACCTTTTTTTTTTTTTTTTAGATGGAGTCTCTCTCTGTCGCCCAGGCTGGAGTGCAGTGGTGCAACCTCGGCTCACTGCAACCTCCACCTCTCGGGTTCAAGCAATTCTTGTGCCTCAGCTTCCAGAGTAGCTGGGATTACAGGCATGTGCCACCATGCCCAGCTAATTTTTGTATTTTTAGTAGAGACGGGATTTCACCATATTGCCCAGGCTGGTCTTGAACTCCTGGCCTCAAGTGATCCACCCACCTCAGCCTCCAAAAGTGCTGGGATTACAGGCGTGAGCCACCATGTCCGGCTGGTGCTGGGACTTTTATGTGCTCCCTTTTCCAGGCAAGGGAATGAAGCCCAGGAGAGGTGTGGAGAATTTTCCTTACTCATACACGAAGGACCCGGGTGTTGAATTTGGGATCTCAGACCCCAAAGCCAGGGTCCTTGATACCCACCCAGGTCCTGTGTGGATGGGGAATTAGCCAGAGACTGTGTATGGGCTGGTGCTGCAGCCTGAGACAAGGCTGAGGGTGGGGCTCTGGAAACACCAGTCCCTCAGGCTCCTCTCACCCTCTCCTCTTTCCCCAGCCTACCGTTCAGCCATCTGGGCCCAGGTGGGGCCCTGAGCCTGGCCCAGGCCCTGGATGGATCCCCCCATTTGGAAGAGATCAGGTAAGTAGGGGCTGCCCAGCCCAGGCATGGGGACAGTCCTGGGCGGGTGTGGGGGTTCCTCTCACAGGTATCTCCCCTACACTGCAGCTTGGCGGAAAACAACCTGGCTGGAGGGGTCCTGCGTTTCTGTAAGGAGCTCCCGCTGCTCAGGCAGATAGAGTAAGTAGCCTCCCCTGCCTGCCTGGGGGACCAGTGGCAGGCTGAGGGCAGCCCTTCTCTGACTGAGCCTAACACCTGGGGAGGCCTTTGAAGTGATAGAAGCCCCGGGGATGGTGGGGGCCTGGCTCAAGAAAGGAAGTCTTTCCTAAAACTCCTAGCTTACCCCAGATCCTGGCGGCTCTGCTCCCTCCTGTGCTGACTGTGGGAGACAGGACCTGCTAGATCCCCTGACTCAAACACCCCCCATCCCATCCCACGCCCTTCTCCATCCCCAGCCTGGTTTCCTGTAAGATTGACAACCAGACTGCCAAGCTCCTCACCTCCAGCTTCACAAGATGCCCTGCCCTGGAAGTAATCTTGTGAGTGATTGGAAGAGCCCTGAGCTGGCTGGGAAAAGGAAAAGTGGGGAGGGGTCGGGGGAGTTGGCTCCAGCCTGCTGTGTGGCCTGGAGCTGCTCCCATCCTCTCTGGCCAGTCCTCCCATTTGTAAATGGGGACGATCATTCATACTCAGACATCCTCTCAAAGACATTTTAACACTCGAGCTGCAGGTAATGTTGGGTAGAACAGTTTACCTTCTCCTGCCTTTTTCCCCATTTGTAGAGTGGTGGGAGGGGAGGTGGGCCAGATGATCTTTAAAGGTTTTTGGTCCAACCTTCCTTTTGGGAGGCAACTGGATAGACCACCTTGCCTGCTTGATGAAACCTCCATTTATGAACCACTGTTGGTAGAAACAGTGGCTAAAGCCAGGAGAAAGCCACCCCCAGACCTGCTGGCTGGGCGTGCTTGGCTGTCTCTTAGCAATCAGAATCCCCCAGACCTTGGGGCCTTGCAGTGCTGCCTCATGAGTAAACTAGAATTCTAGGACTAGCCTGGGACCCTAACCATGGTATGGAGGACAAAGCTGTTTCCTAAAGAACAGGACACAAGTGATTACGAGATGATTTTAGTTTGCATCCTAAAGGTCTTAACCCTTCTCATTACACCAAAGCGAAAGTCTCAGATCAGTGGTAATTCACCTTTAACACCTAACACTGGATTCTCCCTTTTTAACCAGAAGGGTTAAAAACCCAACATCTTAGGAAGGACATATGTTCCAACTAGACGTTAATACCATTGTTTGTACTATATTTATTTTTGTAACTACCTTCTATATGGAGTCTGTAACACAAGTTTTCCACTGAAATAGTAGTAATAAATGTTTCCTTTCAAGATTTTTTTTTTTTTTTTTTTTTTGTGATGGAGTCTCCCTCTGTTGCCCAGGCTGGAGTGCAGTGGTGCAATCTCGGCTCACTGCAACCTCCACCTCCCGGGTTCAAGAGATTCTCCTGCCTCAGCCTCCTAAGTAGCTGGGATTACAAGTGCCCACCACCACACCCAGCTAATTTTTGTATTTTTAGTAGAGACAGGATTTCACCGTGTTGGTTAGGCTTGTCTCAAACACCTGACCTTGGCCCCCCAAAGTGCTGGGATTACAGGCGTGAGCAACCACGCCCAGCCAAGATTAATTTTTTAAAGTAAGAAAAAAGAGGGGGCCGATTTAAAGAAAAATATGATGCATCCTAAATACAGGAGGTACATGTATGTGGCAAAAATGGCAACATCTTGTGAACAATGTCGTGATCCAAACTTGACGGGGAGGGGAGCAGGGAGGAAGGTAACCTGCACCCTGACGTCTTCAGGGGAGGACACACAAGCACCCTATCAGGTGGCCTCTCTTGAAAACCCTTGCCCCCACGATCGGCCCCCCGCTCTCCCCACTCACTGCCTTGTCTCCACCCCTCGACCTCCTTGCTCTCCTGCCGCTGACTTTGGGACCCCTATCCTGCAGGCTGTCCTGGAATCTCCTCGGGGATGAGGCGGCTGCCGAGCTGGCCCAGGTGCTGCCGCAGATGGGCCGGCTGAAGAGAGTGGAGTATGAGGGACCAGGGGAGGAATGGGACGGGCTGAAGGGGGACCTACATCCCGGGAACACCAAGAGGCCACTGGGTCAGTCCCCTGCCTCCCAGAAAGCCCTTCCTTGAGTTGCACACTCTGGCCTGTTCCAAGCCCCTGCCAGGCTTAGTTCCCCCGGGATTCTAGCCTTCAGCTTCCTGCTGCACCTGCCACAAGTCCCCTGTTGTCTTTTGGGTTCTCTGAGAAGGTAGTGTAGGAGACTGTGTCCCCCGACCTTGGCCTGAGGAAGGGACCTAGGAAACTCTCACACTCATTCTCATGGCCGTGTTTCTCTTTCCCCTCCCCTCACCATCCACTGAGAAGCCTGGAGAAGAATCAGATCACCGCTTTGGGGGCCTGTCTCCTGGCTGAAGGACTGGCGCAGGGGTCTAGCATCCAAGTCATCCGGTAACAGAGGCCTGCAGGGGTGGGGATGGTGGGTGGGAGGCTACACCAACCCCCAGATCTAATGGGACTCCCTGGAGGAGGCGGCAGGGCCTGGGTTGGGGATTATCAAAGGAGACTCGGACCACTCCACCAAGAATTTGGCAACAAGCAGACTTGGATCAAACCCCAGCTCTGCCACTTGCCAATTGTGTAACTTTGTAGCCATAACTCAACCTCCCTGAACCCCAATTTTCTCATCTGTGAAATGGGGATACTGATAGTATCTACCTCAGAGAGCTGTAAGGACTAAATGAGCATATAAAGCACTGAACCCAATGCCTGGCACATAGTAAGCACTTAAAATGGCAGCTATAATCAGAGCCATCACATACAGTTGTATAGGTTGTGCACTGCACAAGGGCATTACACCTAAGGGGCACCATTCACATTGTCAACCTGCTAGATTTCTAGCAGATGAGAGTAAAGTACCTTGTTCTACCAAAATCATATATTATGACAATTTCAGACAGATGGCAGTAAAACATGTTGAAGAAAGAGGGTCTTTTCCTTATTTGCACTAATGTGTCATATGAGCGTGGCCTTAGCTGGCATCACTATCTCCCAGGGAGGAAGGTTGAGTTGGAAGACTCAGGAGGCAGGTGTGGGGGACACCCTCTCCCTAGGTCAGCTATGCTGGTCTAACACCTGCCTCTGCCAGGTAACTCTAGGCACAGCTCTACCTTTTTGGGCCTCAGCCTCCCAATCTGCAGATACGACAGACAGCAGAGATGGGAGGATGAATGAGTGCCTATATCTGTGCCCCACAGCCTCTGGAATAACCCCATTCCCTGCGACATGGCCCAGCGCCTGAAGAGCCAGGAGCCGAGGCTGGACTTTGCCTTCTTTGACAACCAGCCCCAGGCCCCTTGGGGTACTTGATGGCCCCCTCAAGACCTTTGGAATCCAGCCAAGTGATGCACCCAAATGATCCACCTTTCACCCACTGGGATAAATGACTCAGGAAAGAAGAGCCTCGGCAGGGCGCTCTGCACTCCACCCAGGAGAAAGGATATGTGTGTCCTGCTGCAGTCCTCAGGGAGAACTTTTTTGGGAACCAGGAGCTGGGTCTGGACAAAGGAGTACCCTGCATTACGTGGGATATGTGTGATCAATTGGGGACATGCGACACACAATGAGGGTGTCATGACAATGCATGACACATACGGTTTTATGTGGCAGTGTGACCCCTTGACATGTGGCATTGCATGAAAGTCAATGTGGTGCGTGTTCTATGGCATGGGTCCTGGCATCCCAAGTGGCAGGATACACGATTGTTGGTCTATATAGGACATGTGACAAATATCCATGTCACAGGACTCATGGCTGGCCAGATGACCTCAGGCTGGCCCAAGATCTAATTTATTAATTTTTAAAGCAAATACATATTTATAGATTGCATGTATGGAGCAGCTAAGTCAGGAAAAGTCTTCCGCCCGAGCTGGGAGGGGAGAGTGTCCATGCACTGACCAGTCCAGGGGCTCAAGGGCCAGGGCTCTGGGACAAGCCGGGGACTCAGCCATGAAGTCCCCTCCTGCCTCAATCCTCAGCCTACCCATCTATAAACTTGATGACCCCTCCCTTACTTACATACTAGCTTCCAAGGACAGGTGGTGGTAGGGCCAGCCTGGCGGGAGTGGAGAAGCCCAGTCTGTCCCGTGTAAGGGACAAAGCCAGGTCTAACGGTACTGGGTAGGGGGCACTGCCAAGACAATAAGCTAGGCTACTGGGTCCAGCTACTACTTTGATGGGATTCAGGTGGGTCTCCATGCACTTCACATGTTACCCAGTGTTCTTGTTACTTCCAAGGAGAACCAAGAATGGCTCTGTCACACTCGAAGCCAAGTTTGATCAATAAACACGATGGTATTCCACCTCTAGCCTGAATCCAATGTTTCCTGTTACCCCACTGAAGTCAGAAGTGGTTCACCCCCTGCCGTAAGGACTGGACAGCAGCGCAAACAACAGAGAGGTGTGCTGAGTGGAGCACCGGCCTGGGAGTCAGAAGACATGGGTTCCCAGCTCAGGCCTTGTCTCTAGTCACGTGGCCATGGGCAAGTTACCTCCTCTCTCCAGACCTCGCCTGCAACATGAGGGTGTTGTAGAAGCTCAGCATGTTAGAAACATTTTTTGTTTGACTTGCATAACATTGAAACTACTTTCTGAATTCATTGTCAGTATTCAAAATCGGGAATTTTACATAAAAATTCAGATTCTGCTTGCTTTTAAGTGCTAATCCAGCACTCCCACTAAAGAGTCACATGACTGTGCCTTTTAGATGTGCACACATGCCTCAGCTTGCTGCAGTCCCCACCACTCCCCATTGTCTTGACACCCCACCTGACCCCACTTTTTGCTGCTCTTTGACCCTGGCCTAGAGAGTTTGCATGGGTATGTTGTACCAGAGGAACATGGCTTTGGAAGTCAGACAGGCACGGAATAGAATGTGACTTAACCCTTTGCTACCTGTCTTTGAGGTATGTGGGTTAGCAGCCACCCCCCAACACACACACACACATTAAGACTGTTGGAGAGGTCAGGACAGCAAGACGAGTAAAGTTACCGGCAAAAAAAAAAAAAAAAGGAGTTATCCTAGTTCTCCTCTCTTTTTATAGCCGAATATCATATGACGTGAAGAGATGCCCAAAATGACAGATCAGCATCCTCTCTCCCTCGTGTAGTTAAAACAAGTTGATCTTAGGGGGAGCCTCCCACCCCATTGTGAAAAACCAGGTCGGGAGGGTGCAGTTACAGCTGACCACCACTGGAGGGCAGGCTAGCCCACTGGCGAGTTATGAGATAACCCCTTCACTGTGGGACCCAGAAGGAAGTTAGGAGGCGATGCTAGGGCCTGTTCCCACCTGGCCTAGTAGCTTGGGATGTCCCAGCCTACCAGTGGCTCACCTGGATGGCTTGGCCTTGACCTTTGCAGCCCTCCAGGTTGTTCCCGACCCCCTGCCAAGCATGAGGAGAAAGTCCTCCAGCCAAGTGCCGAGCACCCATACTTCACACAGGGCCACCCTTACCGGGCCAGGGTCAGGGCACACCTAGCACCAAATGGGCCTGTCAGCCTGGTCATGGGGGAAAAAGTAGGCAGAAAGAGGATCCAAGAAGTTTACCCGGCAACCCTGGGCCCGAAATTCTGTCTCCCTTTCCTGGGACATGATGCCAAGTTGACCTTGGCCTTCAGTGTGCCCAAGATCACCTTCACACTAGAGGGGTTGCATTGCCTCCTCTCCTTGCCCAAGAATGAAGGATGAGTCCCTCAAAGCCTGGAAATGGCTTGGCAGGGGAGCCAAGGCTGAGGAAGGAGCAGAGGGTACCAACCAGAGGCACCTGGCCATGGGGGACAGGGGGCCCCGGAGCTCAAGGACACTATTTTCATTTGCCGCTTAGCCATTTTACTTCTCTCTTCTCCTTTTTCCCCCTTCATATCTGCCCAAATTCTACACTCCAAGAAACTTTCAGCAGCTTCCCTGAAATAAACCATAGTATTGCGGCATTGCAGAGCTGGCTGGGCCTACATCAAGCTGGTGTGAAATCGCCTTGTTCATTTTATTAAGAAACTTCCTCTCTTGCCACCTGCCTGCTTGGAGGCCTTAACTGTTTTTTGGTTTTTCTTTTTCTTTTTCTTGAGACGGAGTCTTGCTCTGTCACCCAGGCTGGAGTGCAGTGCTGTAATTTGGGCTCACTGCAACCTCCACCTCCCGGGTTCAAGCAATTCTCCTGCGTCAGCCTCCCGAGTAGCTGGGATTACAGATGTTCGCCACCACACCTGGCTAATTTTTGTATTTTTAGTACAGACGGAGTTTCACTATGTTGGCCAGGCTGGTCTCAAACTCCTGACCTCAAGTGATCCACCTGCCTTTGCCTCCCAAAGTGCTGGGATTACAGGCATAAGCCACCATGCCCGGCCTGTTTTTCTATCCAACACGGATGGAGTACAGCCTCCCTGCCCCCTTCCTCCCCAAAGTAGGCTCAGTTTAAATATATACATGAAAACAAATAAAATTCAAAGAAAAGCAAGGTTATGGGGTGGCAAGCAGTATGATCCAATGGAAGCTCCCCGTCTCTGCATGTGAGCCCTCGCACTGAGAATGCGATCAGGCTGGTAAGTACCCGCGTCTATCTGCAAGACTGGGAGAATCTCCTTTTGCTACTTTGTCCCTTGGCCTTCATCTTATAATTGTACAAATTGAATGTTCATCTTTCTTTTTTAGTTTTATTTATTATTATTATTATTTTATTTTTCCATAAGTTATTGGGATATAGGTGGTGTTTGTTTACATGAGTAAGTTCTTTAGTGGTGATTCGCGAGATTTGGTGCACCCAGCGCCCGAGCAGTATACACTGCATCATATTTGTAATCTTTTATCCCTCGCCCCTCTCCCACTCTTCCCCCCCACTCAAGTCCCCAAAGTCCATTGTGTCTGAATGTCCATCTTTCTGATGGAAGTCACAGACTCCCCTTTCACCTCCTTCACATGCCTCAGGTGCTGTTAAATTGCCTCCTCTATCCTTCCCCTAAACACACACCTGTCCAGCCAGTGGTTCCCAAGCTGTAAAACTGCAGTTACAGAAATTGTAAGGGTGTCAGGATCTTGTCACCATGCAGATTCTGGTTCAGCAAGTCTGGGGCAGGATATCCAGACTTCTCCAGCTCTTCCAGACAGCTCCAGACACCTGGGATTCTGCATTTCTAAGAAGCCCCCAAGTGATGGCCCTGTTTCTGGGCCATACTTAGCTTAGCAAGACTGTAGATGAGTGGATCGCAACTCTGACTGCACATTAGAATCACCTGGGAAGCTTTTAAAAATCACTGTTTTTAAAAGGAGCATTTGGGCTGAGTGCAGTGGCTCACGTTTATAATCCCAGCACTTTGGGAGGCTGAGGCAGGAGGATCACTTGAGCTCAGGAGTTTGAGACCAGCCTGGGCAAAATGGCGAAACCTTGTCTCTACAAAAAAACACAAAAATTAGCTGGGCGTGGTAGCGTGCACCTGTAGTCCCAGCTACTCGGGGTGGGGGGTGGAGGGGATGCTGAAGTAGGAGGATCACTTGAGTCCAGAAGGTGGAGGCTGCAGTGAGCCAAGATCATGCCACTGCACTCCAGCCAGGAGGACAGAGCAAGACCCTGTCTTGGGGGGTGGGAAAAAGAGTATTTAGAAAGCTCCCTGAGTGATTCTAGTGTGCAGCCGCAGTGGAGACCCACTGGTCTGGAGTATGCCGTCTCTTGGAGAGGCTGGGCAAGCCTTTGCACCTGCACCTGCACCCCTTATTTTGTCCTGAGGATCCCATGACCCTCCTCAGAGAGGGACACTAACTCCAGAGACTTTTCCTAACTTTCCCAAAGGTACAAAGCTGGTAACTGGTGGCACCAGGAATCAAACCCAGGTCACTCCTGTGACACCCACAGTTTTCCCATCTGTATAGTGAGGGGATGAGCAAAAGGAGGTTAGGCACGAGGACCTATGTTCTTCAGCTGCAAAGATGATCTTATGGCTCATTTCTGCACTCCCTTGGGGAGAGTTCTGGATCCTCAGCCACCTGCCCTGCCTGGTTATTTCTGTAGAGCATCGCCATCTGTGATGTACTCTAGGCCCCACAATCACAGCAACAATCTCCTCTATTTTACAGAAGAGGAAACCGAGACACAGAGAGAGAACATGACTTGCCTAAGGTCACACAGTGAGTATTTAGTGGGGCTCAGACTCCAAGTCTGGAACAAAAGGAAAGGGTGACCTTGGGGTGGTCCTGGACTGGAGATTTAACTGGCCTGCGGGTCTGTGTGTTCCCTGGAGAGAGAGGGGCCCTCAGGAACGCAGGAGGGCTGTGCACCCTTCTTGGGCTCTGCTTCTGCCCCCAACCCTACCCTTCATGGCCAAAGCTAGGTCTGAGGAGCTGTGATGCACTCTAGGCACATCCAGAGCTTCCAGGAAAGACCATTCAGTGGCTGGTTTGGTAAAGATCATCTCATCCCGGGGCAAGGCTCAGGATGTTCCAGGGACTGCTGATCTTTGTCCTGTCTCCCAATCACCCCAGTGAAGAACCCTCCCCTTGGCCCTTGGAAGCCACACCTGGCAGCTCATCCCACACACACCCCAACCTAGCTGCCCAGAAAGAGACCTTTGCCCTGGGAAGGAGAGAACAGTAGAGGAGCTTTCCCCAGGGAAGAAAGGCCAACTGGGGTCCCCTTGGTTAGGAGCCTGGGGCCAGAGGCATCAGTGGTCCTCACAGGACCCTTAGTCCTCCACCTCCCACCCTCCAACACACACCCACACATACTTCAGCACAGGGTCAGAGCTGAGGGAGGTGTCTGAGGCTGTCTGGAAGAGCTAGAGAAGTCTGGGTATCTTGATCCTAGAAAGGGACCATCCCTGCATCAGAGTGACCACAACCCTGGAACTTAAAAAATAGCAATTATATGGCCGGGTGCGGTGGCTCATGCCTGTAATCCTAGCACTTTGGGAGGCCGAGGCGGGTGGATCGTGAGGTCAGGAGATCGAGACCATCCTGGCCAACATGGTGAAACCTTGTCTCTACTAAAAACACAAAAAATTAGCGGGGCGTGGTGGCAGGTGCCTGTAGTCCCAGCTACTCGGGAGGCTGAGGCAGGAGAATGGCGTGAACCCGGGAGGCAGAGCTTGCAGTGAGCTAAGATCGCGCCACTGCTCTCCAGCCTGGGCGACAGAGCGAGACTCTGTCTCAAAAAAAAAAAAAAAAAAAAAAATAGCAATTATACACTAGCCCTGCTGTCTACACTTGCCTGGCACTTTACAGTCTCACTGAATTCTGTCTCATTGGATTCTCACAACCATCCCATAAAGCAAATACTAAGTCTATCTTATTTTGCAGAGAAGGAGAGCGAGGGCCAAAGGATTGAGTAATTTCACCCAGGCAGCTGCTCAGCTGCTGGGATTCAAACTCATGGCCATGACTCCATGCCTGAGGTTTGACACTGGAGTCAGCCACACCTGCCTCTAACCAGGAGATCCTTGAGGGGATCCCTCAAGATCCTGATATGTTTCCATATCAACCCCCTGTGGCACATGGTATTTTCTAAAGACAGCCATCACAGTATCTTCCATCCCACATGCTCTTCCTACTATGTGACAGTGACACCCCTCTGTGACTACAACAGAAGTGACATTATGTGACTCCCAAGGCAAGGGCCTGAAACAGATGATAACGCTTCCACTGGCCTCTCTTGAAATGCTCACTCATGGAACCCTGTGCCATGCCACTAGGAAGCCCAGGCTACAAGGAATGGTCTCAGGTAGGTGTTCCAGCTGACAATTCCAGCTGAGGTTCCAGCTGACAGCCAGCGTCCAGTGCCAGCCATATGTTCAAGAAAGCCTTCTAGACAATTTCAGCCACCACCATGAGCTGACTGCAACTGTATGGGAAACGCTGTGCAAGACCTGCCCTCGATGAGCCCTGAGGACCCCGGAAGTGTGAGGGATAAGTTTTGGGGTGATCTGCAATGCAACATAAATAACTGGAACACCCTCCCTCCCCCAGTCCTCACACACCCCTGGCCCAGCCAGATCCCTGAACAGCTGGCGCTCCTTCAATGTGTCTTTCATTCACAAGCACACTGACATGCACGGGCAAACCTGGGTATTCTGATCCGTTTGTCCAAACAGCCTGGACTGTGAAAATAAACACCCAGATGGCAGGTGTTGACACACATACCCTGACATGGGTCTATTTCGGGGCCTTCAGGCCTCCCACTATGCACCGAGAGGTCTCCACCTGGGCAGGGAAAGACTTCATTTAACATTTTGCAGTCTTGTATTGGGTGTGGAATGAGGATAAAGCATGTAGAATCAACCTGTGATGGATCCTTGGCCTTAATCAACTGCCTCAGGGCTCTCCTGATCCCTGGCCTTTTTTTTAAAGATAGCTTTATTGGGACATAATCCATATACCTTGACATTTGTCCTTTTAAAGTGTGTAAGTCAATGGTTTTAAGAATATCTACAGTTGTGCAATCATCACTATAATCTAACTTTTTTTTTTTTATATGGGTCTTGTTCTGTCACCCTGGCCGGAGTGCAGTGGTGTGATCATGGCTCACCACAGCCTCAACCTCCTGAGCAATCCTCCCACCTCAGCCTCCTAACTGGGACTACAGGCATGTACCACCACACCTGGCTAATTTTTTTTTTTTTTGGTAGAGATGGTGGGGTCTCACTATGTTGCTCAGGCTGGTCTTGAACTCCTTGCCTCAAGTAATCTGTCTGCCTCGACCTCCCAAAGTGCTGGGATTACAGGCAGGACCGCACTCTGCCTAGAATCTAACTTTAGAATATTTTTTATCATCTCCCAAAGAAACCCTTTGCCAATAGCAATCACTCCCCATTCTCCACTCCCGGGCCGAGTCAACCACAAGTCTGCTTTGTCTCTTTATGGATTTGTCTATTCTGGACATTTCATCTAAATGGAGCCATATAATATTTGTCTGAGACTGGCTTCTTTCACTGGGCATAATATTTTCCAAGTTTGTCCATATTGTAGCACGTATCAGTACTTCACACCTTTTTTTTTCTTTCTTTCTTTTTTTTTTTTTTTTTTGGAGGGCGGATGGAATCTCCCTCTGTCACCCAGGCTGGAGTGCAGTGGCACAATCTTGGCTGCAACTTCCGCCTCTTGGGCTCAAGCGATTCTCCTGCCTTCTGAATTGCTGGGATTACAGGTGCTTGCCACTACGTCTGGCTAATTGTTATATTTTTAGTAGAGACAGTGTTTTGCCATGTTGGCCAGGCTGGTCTCGAATTCCCGACCTCAAGTAATAGCCCGCCTTGGCCTCCCAAAGTGCTGGGATTACAGGTGTGAGCCACCACGACTGGCCAGTACTTCACACCTTTCTATGGCTGAATAATATTCTATGTTGTGTGGATATACTACATTTTGTTTTTCCATTCATCAGTGGATGGACATTTGGGTGGTTTCCACTTTTTGGCTATTATGAATCACGCTGCTGTGTACATTTGTGTACAAGTTTCGTGTGGCCATATGTTTTCATTTCTCCTGGGTAGATATCTAGGAGCGGAATTGCTGTGACCCCTGCCTGGCCTTTGCACTCTGCCTCCTTGGCTAGGGATCCAGTATCTTCCTTGACAGGCCCAACTATCTCATCCTTCAGGTCTCTTAAAGGAAGCCTCGCTGACTCCCATGGCTGAGTTGGGTCTTCTGAGCCACCCTACCTCCAATCTTTGCACATTTCATATGGTGATATGATTGCCTGGGTCCTGATCTTGGCCCCCACAGGTGAGCAACTTGAGAGAGACTATCTGCTTTGGTTCACCACTGTCCATCCCAGTGCCTGGCTCTCCTGCTGCTGGAAAGACAAGAGACGGATTCTGAGGCCAGAGCAATCAGGAAAGACTTCCTGGAGGAAGTGGGGCTGGAGTTGGGTTGATAGGTTGGTTTACCCCAGAGCGGGGCATAGGGCTTTGATGGCTTGGTGGAAGAAAGGTGAGGAGAGCTTGGAGAAAGGAAGAATGGATGGGTGACAGGCAGGCAGAGAACAAAGCTCAGAGTCCTAGGGGCTGTTTAGTCTCGGCCCCTCTAAGGCTGCAAAGTGCCAGTGACTCAGACGTGGAGGGAGGCTCACAGGCTGCAGCGTGAGGCTCCCACATTAACCCTCACCTGCCTGGAATCGAAAAGCCACAATGGAAGCACTCGGCATTAACCCTCAGCTGCCCAGTCCTTGAGCCCCAGGGCCAAGGGCTGTGGACATGGCCTTGAGATCCCCGGGAAGGCCCCGCCCCCCCAGAATCTGGTTACGTGAGGCTCAGCCTTCTAGTGCCCGGTGGTGAACTTGCCCAGAGAGCACCTAAATACCGCGGAGTGGCCAACGGCTTGAGCGCCCAGCGACAGACAAGTGTCCTAAGAATTGGTGCCTCTTCTAGGGAAAAGGAGGCCTGGGCTACAAGGCCTTAAAGACTCGCCTAATTTTCCGCACGGATGAGTAGCCCCAGGCCCCGTTCGGATCCGTCTTTATCTCATCGTCTGTGTCAGAGAAATATGTCATGTTTCCAATCTCTGGCGGCAAGAAAATGCCGAGCTCTTTTGCTATTGAAAAAAAAAACAAGGGAAGAAAACACTGCGGCCCTAATCCTGCCCAATACATTCCAGAACCCAGCCTTGGGTGTTGCCCCGAGGGCGCAGCCCCGCTCCCATAGGCGCTGGGGGTCCAAGCGGCACTGGGGCCCCGCAGGCCCGGGCTGAGGCCACCCCTCTGTTCCCGCGTCGGTCGCCCTGAGCGCACAGCGCTCGGAACTCAGAGGTGCCAGAGGCTCGGGCAAAGCAGGCCTAGGGAGGGCGCGAAGCCGCGTTGTTCCGATCCTCAGCCACCTGAGTCCCAGCCTGGAACCTTCGGATCCTCGCGTTCGGGACCCGAACGTTCGGGCCCCCTAGGTGCCAGGCGCCCCGAGTGCCGGGGCGCGCCGGGCGCGGGCTGGGAGCGGCTGACTGCGGGCGGGACAGCGCCCCCGCTCCTCCCGTGGGAGAGCGCGCGCCCCTCCAGGAAGCTCCCGCCTCGCCTCCCACTTCCCTCCCCACTCCCCCCCTCGGCCGGAGGGAGGAGCCCGAGCCGCCGCCGCCGCCGCCGCCCGCCCGCCCGCCCGGCCCGGGAGGAGGACCGGACCCCGAGCGGCTGGGAGCGCACGCGAGCGGGCCGTGGCCGCGCGGGCAGCGCCCTGAGCCCGTCCCGCGCCCGCGGGCCCGGCCAAGCAGGAGCAGCGCCCGGGGATGCCCGGGCGGCCCGGAGCGCGGGCAGCGGCAGCCGTGCGGTGAGGGCGGTGGCGCCCGCGGGACCCGCGGTGAGTGGGGCCCGGGCAGGCGGGGCAGCTTGGCGCGAGTGCCCAACTTCGGCCTTGGGGCTGGGCTCCCGGATCCAGCTGCTGGTCCGAAGGAAGCCGGGTTCCGCCTCGGGGGTCTGCGGCGCTGTAGCCCCCGCCGCCCGCGCGAACCTGGACACCGGCGCTTTGGTGACTCAGCTCCGACCCGGCCACGCGGGGGCGCCCCGCCGGCGCCCGCACTGCGGGGGAAGGGCGGGCGGGGTCCCTGGGGAATGGGGGCGCCCTCGGGGGTCCGAGCCCAGCTGCTTTGGGGACCCTCCCACCCGCCCCGAGGGGCTTGGAGGGCGTACGGGAGGTGGAGTCCAGCCGCTGCCGCAGCTGCTGAAGGCGTGAGGTCGCGCTGCCTCTTGGCGGGCGCGGGCTCCTCTCCGAGCCCCTCTGCTCTCCTCCCACCCCTCAACACCCACCCCCTGCCCAAGGCAACTGCCAAGGGCCGGCTCCCAGCCCCGGTACTGGGAGCGCAGAGGGGGAGTGGAGCTGGGCAGCTTCCCAGAAGTCGGAGTGTGTTTGCAAACTAGTTTTTGCGAAAAAGCTGTCTGGCACCTGTGTGTTTAAAGGGGGTGTGGGGGTGGGCATGTAGAGAGGGGGCGAGCAAGGCCCTCTCTTATTCCCCGTTTCTCACAGCGATGCTCCTCTTAAAATAGAGGGGTCTTACTCCCCTCTTCCCTGCTCTTCCCACCCCATCCCCCAGCCTCGCTCCTTGTCCCCCCCCCCCCAGTTCAAGAAGCTCTCCTATGGGGAAGGGGCTGTTTCAAAGGGGGTTGTGATTTTCCCAAGGTCACAGATGCTGCTGGCTCTGGTAGCTAATAGGGGGTTCATCTTGCATCTGAATCCCCTGCCCCATATGTATGGGGGGAAGGGACAAGGGGTCTGGAAGAATGATCTGAGCTGCCCTTTGTTTTGTCTACCTTAGTTTTTTGCTCCCTTAGAGGTGTGTGCTGTCATCAAAGGGTGGGGGGCTTTTTCTGCCCCTTGGGCATCCACAGCTGCCCGAACTGCAGGGAGCCCATGGTTTTCAGGAAACAGGCGGTGTGCGCAGATTGTAATCCCTGGCAGCTGCAGCCTGCCTGTGGACAGCCCTGATGGGGAGGCCTGGGCGATCTGGGTCTGCACCCCACCTATGACCAACAGGGAACTGGGCCCAGACCCTCCGCCCCTGTGGCCCTCTGGGTCTGAACCCCACCTATGACCAACAGGGAACTGGGCCCAGACCCTCCGCCCCTGTGGCCCTCTGGGTCTGAACCCCACCTATGACCAACAGGGAACTGGGCCCAGACCCTCCGCCCCTGTGGCCCTCTGGGTCATCATCTGTGAAATGGGCTAATGTTCCAGGGCCTGCCTCCTGGAGAATGGACACAGCATGAAGGCGTGGTTTTATGGCATTCCCCCTGGCATAGGCCCGGGTGAGCTCCAGGACCGCCCCAGCCAGCTGGATTGGAAGGGGTCACCCAGGCAGGTTTCTCCATGGAAAGAACCAGGGACGACGGATGTGGACGCTTGGGTTCGTCTCGCGGCCGTCACTTCCTGTTTGCGTGCCTTGTCACCCCTTGGACTCGGGGGTTGTCTGTCTGTAAAATGAGGCAAACTGTGACATGATCCAGCTTACAGTAGGGCGGCTGGGAGGCTGGAACTGGGGAACAGGGAGCAGACGTTCTGCAAGTAGGGAGCACTTCATGAGTGGCAAGTGTGGTGTCTCTGGTGGTGTTCCACCGGACACTCCCTCTGGAATGTCATGAGAATTAAAAACTGGGGCATAAGGGAAGAAGATGGCTGAGAATGGAGACTCGGTTTCTATGTCTGTAAAACAGTAAGTACTGGACCCCATCCAGTCCTCCTCCCAGTCCTCAGTTTCTATATCTATACACCTTTATATTCTTTTCAGGTAATTGTGTATTTCTGCAAAGGTAGGATTAAATTAGATTGCAAGGACTCGGGTGCCAGCACTTACTGGTACGTGGTGAGTGCCTGGTTAACTGTCATTGTCATTATCCATGGGAATATTAAGAAGCCTGATGTGGGTGACTGCATCCAGGATCCTTTGTGGGATTGTCTCAGGCCCGCTTGCTCCTCCCACTCCTGTCAGGACTTCTGGGCTGTTCTAGGCGCAGGGGCCTGGGGTGAAAGAAGACCAGGAGAGGTGGTAGATCTCATCCAGGTGTCCCCATTTCCCCACATCTGGCTGGCCTCACAGGGCTCTAAGGAGTGAACAGAAAACAAAAGAGCATTCTCTAGTAATTTCCTCCCTCCTGTCAGAGCAGGAGGCATCATTGCCAGGCACAGTCCCCAATCTGAGAAGCCCTCAGCTCAGGGTCAGGGTGCCCCCAGCCTGATGGAGGTCTCTGTCCTTCTCCCCTCCCCTGACCCTTATACATAGATGGCACTGGAGCTACCGAATCAGGAGCAAAACACTTCGAGGACCCAGCTCCTTCCGCCTTGCAGAATATGGCCTCAGAGAGTGGAAGTGGGGTCTCCCACAACCCTGCCGGACACGGTGGTGTGGGCACTGTGGGAGCCAGGATGCCACGTCACCCTGTGATCTTGGCAGGCAGCAGCTAGAAAAGTCTACAATCACATGTCTCCCCACCTCCTTGTCCAGAAGGGAGGACATAGGGGTCCCACAGTACCTGAGGACAGAGCCCAGGTTAGAGGTGCCTCCTGGTTCCCATCCCAGTGTCTTCCGCCCTCATTGGGCCACTGGACCTCGGCTGTCACTCCCATGGCAGAGTCAAGAAGACTGCTGTTCCATATCCTGGAATATTTCTTTCTTTCTTCCTTTTTTAATTTTTTATTTATTTATTTTTTGAGACAGGATCTTGCTCTGTCACACAGGCCGGAGTGCACTGGTGCGATCTCAGCTCACTGCAACCTCCACCTCCCAGGTTCAGGCGATTCTTGTGCCTTAGCCTCCTAAGTAACTGGGATCACAGGCGTGCATATAGCTAATTTTTGTATTTCTAGTAGAAACGGGGTTTTGCTATGTTGGTTAGGCTGGCATTGAACTCCTGGCCTCAGGTGATCCACCCACCTTGGTCTCCCAAAGTGCTGGGATTATAGGCATGAGCCACTGTGCCTGACCGTGGAACATTTCTTTACTTGTCCTGGCCGCACTTGCTCTGAGGTCTGCAGTGAGACTGACTGTAGTGAGATTGTGTCACCATCCCTCCTCACTGCTGTATCTCCTGGTTGTATTTTTCTTGGGGCATTTGCCTCTTTTTAAAATTATCTTCTTTACTCATTGGTGCACCAGCTTATCTGCTTCCCTCCCCAAAGGGTGTCAGATCCACAAAAAGGCAAGAGCGAACAGTGTCCGTCTTGTTTAGGGCCGTGTCCCAGCACTGAGAACAGTGCCTGGCACATTGTAGGTGCTCAGTAAATCCTTGTGTGAGGAATGACAGCACCTGCCCCTCCTTGCAGCCTCCTGTTAAATGAGTCTGTGATGTTGAGTGATGGATCCTGGGAGAATTATGAGCTTGCCCTCTTGAGTCTCTGAAGGGAACTCTGGCTTACCATGCTGAGTACTGGAAGGAGCATGGTTTTGCTGACAGCTAGATTTCAAACTTGTAGCCTACAGAACTGTGAGAGAATCTAAGCCATCCAGTGTGTGCTGCTCAACTAGCCCATGGCCAACCAGAGTTTGAAACCCAGTAGCTCAGCTCCCAGCATTCACTGCACTCTTACAATACTCTTTTCTCAGGTTGGGCATGTCTCTGAAAGACTGATGGGAGGGCCGGGCGTGGTGACTCACACCTGTAATCCCAGTACTGTGGGAGGCCAAGATAGGCAGACCACTTGAGCCCAGGAGTTCAAGACCAGCCTGGGCAACATGGCAAAAACCCGTCTTTACCAACATAAAAAATAAACAAAATTAGCTGGGTGTGGTGGTGCGTGCCTGTAGTCCCAGCTACTTGGGAGGCTGAGGTGGGAGGATTGCTTGAGCCCAGGAGGTCGAGGCTGCAGTGAGCCATGATTGTGCCACTGTACTCCAACCTGGGTGAAACAGTGAGACCGTGTCTGAAAAAAAAAAAAAAGAAAACTTGGGGTCCAACCAGAGGAGAGAGGGATTGGAGGAGTTGTCTGCTGGGAGTTGGGCATACTCCTTCCTGTGTTTTAGAGAGGGGACAGCCAGAGCACATCAGGCAGGCCAGATATCCTCAGCTCCTGATAAGATACAAAAGCCTGCAGGGATACAGTAGAGTTGCAGGGAGAATGGGCTCCTGAACCACACTAGGCATGTCCATACCACAGGGCCTTTGCACATGCTGGGAAACAGGTAGAGGAAACAGCACATGCAAAGGCCCTGTGGTGGGGACATGCCTAGCTTGGTTCAGGAGCCCATTCATTCATTCATTCAAAAATATTCACTGAGTACCTGCTGGGCACCAGCTATGGCTGGGATACAGCCATGAATGAGAGAGACCAATGCCTTGCTCTCCTGGGGCTTCTGGTCTATTAACATCCCAGCTCAAATGCGGCCTCCTCCACACTGCCCCATCACAATCACTTCACCCTGCTTTATTCTCTTTATGACATTTTCCACTATCTGAGATTTCCTGCCCTTGTCATTTGCTCTCTGTCCCCCCAACTCCATCCCAAACTCCTATGCCCAGAGCCTGAGTGTGTCTTGATCATGGTTGCCCCTCCAGCACACAGCAAAGTCCCTGGTCCAGAGGAACTGCTTAAGAAACATCTGTTGAACGACCAAATGGATGGCTGCATGGTGAGGGAAGTCCTCCTGGAAAGTGGAGACCCAAAGTCACAAGTGAAAGAGGGATTACATCTGTGCACAACCCTCTTCAGTTTACAAGCTGTTCACTGCTGCGTTAAGAACATCATGAAGAAAGTAGTGGGGACAGCTCTAGTTAGCAGCAGCTCCATTTCCTGTATGAAGAAACTGAGGCTAGAGAGGTTAGGACACATGGCCCAGGTTGCATAGGGAATGGGTGACTTTCTCCAGCACACCTCAGTCCCTTGGGTGGGCAGGCAGTGGCAGCAGGTGATGTCCCACCCAGGGGACCTCACATCCTCCACCTCCCCAGCCGCCAGTCTTTCAGTCCTAGGCAAATCCACCTTCTCTCAGACATACAACTTTCCCCATTCCCTCCTCCATGGGAGTCCCCTGCCCTCTGAGCCTGGCCAGACCCACTCCCAAGGTCCCCTAAGTACTCAGAGTCTCCCGAGAGCCAGAGCACTCTGTGCCCATCCCCACGTGGAGCCTCCTGGGAGGCCAGAGGGGAAGGAGATGAGGTCCAGGAGGGAGGAGTGGCAGGAGAGGACAGAACCCAGTCCCTAGACTCACAGGGAGTACAGTGGAGGCTGCCTGTCCGCCTGCTAGGTCAGCCCCTGTAAGTGACACAAATCTTCCAGTGCAGGCTGAGCTGAACCTGGGGCCTGGGAGGGTCGGGGGGTCCCAAGGGAAGCCCCCTCTCCGAAGAGCCAGAGCTTAGTGATTAAGCGGGTGCTACAGAGAATGACCTCCCTGTGAATGTGGTCTGGTGGAAGCTGGGGATCCCCAGGGGGGCCTCAGGGCCAACCCCTGCTGCAGCCTCCTCGCCATGCTGTCTGCATCTATATTTATCCCCGTAATGGCCTGGCTGCCTGTTGGAGTGTGGTGTCTTTGGAGCACAGCAGCCGGTGCCATAGCCGCGGTGGAGAAGTGATTTGTGTCAAGGTGCCGCCCCCACCTGGTTGGGAGTGCCAGCCTGCTCCCCGGGGGCTGCCTGTCGCCTGGCAGGAGCTGGTGCAGCAATGGGCATGCGGCAAGGGCCCCAGAGAATAAGGCTTGTGGCTGGACCCTGCCCACCAGAACCAGGATGCAGGATGTTGGGGCAGCCAGGCTGTGGCCAGGGTTCTTGTGTGGCTGGAAAGTGGGGCCAGATAAACTCTAAAGTCTTTTAGCTCTGAGACTCAAAGAACTCATGACTCCGAAATCCCAGAATTCCCAAATTCTGGAATTCTGTGAACCTCTAGTCCCAGGCCTCTACAATTCCAAGATGTCATGGTTCTTCCTCTCACCTTTTCACTCTTCCTCATTTTCAACAAACTTGTGTCGAGCTTCCATCCTGTGCCTCTGGGTATTGGCAGCAATGAGATGGAAACAGGGTTTGGTTCCATCTTTAAGCTCCAGTGAGGGTGACGCTTCTAAGCCAATGGTTACAGTATGCTGATATTGTGATTCCCTCTCAAGGACCAGGGAAATAGGAAGGGCTTTGTAGAGGAGTCCCTGGATTGTTGGTTTTGGTGTTTTTTGTTTTTTGTTTTACCACATTGAAGTGTAGCCTATGAAATAGAGCAGACATTCTACATGGACCAGTCAATGACTGTTCACAAACCAACACATCTGGGTCACCAGAACCCAGATCAGAAACAGACACGACCAGCACCAAAGTCCCCGGTGTCCCCTTCTGGTCAGTAACACTCGTCCACGTGTCCTGCCACTATCCTGACTTCCAGCAGCGTAGATTTGTTTTGTCCATGTTTAAGGTCACCTAAGTGAAATCATATAGGATGACATACTCCTTTCTTTCTGGCCCCCTTCACACAGCATGTGTGAGACCCATCCGTGTTATTGCTACCCGTGTTCTTCCTTCAAGCTGGCTGTATGTGGTCTGCTATGTGTTCATTCACCAGTTATGTCTCCCTTCTTCCGATGATGGGGGTTTGGGTGGGGAGTTCCAGTTGGGATTATTCAGATTAGCACTGCCATGAACATTCGTATGTGTATCTTTGGGTGAACATATGTGAATGTTTTCGTTGGGCACTAATGTTTCTCCTAAGTGGTTGCACCGATTTCCACTCCCTCTGGCAACCTGTGTGTGTTCCAGTTGCTCCCCATTATTGCCAACACATGGTATTGTCAGCTTTTTAAAATGTCAGCTTTTTAAAATCCTGGGGGTGGGGATGGGTGCATAGTGCATTTTTTTTTAAGACAAGAGTTTCATTCTGTCGCCCTGGCTGGAGTGCAATGGCGTGATCTTGGCTTGCTGCAACCTCCGCACCCCACCCCCATTCAAGTGATTCTCCTGCCTTAGCCTACTGAGTAGCTGGGATTACAGGCACCTGCCACCATGCCCGGCTAATTTTTGATTTTTTTTTTTTTTTTTTTGAGACGGAGTTTTGCTGTTGCCAGGTTGGAGTGCAGTGGCGCGATCTCGGCTCACTGCAACATCTGCCTCCTGGATTCAAGTGATTCTCCTGCCTCAGCCTCCCAAATAGCTGGGACCACAGGCGCGCACACCACGCCCAGCTAATTTTTGTATTTTTAGTAGAGATGGGGTTTTACCATGCTAGCCGGGATGGTCTCGATCTCTTGACCTTGTGATCTGCTTGCCTCGGCCTCTCAAAGTGCGGGGATTGCAGGCGTGAGCCACCACGCCCTGCCTAGTTTTTGTGTTTTTAGTGGGGATGGGGTTTCACAATGTTGGCTGGGTCTCGAACTCCCGACCTCAAGTGATCCGCCCACCTCAGCCTCCGAAAGTGCTGGGATTACGGGCATGAGTCACCGTGCCCAGCTGCATTTGGTTTTACTGAGCTGAGTTTGAAGAAAGAAATCACTAAGTGAAGAAGGGGGAAGGGCATTCCAGGCGATGGAACAGCATATGCAGAATTAGGGAGGCACGAAAAATACTTGCTGAAACTGTGTGGCAAACAGCAGAGCTAGAGCCAAAGGTGTGAGGGAGAGGACTTTGAGAGCCTCATCAGGGAACCTGGATGTTGTCCTGAGAACAGCTGGAAGCCATGGAGAGGTTTTTCTCATTTTGAGCCAGTATCTGCAGTGCATCAAGCATTTTGTAATTTCCATGAGTTGGATGAGAAAACTAAACTGAGACACAGAAAGACCAATGACTTGTCCAGAGTCCCATTAGTGGAGGCCCAATAGGTAGAGTGGTATTGGGCTGGGAGCCAGAGGACCAGAACCACGTGGGTAAGTGATTCAACCTCCTAGCCTTGGTTTACTCGCCTGGAGAATGGGAGTGCTGATAATAACACCTCATTTGGGGATGTTGTGAAGCTACAGAATTTCAAGGACCTGGGACAGGCATTATTATTCTCATTTTACTATGGTTATCTCTCCATCAGCACGGCCACACCCACCTTCACCCTTCTCTTGCAGTTGACAGGGTGGGGGTGGGCTCTCTGAGCTCCCACACTTAAGAAGGGCTAGCCCAGAGCTCCTGCCCTAACACCCTGTTTTCCTGCCCCATGACAGATCTCCTAGGAACTAAAGATTGCTATGATGGTTAATTTTATGTGTCAACTTGGCAAGGCTTTGGTGACCAGTTGTTTGGTCAAATAAAGGTAGTTTTTAGATGCAATTAACATTAAATCAGTAGACTTTTGAGTCCAACAGCTTACCCTCCATTATGTGTGGCCCTCATTCAATTGATCAGAGGCCTTCAGGGCAAAGACTAAGGTTTCTCAAAGACGGAATTCAGCCCCAAGACTGCAGCATAGAAACCCTGCCTGGGTTTCCAGCCTTCTGGCTTGCCCTACGGATTTTGGACTTTCCAGCCCCGACAATCACATGAGCTAATTCTTTAAAATACATTTCTCTCTCTGCATAGATAGATATCCTATTGGTTCTGTTTCTCCAGAAAACCTGGACTAATATGGTTGCCATTTATCTTCCTGGATCTTCTCATCTGGGAAATGGGATGAAGGAGGCAATTTAGACCTGAATGCATTCAAGATACGTTCCAACCCCCCAAAAGTTCAGTAAACTTAGCAGCCATCAGGGCCCGTAGGGAATGGGTGTCTTGTTAGCTGAGGGTTCTGGTTAACAGAGCATTCTCATCCAGACTAGAGGTTGCAAACTCAGAAGTCTACAGAGACCTGGCTGGGAGCTCGGTGTGTGAAGCCAGTAGAGCTTGTATGGAGACCAAGTGTGACACCTGCCTCATTATGCCAAATCCAACTATGCTAGAGCCATCCCTGGGGTGTGGTCAGCCATGGGGTGGCCACATTGCAACTTCTGATCTGTAGCCTCGTGCCTCAAAGTGTGGTTCCAGGGGGCAGCCCCAGCATCACCTGTAGCTTGTTAGAAACAGAATTTTAGGCCCCTCCCCAGACCTGCTGAATGACAATCTGTATTTGAACAAGATGCCCCACGTACTCAGCTAACCTGTGATTTGTGTGTACTTAGCCCACATCAGAACCACCAGCAGAGCATGTTAAAACACAGGCCTATGGGCGCCGCTCTAGGCCTTCTGCTAGAGCAGGTCTGGGTGGGCCCAGGGTGCTGCGTTTCTTTTTCTTTCTTTTTTTTTTTTTTTTGAGACAGGGTCTCACTCTGTTGCCCAGCCTGGAGTGCAGTGGCACGATCACGGCTCACTGCAGCCTTGACTTCCCAGGCTTAGGTGATTCCCCCATCTCAGCCTCCCAAGTACCTGGGACTACAGGCACATGCCACCATGCCCAGCTAATTTTTTTTGTCATTTTTTGTAGAGACAGGGTCTCACTATGTTGCCCAGCTGGGCTCAAATTCCTGAGCTCGAGTTCCACCTGCCTCGGCCTCCCAAAGTGCGGGGATGACAGGCGTGAGCCACCGCGCCCGCTGGGTGCTGCATTTCTAGCAGGCTCCAGAGAGATGCATAGGTGACCCATCTGAAAACCACACGTGGTGACAGCTCTGAGCCACCTCAGGAGCCTCTGCTGTCAGAGATAAGACCCCACTGACAGGATATGCTGGGTGCAGAAGGACTTGGAGGCCCTGAGGGTCCCAGAAGCCACAGCACCCAGGAGTGGGCCCCACCTCGAAGACCTTGAGGGTTGTGTATCCAAGCCCATAATTCAGTCCCTAGTCCCCCATCACTACCGTGGTCTCTCTGGGCTTCCCTGTGCTGTGTCCACCAGCCTGGAGGGAGAGCCTAGAGCCGTGTTTCTCAATCCGTTTTTTGTTTTTCTTTCTTTCTTTTTTTTTTTTTTTTTTTGAGAGAGGGTCTCGCTGTGTTGCCCAGGCTGGAGTGCAGTGGCACGATCTCAGCTCACTGCAACCTCCACTTCCCAGGTTCAAGCAATTCTCTTGCCTCAGCCTCCGAAGTAGCTGGGATTACAGGCACCTACCACCATGCCTGGCTAACTTTTGTATTTTTAGTAGAGACGGGGTTTCACCTTGTTGGCCAGGCTAGTCTTGAGCTCCCGACTTTAGATGATCCGCCCGCCTCAGCCTCCCCAAGTGCTGGGATTACAGGTGTGAGCCACCAGGCCCGGCCCTCTCAATCAGTTTTAACCTCGTCCCCTTTATGTAAACTGTTAACTTTATACATCCCCCAAGTTTTTTATCTACTTTCCCCTCTCCCCAGACATTAAGAATTGCTGGGGATTCAGACCCCACAGAATGGGTTCCTAACTAATGCCTGGTACTGACCGTGACCAGGCAACCACGCCCCTTTCTTTGTTACTGCCACCAGCAAAACAGAGAATTTATTTTTTTCCTTCTTTCTTTTTTTGTTTTTAGAGACAGGATCTCACTCTGTCACCCAGGTTCGAGTGCAGTGGCACAATCACAGCTCACTGCAGCCTTGACCTTGCAGGCTCAAGTAATTTTCCTGCCTCAGGCTCCCTAGTAGCTACAGGTGTGCACCACCGCACCTGGCTAATTTTTTTATTTTTTATTTTTGTAGAGACAGGATCTCACTGTGTTGCCCCAGGCTGGCCTCAAACTCCTGGCCTCAAGCAGTCCTCCCGCCTCAGCCTCCCAAGGTGTTAGGATCGTAAGCGTGGGCCGCCACGGCTGGCCTGTTTTTTCCTTTTTTACACATCAAGTTGCACGTGCTTTTCTGACAGCAAACAGTGCCCTCGATAGAATTTACAACAGGACATCCCACTGTGGTCCCAGCTCCTCCTCTCCACCAGCCTCTGGAATGGGGGCTGCCTCCCTGGCCACCTCAGGCCGGCCTTTCACCATCCAGCAGCTCTTCTCCCCTTCGGGGTTCCCAGGCCTCCTCCTGGGCCATCAGCTTCCCTGTGCCTGCCTCTCTCACTGTCCCCTCCTCTCCACCCATTTCTAAGTTGGAGGTCCCCCCACCCAGCCTCCCGGCAGCTCCTCCCTGACAGTGAGCTCCTTTGCACTACAGCTGGTTCCTGGGTTCTACATCGTGGTGGGGCCAGGGCTACTTTCTCCTCACAGCCATTAAGAATCACTGATCATAGCAAAAGCTACCTGTTATTGTTCCGAGTGCTTTACCTCACTGAATCCTCACAACACCTAGGAAAGCACTCTTTTTTGGTTGTCGTTTTTTGTTTTTGTTTTGAGACGGAGTCTTGCTCTGTCACCCAGGCTGGAGTGCAGTGGTATGATCTAGGCTCATTGCAACCTCCGCCTCCCGTGTTCAAGCAATTCTCCTGCCTCAGCTTCCCGAGTAGCTGGGATTACGGGCGCACACCACCACGCCCAGCTAATTTTTGTATTTTTAGTAGAGGTGGGGTTCCACCATGTTGGCCAGGCTGGTCTCGAACTCCTGACCTCAGGTGATCCCACCTGCCTCGGCCTCCCAAAGTGCTGGGCTCACAGGTGTGAGCCACTGCGCCCGGCTGGAAGGCACTCTTGTTCCCATTTTACAGAGGGAGAAACTGAGACATAGGGAGTTGAAGGAACTTGCCAGAGGTCACACAGCAGTTAAATGGCAGAGCCAAGATGGGAAGGATGGAGTGATGGCAGCCTTGGCTCTGGGCCTGGTCACCATCCTTCCCTGGCTTAAAAAAACCAATGCCTCTTGTTGGGCCTCAGTTTCCACCCCTGTGAAGTAGGACACAGTCCCTCTCCTGCTGGCCTCTGAGACCCCAGGGTTTGAGAAGCTGCCTGTGATTCTCTCAAGTGATGTGTGCAGGGGGAGGTGGCTATGATTGCTCTGGGGCTGCTGATGATGGAGCCTGCCTGGCGAGCCCCAACCTCCCTCATTGATTAGGTGCTCACATATGCAGATATGGCCGTAGGTGCTGGGGAAACAGTGGTGATGTCCTCCTGAGGGTCGGGGCAGACAAACAGACACAGGCATATAGACAGATATGTAAAACGATTGTACATGGCAGTGATCTGTGAAGGAAGCAGCATGGAGCGGAGACAGATTACGTCAGCCTGGGTGATCAGGGAAGGCCTCTGAGGATGTGATATTAAGCTGACAAGTAAGACCTTTCCTGTGAAGAAAGGCATTCCTGGAAAAAGGAACAGCAAGTGCTAAGGCCCTGCGGCAGGAGAGAGTCTGACAGCAAAGGGAGGCCAGTGCAGCTGGGACAAAGGAAGCGAGCGAGGCGGAGGGTGGCAGGAAGTGGGGACAGGTCAGGCAGGGTCCTGTCATCCTGGGCACGATTTGGGGTTTGTGTGACCTGGATGAGGAGGTCACAGGAAGACTTTCAGGTAGAGCCATGGTGGCATCTGACTTCTAGGTTTAAAGACTCCCTCTGGCTCTGGTGTGGAAAAGAGAGTGCAGCTGAGCTTGCATCAGAGAGACCTGTTATGGGTCAGGGTGTGTCTGAGCATGAGACGATGGGAGCCTGGCTGGGCTGGCATAGTGGAAGTGGGGAGAGGACGGATGCTGAATGCAGCTCGAAGGTGAAATCAGCAGCACTGGTGGCATATAGGAGGTGAAGATAAAAGGAGATTAAGGATGATGAATCCCTGGTTTTCTGGCTGAAACCATGATGTTCTAGGCCTGTGGCTCAGCACCAGTGTCCAAGCCTGTCCTTCTGCCTAAGGGCAAGATGCCTCCTCGCTGGGGTCAGTGGACCCTGTGGGGGCTGAACCCTATGTGTCCGTTTTTTTTTTTTTTCTTTTAAGACAGGGTTTTGCTCTGTCGCCCAGGTTGGAGTGCAGTGGCACAATCACAGCTCACTGCAGCCCCAAACTCCTGGGCCCAAGCCATTCTTCCACCTCAGCCTCCCAAAGTGCTGAGATGACAGGTGTGAGCCACCACTAACTGCATAGCCCCAGGGTGCTCAGGGAGTATTTGTTGAATGAACCAATGAATCAGTGCCTGGGAATTCCCAAGCCCTGTCCTCTCTTTGCGTCAGTTGGCCCGTCTGTAAAAGGGACCACTAGTTTCATAAACCCCTCTCCAAGCTCCTTGCCTGGGGGGTCTGGTCACCCCAGAAGGGCTGTGCCCATCTGTGCCAGGAGTCAGGACCATGCTTTAAGCAGGCCCTGGCTCCCCATCCCATCCCCCAGCCTGAAACCTCAAATTACCTATGGGGTGGGGGCTGCCCCAGGGGTGTTTCCATCGTGCCCAGATGCGCATGGCAGGCCCAGCCCTCCCTTAATGACACCTTGCCTGCCTGCCCTCCTGCTGGGGTAGGAGGGGAGGAGGCCCCCAGCCCAGCCTAAGCTGTAGTTTCTTTTTCCATTGCGTCAGGCCTCAGGGTCCAGTACGCCTGGCTGCTGCTGGGCTGGCGCAGAGGGACCCACTCTTCCCCCCGCCTGCCCCAACTCCAGACATCATGTGCTCCCCGTTTCGGGGATCCAGAAGCTTCCAGCCAGAGGGTGAGTTGGAGATGGGAGGACCTGCCCCTGGCTTGGGGAGGAGTTCCCTTCCCACCCACCCATCGCTCGCTCTAGCCAGGGCCTGAGCCGATCCAGGTGGAGTTGCAGTGAGCTGGGGGCTCCTGGCCCAGCCACCGCCCCCTGCCCCCATGACCTGTCCCTCCTGCCCACACCCTCAGTCAGGCTGGAGGGAGGGAAAGGCAAGAGGCTGGTATAATAACCAAGGCAAGATAATGGGGCTCGGATGAGGCAGGGGGATGGGGGTAGGGTAGTGATGGGGACAGAAGGAGGTGACCCCAGAGTGTTCATATGAGCATCTGTCATTGTATTTGTCAGTCTGGGTGCATATGTGTATGTGTGTGTGTGTATATGTGACCACATGTGTGTAAATGGACAAGGAAGCACGTGAATCTGGGCGTGTGTACCTGACACCCTCAGGATGAGAACAGAAGTGTCTGATTTGGCAGCAGGAGATGGTGGCCCAGGTGGCATCTAACATGTCACAGAGGGGGCCTGTGAAGTGAGGAGGGGGTAGGTGAGCTAGAATCCACCTCTCCAGCAATGGTGGGAGATGCAGGGGTGTGGACTGGGTGACCCAGAGGAACTGGTGAACTTGGATACTCTGGGGCCCATCCTGGGTGTGTGTTCAAATGGGGGAATGCCCTTGGCTTCCCCAGCCCTGATCACAACCTGCCTGCTTAGCCTCAGGCTCCCCTGGCCTGGCTGATGTCCTGGCTGTCCCTGCCTAGGTCCCACAATGTTCAGCAATCTCCCCACCCTGGCAAAAGGCCAAGCATTGGCCTGGGAGAACTGATTCACACCCTGTCTCTCCCTTTTCCTGGCCCTGTAACCTCAAGCAAGGGACTTTTACTCTCTGGGCCTCAGTTTCCTCATCTCTAAAATGGGGGCAATTGTCCTGCAGGCATGGGCAGGCGCTCTCAGCCACACAGCAAGGTTTTGGACATCCCTGTCTGCCCCCTTCCCCACCCCACCCCCACTTGGCACAGCTGCCCAGCTGCACACAGTAAGAGTGAACGCAGTTCTCCAGCTCCTCCAGTGGAAACTGATTTTTACACGACAAGAATAAATCCTGCAGGCAAATTGTAGTGCTGTCCTGATGCTCTGAGCTCGTGTGATTATAACAAGGTTCTAGGAACAAAGGCTGGGAGGGAGGGGGCTGAGGACCAGCTTCATCGTTGTCCAGATTTTTCCCCTGCCAGGCATGTCCGGGGAGCACTGGATCTGGAGGGGAAGCTGGGAGGTCTCCGCTGCCAGCCCCACTCTCACCCTGGCCTCCTGCAGACCGGGGCTTGCAGGGGACTGCATCTGCCCAGCAAGAGGCTGGCGCTCCAGAGTGCGCCATGGCCTGGGTGAAAGAGAGGAGGAGTGGACCCAGCATAGTGACGGTGGCTTGATCCTTCCTGCCTGGAGGACAGCAGCTGCCTCCTCACTGGTCTCTCTGCTACCTCTCCTTAGCTTGACAACCCCTTCTCCCCACAAGGGGCCGAGTAAGCTTTTAAAAACACAAATCAGATCATGTCAGTTCTCTGCTTCTAAGACTTCCCATTGCTCTCAGAATGAAACTCAGACACCCTATCAGAGCCCACAGCTCCTGCAGGTCCTGGCCACTCTCCCTGCTCCCTCATTGTGTTCCTGCCAGACTGGACTGTGAGCCCTGCAGCAGCTAAGACAGAGCAATCTTTTTTTTTTTTTTTTTTTGAGACAGTGTCTTGCTCTGTTGCCCAGGCTGGAGTGCAGGGGCGCGATCTCAGCTCACAGCAACCTCCACCTCCTGGGTTCAAGCGATTCTCCTGCCTCAGCCTCCCGAGTAGCTGGGACTACAGGTGCACGCCACCATGCTGGCTAATTTTTGTACTTTTAGTAGAGATGGGGTTTCACCATGTTGGCCAGGCTGGTCTTGAACTCCTGACCTCAAGTGATCCACCTGCCTGGGCCTCCCAAAGTGCTGGGATTACAGGCATGAGCCACCAAGCCCGGCCAAGAGCAGTCTTCTTATTGTAGCATTCCCAGCACTGGGACAGTTCTTGGGACCTAATAGATGCTCAGTATACCCTCTAGAGTGAATGAAAGCCTCAGTTTCCTCCTCTGGAAAATAAGGGTGATATTACTATACTTGCCTCATAAGACTGAATGAAAATTAGCGACATTGTGCAGGTGACATGCTTAGTTAGTGCTCACAAGCACAGTGACTTGGATTTGTGTTCCCAGAGGGGGCCCACCCACCACCCCACTTGCCTCCCTCCACTGGAGAAGTGCAGGGTCAGTAAACCACTTAGCCGCAGGAGGACAAATTATTAGTCAGGGAGTTGGAACCTGGCCATTGTTGGGTAAGTGTTTAGGGGCTAGGTTCAACCACTGGGATGACGGAGCCAGTGTTAAATGCACACGTGCTAGTGGAAGTGAGACCTGACCATAGGAGGCTCAAAGGGCTGTGTCCTGATGTCTCGTGGGCAGATGGGAAACTGAGGCAGAGAAAGCCAGAGGACTTGTCTGCTGGGCCTGTGATGGGTGTGACCTAGGTCCCCCTCCACCCCTTGAGATGGGTTGCTCCAGTCTCACTAACACCTTACACTCAAAGGAAAACAGAACTCCTTCGACTGATCACATGTCAGTAATTAACCTTGACTGGAGGAGGATACTGGAGGCCCAGGGCGCAGAATTTTGGGAAATTGTATATGAGTGAAAGGGTAAATTGTGTGTTGATGATAAGGACCAATGCTGGCAGGATCTGAGGCATATGGAGGGTTTGTCCATTCATTCATTTATACACTCATCCTTTTTTCATTCAGCAAGTATATACTGGATGCTTCCTGTGCACCAGTCATTGTGTATGAGCTAGAGATACAGGGTGAAGGTGATAGACAATGAACAAGGGTGAATTTTTAATGTTACTGTTACAGGAAAGGGGTCCCGATCCAGACCCCAAGAGAGGGTTCTTGGCTCTTGTGCAAGAAGGAATTCAGGACGAGTCCATAAAGTGAAAGCAAGTTTATTAAGAAAGTAAAGGAATAGCCGGGCGCGGTGGCTTATGCCTGTAATCCCGGCACTTTTGGGAGACCCAGGCGGGTGGATCACCTGAGGTCGGGAGTTTGAGACCAGCCTGGTCAAAGTGGTGAACCTCGTCTCTACTAAAAATACAAAAATTACCCTTGCGTGGTCGTGGGTGCCTGTAGTCTGAGCTACTCGGGAGGCTGAGGTAGAAGAATTGCTTGAACCCAGGAGGCGGAGGTTGCAGTGAGCTGACATCATGCCACTGCACTTCAGCCTGGGTGACAGAGCCAGACTCCGTCTCAAAAACAAAAACAAAAAAAGAAAGTAAAGGAATAAAAGAATGGCTACTCCATAGACAGAGCGGCCCCAAGGGCTGCTGGTTGCCCATGTTTATGGTTATTTCTTCATGATATACTAAACAAGTGGCAGATTATTCATGCCTCCCCTTTTTAGACCATATAGGGGAACTTCCTGATGCTGCCATGGCATTTGTAAACTGTCATGGCGCTGGTGGAAGTGTGGCAGCGAGGACGACCAGAGGTCACTCTCATGGCCGTCTTGGTTTTGGGCGGCTTCTTTACTACAGCCTGTTTTATCAGCAAGGTCTTTATGACCTGTATCTTGTGCTGACCTCCTATGTCATCCCGTGACCCAGATGCCTTAACCATCTGGGAATGCAGCCCAGTAGCTTTCAGCCTTATTTTACCCAGCTCCTATTCAAGATGGAGTTGCTCTGGTTTAAATACCTCTGACGTTTACCAGAAGCGAGCTTCCTAGTGGCCAAAGTAGGAAGGAGAGAAGCCTGAGCAGTTGTCAGCTCCACTGTGGCCACAAGATGCCAACATGCTAGTTGCTCAGGAGAAGCCCAGGTTTTCCTGGCACGATTAGTATCTGAGACACCCATGTCCACTGTGATTTGTTGCTCATGTGACTGGGCAGCACACAAGGAGCTGTGCATCCTTACAGGTGAAGACTGACCACAGCAGAGAAAAACTTCAAAGACAAATTTAACACACCTACCGGAGACAGAGACTCTTTTTTCTTTCTTTTTGTTTTTTTTTGAGATGGTATCATTCTGTCGCCTAGGCTGGAGCGCAGTGACACGCAATCACGGCTCACTGCAACCTTGAACTACTGGCCTCAAGCAATCCTCCTGCCTCAGCCTCCCAAGTAGCTGGGACCACAGGCACGCACCACCATGTCTGGCTGATTTTTTAATATTTTTTGCAGAGATAGGATCCTCCTTGTTGCCACGCTGGTCTTGAACTCCGGGCTTCCAGGCACTTGACCTCCCCAAGTGCTGAGATGATAGGCATGAGCCACTGCGCTCAGCTGAGACTCCCTTTTCATGCATTTCCTTGCATTCTTCTTTCTCCAAACCTTTGCCCATGTTATTTGACAACCCGCCTCAATTTGCCTTCCATCTCTCCACTCACCTCTTAAAGGCCAGGCGGTAATGCCTCCCTATGGTGGGGCAGCATTGCAGGTGTCTGTCCACTCTCTGACGCTCACTCCTGTTCCCCTAGACTGCCAGGAACTCCTGCCACCGCCACCAGCTCCCATGGCCCACATACCCAGTGGGGGTGCCCCAGCAGCGGGGGCAGCCCCCATGGGCCCCCAGTATTGCGTGTGCAAGGTGGAGCTGTCAGTGAGTGGCCAGAGCCTACTGGACCGGGATGTTACCTCCAAGTCCGACCCCTTCTGTGTCCTCTTTACAGAGAACAATGGCAGATGGATCGAGGTGAGGCTCTTCCGTGTGTCTGCGGTGGGTAAGGGGGTGGCTAGGCTGCTGGGGAGGGGGAGTCTCCCAGGACTGGGATCCAGAAACTCTGATAGAAGTAGTTGGAGTGTGGGCTGGTGGCAGGGGATTACTTGGTAAATTGTTACTCTTAAAATGAAATTGTATTTTAAATATATTTAAAATATTACTTTGTGTTTAAATTATTACAATTAAAATCCATAGATTTATATTTATAATTATATAATTTATACTGATTATTTGATATCTTTTTTTTTTTTTTGAGACAGAATCTCTCTGTCCCCCAGGCTGGAGTGCAGTGGTGAGATCTCAGCTCACTGCAACCTCTGCCTCCCAGGCTCAAGCAATTCTCCTGCCTCAGCCTCCTGAGTAGCTAGGGCTACAGGTGTGCACCACCACGCCCGGCTAATTTTTGTATTTTTAGTAGAGACATGGGGTTTCGCCATGTTGGCGAGGCTGGTCCTGAACTCCTGACCTCAAGCAATCCACCTGCCTCAGCTTCCCAAAGTGCTGGGATTACAGGCATGAACCACCGCGCCCCATCTTGTTATAAATTGTTATATATAGTTAAAATTTTATAGTTTTATGAAATGTTTGCTTCCGCTTTTAAATAACCTTTCTGTATTATTTCTAAATGAACACATGGTCAGTAAGAAACAGAGAAACAGTGAGCTCAGGCTTTGGGAGCTGGTCCAAGGCCCAGTGATGCTACTCCCTGCTGTGTGGCCTTAAGCAAGTTGCTGTCCCTTTCTGAACCTGACTCCTCATCTGTGAAATTATTATATATTTTTTTCTGCTGACTCCCTTGGAAGGCCCCAGATCTGGGGATATTAATGGTGCCCCAGGCAAGGACTTCTGAGCTGGAAGACTTTGGCTTGAAGGTTGGAAAGAGTTGCAGCTTGAGGAAGGATGTTGAGAAACCTAAGCTGTTTAGACCTTCAGGTTTTAAAACTTGCTTTGCTTTTGCAAAAGGAAACTATTGGAGTAAATGTAGAGAATCCAGATAAACCTAAAGGAGAAAATCAAAATTGTTAGGAACCCACCTGTCATAGAGAACCACTGTTAACAGTTTGGTATCCAGCCTTCCAGATGGCTTTATATGCATGTATATTTCCCAAAATATGTGTGTATTTTTTAATGGATATTTAACTAGGCCATGGTGGGGGTTCACCTGAACCTACTGTGGTTTACAAAGAGTTCCCATGAATGTTGGCTCCTTCTTGTGATGCCAAGAAAACAGTGTGGGATTGTTGACCCACTTTACAGAGGGGGAAACAGGGGCCCCAGAGTGGGTAGGGACTTTTTTGTGTCACCCAGCGTGTTGATGGTACAACTGGAAGTGGGAGGTGGGACATGGGGCCAGCTGAGGACTCCTAGGGGAGCCCCAGGCCTGTGAGAGGCATGTCTGGGGGCACAGTTCCCTTCCACCAGGTCTCTAGAACCCCTGAGTGCGCCCAGGGAGTGGTATCCCCCTGACTCATGGCACACCCCCCCACCCTCCCTGACAACCTCTGCCCCCACCCAGGCCAGCCACCCTGGCTAAAAATAGCCCAGGGCCAAGACCTCCTCAGTCCCTGCTGCTCCAGCCCTTGGAAATGGAATGGGTGGGAGGAAAAGTCAACACAGCCTGGGCCCCAAAATAGACTGTCACCCAGACTCCGCGGTTTGGGGCCTCAGCGTCCAGAGGCCAGGAGGCGGGTTTCCTGTCCCAGTGCCACCACTGACCCACAATACAAGGCCCTGTCCTCAGCCAGGCTTTGGTATCCACGGTAGGTGGGGTGTAGGGCTGCACAGTGTCAGGATTCTATACAAGATACAAACATCTCCCCGTGCTCCCGTGGGGAGTCCCTGACCCCACCTTCCCCCAATAATCCTCCCTTCTTTCTGTTTCCTCTCTCAGTTTCCATGTAAAATGTGGTTTGAAAAAGGGTTTTCCCAAAATAAAAAGTGAAAACCACAAGTAGTCAAATCCTTTCCCTTTACAGAGATGGAAACGGAGGCCCAGACGGGGAAAGTGCCTTGTCCTCCATCTCTTACCCAGGCAGGGACAGGGCCCGAGCTCTTACCCTGGCACCTGGGTAGGGAGCCAGGGCCGAAGAATTAAGAGTGTGGGTAGTAGAGTCGGACCTCAGTTTCGAATCTCGGCCCTGCTCCACAAGCTGTCCAGCCTTGGGGAAGTCACTTAACCTCTCTGTGCTTCAGCGTCCTTGTCTGTGAGCTGGGGATAGTGAGTCACTGACGATGACCACAAGTGCCTGGCACAGAGCAGGCATTGTACAAGTTAGCAGAATGATTTCCAGCAGCCTGCGAGGTCTTGGACCAGCTGCCTTGACTCTGACTTCCATTTTCCTGCCCCTCTGCTAGTACGACAGGACAGAAACCGCGATCAACAACCTCAACCCTGCCTTCTCCAAGAAGTTTGTGCTTGACTACCACTTCGAGGAGGTACAGAAGCTCAAGTTCGCGCTCTTTGACCAGGACAAGTCCAGTATGCAGCTGGACGAGCATGACTTCCTGGGCCAGTTCTCCTGCAGCCTGGGCACGGTGAGCTGGGCCCTCCTGGATGGGAGCAGGGGCCCAAAGACTGGGCAACCCCTCAGAAAGTCTCTTCTCGTGCTATCTTTCCCTAGCCCCATCTTCCTGGGTGGGTCCCAAAGTACAGATGCAGAGTGGGGAACAGGCTTGGCGGGTTCGAGGCTGGGCTGAAGAGTTCCCATCTGGAGGGGCAGCCAAACAGAATGCCTCTCAGGATCTGGGGCCCCAGGTGGCCAGGGATTCTGATTGTTAGATGTAATCAGGTGTGGTCTTGACCTCCTGGGGTAGGAGCATCTGACCAGCAACCAAGACACCCACAGTAGTCCTGCTTGTGGCAGACTCACTGTGTGACCTTGAGAAACTTCCTTTCCCTCTCTGGGCCACACTTCCCCATCCACCTCAGTCCTTGGTAAGCTCCTGGAGGCCGGGAGCAAGCGGGGCTAGGCGCCCCTGACACAAGTCTCAATCATTCCTTATGGCTGTATGCCCTTGGATAAGCTCCCATTCCCCCCTCTGGGCCTCAGTTTCCCCACATTTTCCTTGGGGATTATGATGACTGCTCTGCCCAGCCTACACGGTTGATGAGGGAATGAAATGGAAAATGCTTTGAGGGGTCCTAGTGGAGACTGAAATGCCTGGGGCCTTCCAGGAGATGGTGACCATGCAGAAAGCAAGGGACTGCCGTGGTTGTGATGTCTACTTTTTGCGTAAGAGGCAGGGTACAGTAGTCAGGGTCCCTACCCTGTGGTGTAACTGAGAAGAGAGCTTAAGGGCTTGCGGACAGGGCAGGGAACTGACAAGGGATGGGGAAACCAGTCAGGGCTTGGCCCCAGAGGAAAGCTGACCACCTTCACTTGGAAGGAAGGCAGGGTGAGGAAGTGGCATTGCCAGGGCCTGGTGAGACCTGTGGCCCATAGAGGGGGGCCTCTAGACTGCAACCGAGGCAGAAGACAGAGTAATGAAGAAGCTCCCATCAAACGGGGGCCCCCACCTCTCACGCCACCTGCTCTCCCATCTCCTGCCCATCCCCCCAACTGGCTGAACCTCTGAAAGCCAGAGGGCAAAAGAGCCAGGTGGCACAGTCCCCAGGGCACAGAGCAGGTGCATGGATCTGGGGAGAAGAACTAGCCCCGCAGGAGCAGGAGTAGATCATACTGATGTGTGCTCCCCACTGCACAGGACGACGCTCACACTGCACCCAGGAAGCACGAACCATGCTGGCCTCTGAGTGCAGTAGGCAGACACAGGTGGGAGGGTGACTTTTCAATGTGGCCCACTTTTCCTCTCTATGTTGTTTTGATTATTGCACCCTACGTGAGTGTATTACCTATTCAAACCAATAAAAATACATAGAAAGAATTGGCCGGGCTCTATAGCTCATGCCTGTAATCCCAGCACTTTGGGAGGCCAAGGCGGGGAGATCGCTTGAGCCTGGAGTTCAAGACCAGCCTGGGCAACATAACGAGCCCTTGTCTCTACCAAAAAAAAAAAAAAAAAAAAAAAAAAAAAAAAAAAAAAGCCAGGCATGGTGGTGCATGCCTGTAGTCCCAGCTACCCAGGAGGCTGAGGTGGGAGGATCGCTTGAGCCCAGGAGGTTGAGGCTGCAGTGAGCCGTGATCGAGACCTGTCTCGAAAGGAAAATACATAGAATCAGAGCTTGACTCTATCCATCAGAGATCATATCCTGAGGCAGGTGGGGTCTGTGGAATGCCTCTGGAGGAGGGAGTTAGGGGGTTAACCTCCCACAGTTGTCTCCAAAATGCATTTTCCTAGGGGCAAACCAAGCAGTGGGAGTCCAACTGCAGCAGGAGACCTCAGGCAGGTCTCTTACCCTCTCTGGGCCTCAGGCTCCTCACTGCCCAGATTGGCTGCTGTCTACCTCCCAGGGTGATGGTGACGCTCAGGCAGGTCACCAGCCAGCCAGGGCGGGGTGCAGCCCTAACAAGCAGTGCGGGTGGAGGATTTTTCCTCCCCGGGCTTCCCCCACTTCCTCACTGAGCGCCCTTTCTCCTCTCTCCCCTAGATCGTCTCCAGCAAGAAGATCACTAGGCCTCTGCTGCTGCTGAATGACAAGCCTGCGGGGAAGGGCTTGATTACGGTACCAGTCCCCTCCCGGCTCTCCGCACCCCCTCCACCCCCATCCCACACCCTCCCCCATCAATGGGCCGCTTCCCTGGCAGATAATCACCAGCTTTGTTTGGAGTAAAAAGGCCCAACTTACAACTTAGCAACAGGTCTCTTAGCAACCGGCTGCTGGCTCCACAAATGATGCACTGGGGGCTGACAAGCTGGGGAGGCCTCCAGAGCCCTGCCAGCAGCCCCCTCCCTGCACTGGCCCCTGTCTGCCCTCCCCTGGGGGTCGTTCAGAAGTGCCTTGCCCATCAGTGCCCTGCTTGTGGCTGCAACGCGCAATGATTCCTGCAATGCGCAACGACTCCTGCGATGCGCTGTAATTCCTCCGGCGATGCGCAGGTCCTTCGCCGGGATGAGCTCCTTGGTCCTCAAAGACTACCAGAAGCCAGGGCCACCCCTGAGGCCCAGAGAGGAAGTTCCCTCGGGCAGCTGAGCTGGCGAGATCATCCCCTGGTTGTCTGGCTGGCTTCTGAGCCCACGTGATGCCTGGGGAGCCGACCAGGCTGGAGGGAGAAGCCATGCCTTTGTGTGTTCCCGTGTGTTACTCCCCTGTCCTGGAACCTCACATGGCTCCCCACTGCCTGACCAACCCTTCTGTTCAAGGCTGTGAAGGACCCCTCAGACCCTGCCTGGCTCTCCTGCCTTGGTGTTTTTTTAATCTCCTTCACTTAAATGCCCTGCGTTCAAAGCAAACTGAATTCTTAGCATATCCTGAACATACCTCAGGCTCTTACTCTGTTCCTGCCCCATGGATCGCCACCTCCCAAACAACCTCCCCCCAGACAACCTCCCCCCACCTCTTGGTTCCTAACTGCCCCATTTAAATGCCTTTACAGGCCAGGTGCATGGCTTGCACCTGTAGTACTACTACTTGGAAGGCTAAAGCAGGAGAATCCCTTAAGGCCAGGAGTTTGAGGCTGCAGTGAGTTATGATCATGCTACTGCCCTCCAGCCTGGGCAAGAGAGTGAAACCTCATCTCTGAATGAATAAATGAATGAATGAATGAATGAATGAATGAATGAATGAATGCCTTCACAAGGCAGCTTCCACCTAGAAGCCATCTCAGACAGACCCCACTCAGCCGGGTATGCCATCACCCCCAGCATTTCTGGCAGTTCCACTCTAGGCCTCCATCCCCTCCCCTGGGAAATGGGGGTGATAATAGGACCTACCCTATAGGGTTGTTGAGCAAGTCCCAGTGGGAGGACGGCAGGGGAGAACGGGCAATGTGGCTGGCCTCTGTGGGTCCAGAGGGCCGGATGCCTTGCACTGGGTGAGGCCATCCTAGAGGCAGGAGAGGAGAGGAGGCCCCAGCGAGAGGCCCCAGCCCACTTGTGTTGCTGTGGGCAGCAGGGGAGGGAGAGAGGCCGAGAGAGGGCCTCAGCAGTCTCGAAGTCGCCCAGCCAAGCCATCACTGGCTGGGCTGGGGTCAGGGGACCATAGCTGATGGGGAATGCATGGAGGACAGATGACCAGCGTGAACTGATGGGACTCAGTTTCTCCCCTGGGACTCAGTTTTCCTAGCTGCACAATGAGGTGGCTGTGATGCTGACACCTTGGTGTTCTGAGGAAGCTGTGCTCTCTGTGGCTGCAGCAGGGGCAGGAGGAGGCCGGTCATGCTGCTCTCTAGGCCAGAACCTCCTCCCTGGGACTCAAGACCACCCCCGGTGTCTGGTCCCTGCTTCATCTCTGCCCACCATGGGCCCTGCGGATTTGCGTAGATCCACTTCCTGACTCCTCATCTCCAGATAGGTTATTTCCTGCATTTTCTGGAAGACAGAAACTGAGGTGTGGGGAAGACAAGAGATTTGTCCAAGGTCACCTGGCACTGCCCCTCCCTTCCCCCTCCTAGTCCTGGAGGATTGCTCCTGGGGCACCCTGTGCCATCCTGCCTGGCAGGAGGCTGGGGGAGTCTGAGGAGCCCCTCATGTCCCTGGTCTTACAGATCGCTGCCCAGGAGCTATCCGACAACCGCGTCATCACACTAAGCCTGGCGGGCAGGAGGCTGGACAAGAAGGTAAGGCGGGCAGAGGAGGGGCTCCCATCGGGAACAATAGCCCCCACCAGCCCCAGGGCTGTGTGGCCTCACTCCGGGGCCTCGGGCCACCACCTCCATCACATTCTAGGGACTGGTCCAGCACAGGGCCCTCCTGGCCACTCCAGATTAGGACTCCTTCACCTCTGAGGTAGTGAGTGTTCCATCCCTTAGGGGTATTCAAAACACAGCTGGAAACCTGCTCATCGGGGCATCCCCATCTCACTTAGTGTAAGTACATTCCAAGGTCCTTACCCAATGGGGCCCTGCCTGATGTGTCCCCAGTGCCCCGACTCTCTGACCTCACCCCTCCTCCCCGCACTTCACTCTGCTTCAGCCAAATCTAGCCCCTTGTCCGTGAATTAAACGAGGCACTCTTCTCCCTCAGGAGCTTTGCACTTGCTGTTCCCTCTGCCTGGGACGGCTCTCTTCCTTGAATTTTCTCACGGCACCCTCTCACTTCCATCAAGCCTTTGCTCCCACATCACCTCCTCAACGAGGCCTTCCCTGAAATTGGTCTTCAATTTCCCACCCCCTCCTGCTTGTCTCCTTAACACTTATTACTGTCTAGCATACTTTCTTTCTTTTTTTTTTTTTTTTGAGACAGAGTCCTGCTCTGTCGCCCAGGCTGGAGTGCAGTGGCGTGATCTCAGCTCACTGCAAGCTCCGCTTGCTGGGCTCACGCCATTCTCCTGCCTCAGCCTCCTGAGTAGCTGGGACTACGGGCGCCTGCCACCACGCCCAGCTAATTTTTTTTTTTTTTTTTGTACTTTTAGTAGAGACGGGGTTTCACTATGTTAGCCAGGATGGTCTCGATCTCCTGACCTTGTGATCCGCCTACCTCGGCCTCCCAAAGTGCTGGGATTACAGGCGTGAGCCACCATGCCTGGCCCATACTTTCTTTACTTATTTTCTGTCTCCCTAACTTGAATATAACCTCTTTAAAGTAACACTTGCCACGTGCAGCGGCTCACACCTGTAATCCCAGCTACTTGGGAAGCTGAAGCAGGAGGATCACTTGAGGCCAGGAATTTGAGACCAGCCTGGGCAATATAGTGAGACCCCATAGATGGATGGATGGATGGATGGATGGATGGATGGATGGATGGATGGGTAGACAGACAGACAAACAGACAGATAGATAGAGTCACATACAAAAAGTGGCACTTTTTAAACCTTAAATGATGTTTTAAAGGCCATGATATTCCTTATGTCATGTGCAGGATAGTTTCAGTTTTTCACATTCCCAATAAAATAAACTTAAATGACACCCTCCTGGGAGCCTCACCCTACCTTGGGAATAGTCGCCCTCTTGAAGTCCTGGCCCATCTAAAATGCCGGAGTTCTGACTCACACAGGCTCTGAGTCTTGGAGGGTCTCTGAGCACAAGCTCTGACAGCCTCAGGATGGGGGGTTTCTGCTGGGGGACCTGGTTGATCCCAGGGGGCTGCAGCTGCCCTGGCCCTCTTGCTGAGCCTTGCAGAGGCTGAGGGGAGGGGGCCAGGCTGGCTCTGCCCACAGCTCCTATCCTGACACCCGGCTGGGGAGGCAGTGGGGCCACGCCCCTATCTGCCTGAACCTAGCAGGGCTGTGCCTCTCTCACCCGCATCCTCCCGCTTCTCCCAGGACCTCTTTGGGAAGTCAGACCCCTTTCTGGAGTTTTATAAGCCAGGAGACGATGGCAAGTGGATGCTGGTCCACAGGACTGAGGTGGGTACGTGGGGGCCCAGGGATCTCTAAGCAGTGGGCCTGCAGTCCAGCCCCTCCACAGCTCTGAAAAGGGTGGTGCAGTCACAGCCGCGCAGTGTGCAGGAAAACCCACAGTGGCACCTGAGGGACATGCTTCCTCCCGGCCACAGGGACGCTTGCTTCCATCTCTGGAAGTATGGCTGTGGGTCTCCATTTTGTCACCCTGTCCCCATTGGGCTGACCCAACCCCAGAGCACTGCTGCCCAGGGCCTGAGCTCACTGCATCCCTCTCTGTCCCACAGGTGATCAAGTACACACTGGACCCTGTGTGGAAGCCGTTCACAGTGCCCTTGGTGTCCCTGTGTGATGGGGACATGGAGAAGCCCATCCAGGTGAGGGGGCTCTGGGGACCCTGCTCCCCACCTTGCTAGCCTCCCAGTCTACCTGAGGTTCCTGGGGATGCCTTGTAGAAAGCTCTTTCTCATACAAATGGAACGAACCCCCATCTTTGGAGGAGGGAGGACTGGAGACTGGGTCCTCATCCTGGATCTATCTGATGCCCTGAAGTACCCGGGCAGGGCCCCCACCTTTGAGCCCCTCTCTAAAACTCTCTTCCCCTCCCCAGAGGGCTGTGGAGCTGCTAGCTAGGGGAACACCTTGGAAATTATCAAATTTGGCATGATGAGGACAGTGATTACCAGTCTCTCTAAAAGCTCTCAGTCCTGTGGCCGAGTGCAGTGTCTCATGCCTGTAATCCCAGCACTTTGGGAGGCTGAGGCAGGTGGATCACTGGAGGTCAGGAGTTCAAGACCAGCCTGGCCAACATGGGAAAACCCCATCTCTACTAAAAATACAAAAATTAGCCGAGTATGGCAGTGCACGCCTGTAGTCCCAGCTACTCAGGAGCCTGAGGCAGGAGAATCACTTGAACGTGGGAGGCGGAGGTTGCAGAGCCCAGATTGAGCCACTGCACTCCAGCATGGGTGACAGAGCAAGATTCTGTCTCAAAAAAAAAAAAAAAAAAAAAAAGTTATAGGCCGGGCGCGGTGGCTCACACCTGTAATCCAGCACTTTGGGAGGCCGAGGTGGGTGGATCACGATGTCAGGAGATTGAGACCACCCTGGCTAACACAGTGAAACCCCGTCTCTACTAAAAATACAAAAAATTAGCCGGGCATCGTGGCAGGCACCTGTAGTCCCAGCTGCTTGGGAGGCTGAGGCAGGAAAATGGCATGAACCCGGGAGGCGGAGCTTGCAGTGAGCCGAGATCGCGCCACTGCACTCCAGCCTGGGCAACAGGGCGAGACTCCATCTCAAAAAAAAAAAAAAAAAACCTAAAATAAAATCAAATAAATAAAAAATAAAAGCTCTTGGTCCCCAGGGGCTGGGTCTGAGAGCAGATGGGACTGGGGAGACAGCTAGGTTAGGACAGAGATTCCCAAGTAGAATACCAGGAATCTTAGGTTCTAGTACTGGGTCTGCTACTGCCGCTGTGAGACTTTTGGCAGGTACTTCTCTTTCAGGGCCTCAGTTTACCCATCAGTGGGATGGGAACAATAATCCCTGCTTTCCTCCTAGGGGGCCATGGCAGCTCAGACAGCATATAAAGCTGTGATTTCTGTGCCCATCTCAGAAAAAAAATATGTCTAGAGAGGGCCCCAGGCCATAAGCTGGGTGGGTCACAACCCAAGATGGAGGGGGAGCCATTTGCCAGGTGTATAAGGAGTGGAGTTGCCTGCACTGTAGGGTACAGCCTCCATCAGTGGGGCAGACACACTTTCTCCTTTTTCCAGCAATCACGGAAGTCTTCCTGTAGGAGGCAGTTCAGGAGCTACCCAGGCCAGCTAGGCAGATGCTGAGGAGAGGCACTACCCAAACAGAAGACATAGGGTTTGCTTGGGGAGTTGAGAGGGGCTGGAGAGCACCTCTTGGGGGACAGCTCTGGGGTGACTGTGCTGAACCCACCCCAGGTCATGTGCTACGACTATGACAATGACGGGGGCCATGACTTCATTGGCGAGTTCCAGACGTCAGTGTCACAGATGTGTGAGGCTCGAGACAGCGTCCCGGTGAGATGGGCACGTGTACTGTAACCCCAAGACCTCAGCAGGGCTGGGGGAAGGGGCACCGGGTCTTGGGTCAGGCAGCCTGGGGCTCAGATCCCACTTCTGGCTGCATGACCTTGAGCAAGGCATTCAGTCTAAGACTCAGTTTCTCCATCTGTCAATGGGGGCAGAGGATTTGGGTGGGGATTGAATGAGATGATGCAGGTGAAGTGCCCAGCACATAGTGAGCAGTCAGGAGCTATCCATTTAAGTCATCCCGTGATGTTGGGCCCTCAGCTGGACAGTTTGGGGGTGTGTTATCTAGGGAGCAGGGAGACAGATGCTGATCCTGCTACCATTTTTGGGTGTGGACATCCCGGGAGGCTCCCTGGAGGAAGCATGCTGCCCCCATTGTCAAGCCTGTGGAAGGGATGCTAGGTCCAAGGAGGAGAATCTGTCCCCAAAGAAGCCCCGAGGTGAGTGTCTTTCTTCTGCGTTGCCCAGCTGGAGTTCGAGTGCATCAACCCCAAGAAGCAGAGGAAGAAGAAGAACTATAAAAACTCGGGCATCATCATCCTGCGATCCTGCAAGGTGAGCCGGTGTGGGCAAGCACAAGCCAGGGGCCAGGTTTCAGGCCACACAGAAGGGATAGACAGAGCATTGGATCTGGAGCCAGCGAGGCCTGTGTTCAAATCCCTGCTCTGCCACATCCTGGCCCTATGGCCTTCTGAGCTTCACCTCACCAGGCCTCAATCTCCTCATCTGTGGAATGGAGATATTAATGAGGCAGAGCATGTCCAGGGTTACTCTTCTCTCACATTCCTGTGTGGGGGCCAAGGAAGGCATGAGCTGATCTTCCAGGGCCTGTCCTGGTGGGAGAATTGTCATTGCAAGCTGCTGCCACCCACGGTGGGCATGCAAGGGGCAGAGGACATTGGGTGGGGACACCCTGTCCTCTCTGGCATCAGTGTCACTGTGACTCCCATGGTACAGCCGGGGCCACTGAGGCCCAGAAAGGCAATGAAGTTCATGTCAGCAGTGGCCAGGCTGTGGGCGGGGGCCAGGAGACCTGGTAGGCAAATAACTGCTGGATCTGGCAGAACGTTAAGGAAGGCAGCCTGGGGCAGGACAGCAAGAGACCTGGGCTCAGGGCCTGACAGCTCAGGAGTCTGGCCGCTTATCTTCACCAGCGGGTGGATCCCAGACCCCAACCTTATTTGGAGCCTCGTCTGGCTAGGGTTTACACGAACATTCAGTGGTGTCGTGCCAAAAAAGCACTCTGTTAAAGGTCAAGACGTCAGGTTGCAGCCTTGTGATGGATGGTCCTTGTTTCTGAAATTTCCATTTTTCACATCACTTTTCACTTTTCTGGCACCTGCCTTACTTATTTTTTTGAATCAGTCTTTCTTCCCTGTATCACTGTTTTTTGTTTTTGTTTTTGAGACAGAGTCTCGCTCTGTTGCTGAGGCTGGAGTACAGTGGTGTGATCTTGGCTCACTGCAACCTCCACCTTCCAGGTTCAAGGGATTCTCCTGCCTCAGCCTCCCGAATAGCTGGGATTACAGGTGCATGCCACCACGCCTGGCTAATTTTTGTATTTTTAGTAGAGACGGGGTTTCACTGTCGACCAGGCTGGTCTTGAACTCCTGACCTCAAGTGATTTGCTTGCCTCGGCCTCCCAAACTGCTGGGATTATGGGGATGAGCCATTATACCTGGCCTGTTTCTTTCTTTCTTTTCTTTTTTTTTTTTTTTTAACTTAAATACATTTATTTAGAAAGAGATTATTAGAACTCTGCCAAAATTAAAAGGTCTGGCTTCTTTGCCAAAAAGAGACAAAGACCATCAAAACAAATACAGTCTTTTAATGACTTGATCAACTTCTAGAGGAAGGCCTTGAGCTGGAGGCCTGCTCTTTCTCTTTGTTAAAAAGGTAGATTAATAAGGGCCAGGAGAAGGTAAGTACCTGACAGTGACAAATTGAGACACTCTGTGTCAGCTGACTGACACTGGGCCCTGGCACCCTGCCTGGAACCAGCATGTGTCTGTGTATCTGTGGGGTATGGGGGTCTCTGTGAGTCCCCCACCCATTGGGAGCCATTGCACTGAAGGCTTTGTTATAGAGATATTTGGGTTTTGTTGTAATTAGATCAGGCCATCAGCTTTTTTTGACCTCCTTGTCCTTACTAAGGCTGCAGGACATAGAGCAACAACTCCCCCATGGGGAGCATGACCAAGTCAAGGGGACCCACTGACTCATCCACTTTCTTCCAGATAAACCGAGACTACACCTTCCTAGACTACATCCTGGGAGGCTGCCAGCTCATGTTCACCGTAAGGCTTTCCCTCCTGGCTCCCTCTGCACCCGCATCCCAGTGAGGGTCCTCCCTGAAGACTTGGGCCACTGGTGCAGCCAGAGGGACTTAGGGTAGACTTCAGGAAGGACTTGGGGCAAGGAGTGTGTCCAGCCTAGTGAGGAGGGCATAAGTGGGCTGCCTGGTCCTGCTGGATGTGCCTGAGTTGGGGCTTAACTACAGGTCAGAGCACAGCTGCACAGCTCTCAGTCTGGTGGCTACACTCCTGCGGGTGGAAGAAAACAAATTCCTCCTCACTGGCCACAAGGCCTTCAGTGTTCCCTGCCTCCTTCATCTGCAGTCTCCTTCCTCCTTGCTCACTGGGCTCTAACCACACTGTTCCTCTGTTTGCCCAACACGCCAAGCTCTGCTTCATCTTAGAACTTTGCATTTGCTCTTCCTTCTGCATTTGTTGTTCCCTCTGCTTGAAACACTTCCCCAGAACCTTTGCATGGCTGCCTACCTGCCATTTTTCAGGCCTGAGGAGGTAACGGAGGTCACCTTCCAGGGAACCCTCCCTCCTTCAATGCCTTGCTGCTCCTCTGTCATATCTTCCTATTTTATTTCTTTTCTTTTTCTTTTTTTTTTTTTTTTTTGAGACAGCGTCTCATTCTGTCACTTGGTCTAGAATGTAGTGGCGCGATCTCAGATCACTGCAGCCTCCACCTTCAGCTCTCAGTTGATCCTCCCACCTCAGCTTCCTGAGTAGCTGGGATTACAGGTGCATACCATCATGCCCAGCTAATTTTTGCATTTTTTGTAGAGATGGGGTTTTGCTATGTTGCCCAGGCTGGTCTCAAACTCCTGGGCTCAAGCAATCTGCCCACCTTGGCCTCTCAAAGTGCTAGGATTACAGGCATGAGCCACTGGGCCTGGCCCTTACTATTTTCCTATTTTCTGGGCACTTGCCGCCCCGAGATTCATATGCATTTGTCGCTTCTCCCTGATTGTCACACCCACTGGAATGTGAGTGCTTTAAGTGTGGGCAATTTCTTTATTTTTCTTCCACTCCAACCCCAGCATATCACACAGTACCTGGCACGTAGCAGGTGCTCCATCATTTCTCGTTGGAAGAATGAACTGCCACCTTGCCTGTGGCCTGGAGTCTTTGCCCCACAGACTCTGTTCCATTCATCCTGGCTTTGCTTCCTCACCCTAAGGGAGCCTCAGGCCCAGAAGGGAGGAAGCTGCTGGGGTGCCACGCTCTGCCCACCTCCCCATGTTGTCTCACCATTCCCCATCACCACCCCTAGATCCTAATGGGAAATGGAGGGCATCGCAGGATTCCATGGAGTCCGAGGATTGGCCTTGCTGACCTCTGACCCTGCTGCCCACCACTGCCCCCTCCCCTGCAGAGAGGCCAGGCCCTCCTGTTCCTCCTGCATGGGTTTGTTCATTCAGCGAACTCACACTGACTGCCTCCTTTGTGCCAGGCTCTAGGCTATGTCCCTGCAGGGGTCCCTCAAGGACTAAGACATGCTGCCCCTGACCTGAGGGAGTGACCCTCTAGCCATATGAGGATTTGGATGGGTGACCCCTTCTCTCCTACCCCACAGCAACTGAGTTCCCATGTAGCCAAATCTTCCCTGGGGTCCTTCTTCTAACCCTCCCCTGCTGGGCAGGGGTTGTTCTTGCCTACCCATCTGTGCCCTTTCCCCAGGGATTGGGCTGGGATTCTCTGGGGCTGAGAGAGCAGGTAGAGTCCCAGTCCCTGCCTGCCCATCAGCCCCGAGTCCCTGTTAAGCACCTGCCTTGTCTGCTGTTCCCAGCCCTGGGCCAGGCTCCTCCAGAGTACGTGCTGTGGTGAGCTCCCAGCTGATCGGGGAGACGGGCACTGCTCTACCAGGCAACCCCAGGTCCCAGGCCCCTTGGTGGTCTGAGGGATAATGGGGAGATGGCTTGGGTTGGGGGTGAGGTTATCTGAGAAGGTTGCAGTGGAGCAGTGGCATCTGAGTTGGGCATGGAAGATGGAGCAAAGTTAGACGGGGAGAAACGATAGCCTGGCTCTGCATGCAGAGTGAAGCTGATGAATAAATGCCTGCATGTGGGAACAGATGAATGTGTGGGTAGGGATAGTAAGGAGAAAAAGGAATCTGGGACTGTACGTTAGTCTCTTATGTCATCGCATCTAGGCAGTGGACTTTATGCTTAGGCAATAGAGAGCCACAGATGGCATTAGAGCAGAGGAGTGATACAATCAGACAGTTTCTAGGTTTCAGACCATCTTACTGTGGGGAGGGCTGGGAGATGAGTGGGCTTCCCATGTCCCATCTACCTCTCCTATTCCCTGGGAGTGGGACAGGGTGCTGGGGCCTCTGGCCCCACTGGGTGGCCTTTTTCTCCACTCTGCAGGTTGGAATAGACTTTACAGCCTCCAACGGGAATCCCCTCGACCCTTCCTCTTTGCACTATATCAACCCTATGGGCACCAACGAATATCTGTCGGCCATCTGGGCTGTTGGGCAGATCATTCAGGACTATGACAGGTAAGGTTGGAGAGGGGCTCTGAAGGTCAGCTAGGGTTCCATCCAACCTGGGAAGCTCAGTGTATCAAAGCTAGAAGGGACCCAGAGATCATCAAATGGCATAGGTGCAGTTATTACCCATTCCCATACCCTTGGCAGACATTGCTAATCAATTGCTGAACTCTAACCTGCCAAGCTCAGATTCAAACTGGGATCGTTTTCAACACAGTACACCAAGTAGCCAGTAAGAAAATGAATCATGATGGAAGATGAAACTCGTTCATTATTGCTGCATCCTCTCCTTTTAGAGCTGGGGAATGGGAGGCCTGGGTGGGAGTGGAAAATTTGTTCCAGGTCCCGCAGATCATGGGACTGGAGGCCAGCATTCTGGTTCCTGGGCCTGGCACCTAGTTCCCTAATGGTCTCGCTTCTATTGGGAACTTCTGAGGAGCAGCTAGTATGCACGGACCCTCCTCCCATGACCTTGCTTCCTGGGGACCTTTGGGTCGGGGTGGGTACCATGGAAAGTCAGTGAAGGGAAGCTGTGTGAAAGTGTGGCAGGTGTGGCCACCAACAGGATATGACATCACTGTCACAGATGGTGCTGATTGGGAGCTCCAGGTCAGAGGATGGAATGACCAGGAGGCTGACACACTGGGAACAGGGGAGGAAGAAGCAGGTGCCAGAAATTTGGCAGGAATGACAGCAGGCTCAGGAGCCCTGTGTGGACTTGGGCTCCTAGAGAGGGGCAGCCAGGGACCAGCATCTGACTCCCAGGGAGCCCAGGGCCTGAAGGATGGCTGTGATCCCAGGCCACATTAAGAGAGGTACAACCTGCAGAGCAAGGGAGGTGGAAGTCGTCATCAGCATGGTTGGGTGGAGTCCTAGGTGTCCAGCTGCCTGTTCAGCCCATCACTGAGCTGTCTAATGGGCATTAAGACTTAGCATGGCCCCAGTGAGCTCTGGATATCTGGTTGAGCCACCATCACTTCCTGCCCAGATCATTTCATTAGCTTCCTCATCAGTCTCCCTGCTTCTGCCCTGGCCCCCAGCTGTGTGTCCCCTCCACAGCAGCCAGAGGGATCCTTAGTAGATGTCTGTTGAGTGCATATACAAATGAAATGTGGTCCCTGTCCTCAGGGAGTTCTCACTTAAAGAGGAAGATAAGGAAGAAATCGTTGGAGTTCTGAGAGACCAGTTTACATGTGAAGCAGGAGCTATGGGAGCACAAAAAGAGAGGCATTGTAGGGTATCAGGGAAATCTACAGAGAGAAGGGGCCATTTTGATTGGGCCTTAGAGGATGAGTAGGAGTTTGCTAGGGGAAACAGATTAGGGAGAGATGTTACAGATGGGAGCACAACAGCATTGAAGTTGGATGTGAAGGTACCCTATGGGTTTGGGGAATAGCAAGTGGCTAGTGGCCAGGGCTAGGGGAGTGGGGTGTGAAGGGGTGCGGGTGGAAGGAGATAAGACTAGGCTCTGGGGCTGGATGACACAGGACCTTGAATGCCACAGAAGGGTTCTCATATTAATAGAGTTTTCCCCAGCTATGAGCAGGAGGCTGAGAGACAGCCGGTACATTCATTCTGCTTCCATCTTGACCTTGGTTTAATGGCTGGCCGAAGTCTCAGTTTGAGAAGGATCTAGAAGCTGCGCCCAGGCCCATTGGTTAGAAGTACCATTGTTGTGTCTGCCACAGGTATAGATGTGGTCAGGCCACATGTTCACCAGGTCCCCGGAGGTGGGTTGGGCTCATTAGGTAGATGATCCTAACAGCTTTTTCTACAGGTGGTGAGCTCCTCCTTTCTGTCCTTGGAAGTGTAAGAGGCAGAGTGGGCCCAGCCCTGGGCAGAGGGTCGGATGGTGTCCTCAGGTGTCTTACAGTGTGTTTCTCTTCTCTCTCTGATTAGTGATAAGATGTTTCCAGCTCTAGGATTCGGGGCCCAGTTACCCCCAGACTGGAAGGTGAGTGAAACTGGAGTTAGTTTCCTTTTGGTCGAGATGGGGTTTGTGTGTATGGCCTCTCTGGGATCAGCTCTGGAAAGGTCTTGGGCTGGGGCCCTGTTGCCCTGCCTTCCCTGTGTTCACCCCAGGCCACACTCATTTCTCAAGCCTGATCCTTGGGCAGGCACTGAGGCTGTGACGGGGCAGCACGTTATGTTCTCTGCTCATGAGACCCATGTGGCGTGGGGAAGACAGATAGGATTGCCAGATGTCGCAAATCAAAACACAAGACACCCAGTTAAGTTTGAATTTCAGATAAACAATGTTTATTTTTATGTATTTATTTATTTTTATTTATTTATTTATTTATTTATTTATTTATTTAGAGACAGAGTCTTGCTCTGTTGCCCAGGCTGGAGTGCAGTGGCACAATCTCCACTCACAGCAACCTCTGCCTCCCAGGTTCAAACAATTCTCCTGCCTCAGCCTCCCGAGTAGCTGGGATTACAGGTGCCCACCACCACCCCCAAGCTAACTTTTATATTTTTAGTAGAGTTTTACCATGTTGACCAGGCTGGTCTCAAACTCCTGACCTCAGGTGATCCACCGGCCTCAGCCTCCCAAAGTGCTGGGATTACAGGCCTGAGCCACTGTGCCCAGTGCAGATAAACAATTTTTAAAGTATAAGTATGTCCTGAATATTGCACGGGACATACTTATACTTAAATCATCCATTGTTTATCTGAAATTCAAGGTTTTGTATGGATCTAGGGGTACAAGTATAGTTGTATTACGAGGATGTATTGTGTGAAATATGGACTTTTAGTGTATTCATCACCCAAATAATGTACATTGTACCCAGTAGGTGGCATTTCATCCGTCACCCCTCCACCCTCCCGCTGTGTGGAGTCCTCAGTGTCTGTTATTCCCCTCTGTGTGTCCTGTTCTGTGTGCACCCATTGTTTAGCTCCGTCTTATAAGGGAGAACATGCAGTTTTTTGTTTTCTGTTTCTGAGTCATACTGGGCATCCTGTATTCTATGTGGCAACACTAAAGACAGGCAGTGTCATCGGTGCTAAGGCGGGGGCACCGTAGGCCTGCGGGGAGCCGAGGAGGTAACCCAACCCAGCTTGGGGCCATCAGGCTTCCTGGAGGGGGCAAGCTCTAAGCCAAGAGGGGAAAGGGAAGTAGCAGAGTGACTAGGGGTGGCAGTGGGGCAGGGGGAGCCTTCAGGGCAGAGAACAGCCTGTGTGAAGGGCCACGGGGACCCCTGCAGGGACCACATAGGGGCTCATCAGCAGATTGGCATTTCTAAAGGCCTCTCCTGGTTGCTGAGTGGGGCGTGGCTAGGGCGAGAGTGGGCAGAGTGGAGGGTGGAGAGAAGGGGCAAAGGCAAGGAGACTCAGGGCAGAGGCCAGGACTATCTGTGTGACCAAGTGAGTGTGGGCCGAAGAGGTCACCAAGATTTCCAACTGGGCACTGAGGCGGGGGTGGTGCTGCTTACTGAGATGAGGAACAGGGTGGGTGCTAGGCTCAGCAGGGGAGATGGTAAGGTGGGAGTCCCAGGAGAAAGGTGGATGATGGCTGGGCACAGTGGCTCACACCTATAATCCCAGCACTTTGGGACGCTGAGGCAGACGGATCATTTGAGGTCAGAGAGTTTGAGATCTTCCTGGCCAGCGTGGCGAAACCCTGTCTCTACTAAAAATACAAAAACTAGCCCAGTGTGGTGGCACATGCCTGTAATCCCAGCTACTTGGGAGGCTGAAGCAGGAGAATCACTTGAACTTGGGAGGCAGTGGTTGCAGTGAGCTGAGATCGCGCCACTGCACTCTAGCCTGGGCAACAGAGTGAGACCCTGTCACAAAAAAAAAAAAAAAAAAGATAAGTGGATGATGGGTCAATGGGTTTGGGCTCTGGGGAGACAGAGAGAGACCTGGCCACCTGGGCCAGGACCCATGGTGCCACCTCTGGGAGGATGAGATTGCTAGGGAGACAGGTGGAGTGAGAAACAGCCACATGAGGCGAGGTGCAGTGGCTCACACCTGTAATTTCATGCTTTGGGAGGCCAAGGCAGGAGGATTGCTTGAGCCAGGAGTTCAAGACCAGTCTGGGCAACACAGTGAGACCCTAGCTTTACAAAATTTAAAAGTTGGCTGGGTGCAGTGGCTCACGCTTATAATCTTAGCACTTTGGGAGGCTGAGGAGGGCGGATCACAAGGTGAGGAGTTCGAGACCAGCCTGGCCAACATGGTGAAACCCTGTCTCTACTAAAAATACAAAAATTAGCTGGGTGTGGTGGCAGGAGTCTGTAATCCCAGCTACTCGGGAGGCTGAGGCAGGAAGATCCCTGGAGCCTAGTGAGCTGTGAGTGCACTGCACTTCAGCCTGGGTGACAGAGTGAGACTCTGTCTCTAAAAAATTAATTAATTAATTAATTAAAATAAAAAAAGAAACAGCTGCATGAGAGAGCCAGGCAGATGAAGCGGAGACTGAGCCGGGGGGCAGAGCGGGGAGGAAGTGAAGGAGGGAGGGGCAGAAAGCAAACCCATAAGTAGCAGCATTTATTGGGCCCTTGGAATGTTCTAGATACCACTCTGCCTGCTTTACCAGTTTCAACTAATTCTCATCAAAGCCAATGAGGTAGGCCCTGTTATGAACCCATTTTGATCGTTGAGGAAGCCAAGCAGTCGGGGCTCGGGGAGGAGGGAGTGGGGTTGGAGGCTGCCCCTGGGCCTGGTGAGGTAAGGCTGAGAAGAGACCATCTGTTTCACTGACCATGGCTGGGACCATTACGGCAGAGACAAGATGGGGAGGGGAGAAGGGCATGGAGACATCAGCCAGTGTGGCAGTCAGCCAGCGTGGAAGTCACTTGGCTGTGAGGGAGGGGAAGGGGCAGGTCAAGCAGATCTAAAGGCTAAGGAGGAGCCAGGAGAGGCGTGGAGGTGAATTGAAGGGGGGGTCCCTGAGGGGTGGTTGTGGGTAGTCCTGGGGCAAGAGGCGGGGGCTCCTCATAGAACCACGGGCACCAGGGGAGGGGTGGTTTGGTGGCTCAGAGATGGAGACGTCAATGAGGGCAGAAGCTGTGATGCTGGGGAGTCGCTGCAGACGGGCAGGGAATGCTGTCCCATTTTACAGGGGAATAAACTGAGGCTTGGAGCCTCAAAATGACTTACCCAAGGCCACGTTCACCAACCGGGCAGATGGACTCTAAAGTTTCTTCTCAGAGTCTGTTGCCTCCCCATGAGAAGCCTGTGGGGTGTGAGCCCAGAGAGCTCCTAAGTCTGCACATGGGTCTCACTCGGCCAGTGCCCCTTCTTGTCTGCCCTGCTGTGCCGCATTGCTGTTTCCAGAATGAATTTTTGCCTCCCGTCCTCTCTGGTCTTCTCTGGGGAGGATGATTTTCACCTAGAATTTCGGGGAGTGGCCCAAGGGCCAGGGCAGGAGAGATGGGTGTCCTGGTTCCCTGTGGTGTGAGGCTACGCCTCAGATGGGACCAAAGCTGGGCCACAGTGATGCCATTTGGGAGGCAGGGCGAGCTGGCGCGGCTGGGCCCAGCACGAGCCCGTTGCTAGGACACCAGCCAGCTTTCAAAGAACTGAATGAGATGTTTTCTTGAGCAAAAGCCTCCTTGTAAATGTCACAGGGCGATGCTGGGGAGGCCGGGGCTTGGCCAGGCTGGAGTGCCCGGCGGTGCCAAGACAGATGCTGCGTCCAGGCTAGGAAAGGACAGATACTGTGTCCCACCTTCCCTTGCCACGGGAGCCGCCAGGCCTGGCTCCTTCTGGCCCCTCACCCGCTCTTGCATTCTGACTCGCCTCACTCCTGCTGCCTGAAGCGCCTTCATTCACTCCCACCTCAGGGCCTTTGCACATGGCTTTCACTCAGCCCGCTGCTCCCTCTCCTGGGCTTCTGCCACTGATTTTCACCTGGAATTTCGGGGAGTGGCCTGCCCTCTGGGAGCCATGCTCACACTCACATGGGGGCCCTTCTTCCTGCCCAGAGCCCTGCCCTCATGGAACTCTGTGACTTGTTTGTGATTGCCTGGGGAAGGCACTGGGTTTCTTTCTGCCTGCATCCCAGCACCTGGCCTGCAGTGTGCGGTGCCATTGTTTGTTGACAGAATGAATTTGGATCCCAGGCCAAATTTGGGACCCCAGGCCTGAGCAGAGGGGTCGGTTCTCTGAGGGTGGGGAGCTAGAAGGAACCAGAAGGAGCACGAGACCAGGCTGCCTGCCTTTGAGACCTCAGTTTCTCCCTGAGGATGGCCCAGATGATCCCAGAGAGAACTCCTGCCCCAGAGAGTGGCTGAGGGGCTCAGGATGCATTTCCCTTTGGAGATGGCATGAGGTCTTGGCCCTTCAACGTGAGCAGAGTTACTCAGATGAGAAACGGGATCTGGGCAGAAGGCACAGTCTGTGCAAAGGTCTGGGAGGAGGGGGAGCATACTCTGCAGATGGGGAAACTGAGGCTCAGAGAGGACAGTCACTCTGAGATCCCTTGGGCTTTCTCCATGCCCCACCCCCTGCCTCTACCTCCTGCCTCAGCCAGGGCCGCAGGGAACTGAGCCTGGAGTAACTCCCTGACCTCAAGGCTGAGCCAGGCCAGCTTGGGTGAACAGGGCCATTGGCTGTCAGAAGGCAACAGGGAGTCCCAGGACAAAGGCCTGTGGCCGGCAGCCGGTCCCCAGGGGCCCCTCATCAACTTCTGTGTCCTCCAGGAACTTGTCCTGTTTATGACTTTTCTCAGGCAAACCAGGGCAGCCAGTATGGGAGGGGCTGAGCTGCCACTGCTGGTAGCATGGACACTTGTCCCCAGGCCCCACTGTGTGACCTGGGCACTCTCTGGCCCTCTGGGAACCTCACTCTTTCCAGCTATGAAATGGAGTTGCTGGAGGAGGCAACCTCTGGGGCCTCTGGGGCCTCTGGGGCAGATGGACAACCTTCCACAGCCCCCCTGACCTCAAGGCTGGGCCCTCCCCAAATAAAGAGGGGGGAAGAGCGGGAATGAAGAGTGGGGTGCCTGAGAAAGCAAAATATTCCTCCACCCCTATCAGCAGGGGGCTTTCCCACTGTGGTCTCTAAAATCTCCTAAAATCTGATTTTTCGGGAAGACTTTGGCCCAAGGGAGGCCTGTTTCCCTGGCAACCATTTTCTCTCTCAGCCCCTCCATACAAGCCCCCCTCATAATCTCTCTAGAGGCTCAGGAAGTCTCCATGGCAACAGAGACCTCCAGCCCCCAAACCTGGAGCCCAGACTGGGGACAGGGTGAAGGGGGCCCTGGACAGGGACAGGACCCAAGAGGGACACCAGGGGACTGGCTCTGTGCCAGGCGCCTAAAGCAGACAGCAAAGAACAGAAAACCCCATTGCCTGAAACAGGGAGGAGTCCTCCCGCCGCCTCCCCTCCCCCGGGCTGCCAGGGAGGCCAGACTGAACCCCACTGCTGGGTCCCTGCCCTCTCCCCCAGGAGTAAGACCAACTCCCACCCCCAGGGGAGGGAAGGGCAGGGCACTGGGTCTCAGGCCTGTTCGACTGTGTGGCTCTGGTGCCTGGCTTCCCTTTTCTGGGCCTCGGTTTGTTTATTTGTAAAATGGGGACGCTGGATGCAGGAGAGCCTCCCAGTACCCCCATCGTCGTGTCTTGGAGCTGAAGGGTCTGTCTGGGATTGTCTGTGCCCAGACAAAAGCCCTCCTCCTGCAGCTGAGGACCGGGGAGGCGGTCGCTTTGCCCTGGGCACCCCTCCACCCTCCTCATTGAAAATCCCTTGGAGGGGAATGCCTTTGGAGGTTAGTGTGAAATCTGCGGGCAGCCTGACCTCAGTTCGAGTCTCAGCTCTGCCCGCCAGGAAATGTGGGAAAATTCTAGTCCACTCTGTGTCTCAGTTTTGTCATCCATAAGATGAGGTGATAACAGCGGCCCTTCCATTGGGGTGTTGTGAGGAAGGAGTAAGGGGATTCCTGGACAGCACTGAATGTGGATGTGGTACATGGTAGGAAGGGGGCTGAGGGGGATTTGGGGTTGTGGGGCTGCAGGGGAGGGAAGAAAGGAGGGGCTGTCCCCCATCTGAGCTCTGCAGCGTCTCCCGAGGCCCTGGGTTCTGCAGGCACTGCATTCTCACCCACAGCCCTAACGGGGCCAGTTATGAGTCCTTCTGTACCCCGAAGCCATGTAAGCAGCAGCAGCCGGATGTGATGGGTGCAGCAGTGTCCCGGAGTGTCCGGGTCAGCCTCTGATGATCCTCTGCGGCTGGGTGCTGGGCCTGGAGGCAGAGAAGCAGGATGAGTCCCTAGGGAGCCTGTGATAGCCCCATGTGATCCCCTTGCAGCCCCCTTACACTCCCTGATCACCAGGTCAGCTCTGAGCAGGCTGTCAGCTCACCCCCGTTTGGCTATCTGGCACAAGGCAGGCTCCCCTCTAAGCCCCTTTGCTTACTATTAAGGTAGGAAAAGCCTCTGAAGCCCAGAGAAGCGGTGCTCTAATTGTGGAGCCCACATCCAGCAGTAGCAGTGATGAGGGAGCATCCTAGAACCCTGGCCCGCAGGGGAATCCCTGTCCCACCCAGGACTCTTAGAGGACTGACAGGGCATAGGCAGCCCCAGTCCCCAGAAGAGCCCGGGGTGACATGCCAGGGTCTCAGTTTCCTCCACTATGAGGAGAGGGTGGTTGGGCCTCTCTGTGGGTCACACCCAGCAGTGGAGGTGAAAAGCAGATGTGGGGGGTATCAGTGGCCTAGAGGAGGGTAGGGGTGGGGGTTATGAGCTGGTGCTCTCAAAGGGAGCCTTGGCTTGGCAGTAGGTGGCGGCCTGGGTCTGGGTTTGGGGGCAGGAGGCTGCAGCTCAGCATTTTCTCTGCGTTTCAGGTCTCCCATGAGTTTGCCATAAACTTCAACCCCACCAACCCCTTCTGCTCAGGTGAGTGTCAGACCCACCTGCAGCTGCCCTGTGTTTGCTACAGGCCTGGCCAGCTCCCTGGGTGAAGGGAGGGCAGAGGGCAGGTTTTCATTTCTTTCTCCTTTCCCCTCCCCCTTACTGTTGCTCAGAGTGACAGAGCGGGAAGAGCTGCAGTTTGGAGTCAGATAGTCCTGGATTCAAGGCCAGCTGCTGCCCTTCCTAGCTGTGGGACCTTGGAAAGGTCACTGTACCTCTTGGGCCTTTGCCTCCTTACCTGCTCCAGGATAACTATGACAGCTGCTCTTCTCACTTTACTGGGTGGTTCAGTGAGAATTACAGGAAGCCACTGACAGGAAGCCCTGTGTAAACCAGGAGGAGGTGAGGGTGGCACCAGACACACCTGCTTTCACCTCGTTCCCACCCGCCCCCTTGCTGGGAAGGCCAGCCCTGCTCTGGGAGTACTTGGCGGGGGATCGGGGGAGGCAGGGGCTGGGAAGTGAGTGTGGTGTCTGTGTTCGTCCCCACCCCTGGGCCTAAGAGGATTTCTGAGCCTCCTAGGGACAGTTAAGAAACTATTAGAGGCCAGATGCTGTGGCTCACGCCCGTAATCCCAGCACTTTGGGAAGCTGAGGCAGGAGGAGCGCTTGAGCATAGGAGTTCAAGACCAGCCTGGGCAATAGAGGGAGACCCCATTTCTACAAATTAAAAAAATTACCCAGGCATGGTGGCATATGCCTGTGGTCCCAGCTACTCAGGAGGCTGAGGTGGGAGGAAAGAAAGAGAGAGATGGGGAGGGGAAGGGAGGGTCACACCTGTAATCCCAGCACTTTGGAAGGCCGAGGTGGGTAGATCAGAGGTCAGGAGTTCAAGACCAGCCTGGCCAAGATTGTGAAACCCCGTCTGTACTAAAACTACAAAAATTAGCCAGGCGTGGTGGTTCACACCTGTAATCCCAGCTACTCAGGAGGCTGAGGCGGGAGAATCGCTTGAACCCAGGTGGCAGAGGTTGCAGTGAGCTGAGATCATGTCACTACACTCCAGCCTGGATAACAGAGTGAGAGTCTGTCTCAAAAAAAAAAAAAGAAGGAAGGAGAAAAGAGAAAGAAAGGAAAGAGAGAGACAGAGAGAAAGAAAAGGAAAGGAAAGGAAAGGAAAGGAAAAGAAGGGGAAAGGGAAGGGAGAAGGAGAGAGGGAGGGAGGAAGGAAGGAAAGGAGGAAGGGAGGGAGGAGGGGAGGGAGGGAGGAAGAAAGGAAGAAAGAGAGAAAGAAAGAAAAAGGAAGATGGAAGAAGGAAGGGAGGGATGGAGGAAGGGAGGAAGAAAACTCTGAGTGGAGGAGAGGGGATGCAGATGGGTATGGAAGAGGGCTGTTTCTACCATCATGAGACCTTTCAGCCTAGGACTTGGCTTCAACATAGCATCTACCTTCCCTGGGGATCCCCAAAGCTGGGCCAGGCTGTCTGATTTGGGGTAGATCTCCAGAGACATTTTGGTTGGTCAACTTCATCCCTGGCCAGAGGCCTTCTGGGCAGGGCTACAGGGCAGTGTGCTCATAACAGCAGCTATTTACAGAGCGCCTACTCTGTACAGGCACTGTGCAAATGCCTCGATCCCCCAACCCTGAACAGAAGCCATAGCGTGTCCAGAATGGACCTCTACATGGCTTCCCATGGTCTCAAAGCATCACTGCAAGCTTCACCAAGCCTCTTCTCTGAAAGGCCTGAGAGACCCCCCTCCTGCCAACTGCCAGAGTGTAGATTATGAGTCCCATTGACAGACAAAGACGTAGCCTCAGAAAGATTAGACTACTTGCCCCAGGTCCCACAGCTAAGAAAGGCAGGATTTAGGCTGGACGCGGTGACTCACGCCTGTAATCCCAGCACTTTGGGAGGCCAAAGTGGGCAGATCACCTGAGGTCAGGAGTTTGAGACAAGCCTGGGCAACATAGCGAAACCCTGCCTCTACTAAAAATACAAAAATTAGCCGGGTGTGGTGGCACATGCCTGTAGTCCCAGCTACTCAGGAGGCTGAGGCAGGAGAATTGCTTGAACCTGGGAGGTGGAGGTTGCAGTGAGCCGAGATCCTGTCACTGCACTCCAGCCTGGGTGACAGAGCAAGACTCCATCTCAAAGAAAAGGCAGGATTCAAACTCTTCAGGCCTGTCTGACTTCACATTCAGGGCTCTTGGCTTTTTACCATGCTGGCCCTTCCCTCTGGCAGCTTCCAGTCTCACGAGGCCTATGCTAGCCATGGCAGGGACATTTTGGGTAAGCATGAAATAGATGCTTCATCAGCAGTGAGATGAGAGTGGGTATGGGGTCAGGGAGACCTGGCTGATCCAGACTCTTCTCCCGAGGCAGGTGTGGATGGTATTGCCCAGGCGTACTCAGCTTGCCTGCCCCACATTCGCTTCTACGGTCCTACCAATTTCTCCCCCATCGTCAACCACGTGGCCCGGTTTGCGGCCCAGGCCACACAGCAGCGGACGGCCACGGTGAGTAGGCAGCTGCAAGCCAGGCATGCCAGGAACCACGCACGTCCTCTGGGCTGGGGAGCAGGATATTCTGCCTTCTCTGCTTTAAATCCTAGTGGACACCTCTGGGCCTCGCTTTACCTTCACGTATTGTAAGAGTTGAGTCAAGCTTAACTTGATTGGTCCTGGCTTCCTGGAGCACAGACTGGAGAAAGCAAATCCATTCGTGCTGAGCGGGAAGCAGGGCTGTGATCAACGGGAGATGTCTCCCCAGGGTGAGGTACTGGTTATTCCCACAAGAGTAACAAGATGGAAAACTGGAGGCAGTGATCCCTGAGGCCCTAACGCTGACCCTTCTGAGCCACCTAGTTCCAATCAGAGCTGCCCCTGCCTCACACTGAGGGCTGCTGAACTGTCTAGCCCTGGCCCTACACTCAGCAACAAGCCTAGAGCCTCACTGGCCCGGCCTGAGGCTGCCAAAGTAGCTGCGTGGCATCTGGAATATATGGTAAGCAGCCATCCCAGGCATCTGCAACCCTGGTCTCCCTTCCCTTCTCCCGCCCCCAGCTGCAGGCTGGCTCCCAGGCAGGCCCTACTGGCAGGGTCTGATGCCAGTGATGGGGTCACCAAGGGTCACCTTGCCCACCTCTCCATTTCCACCATGACCTGCCCTTGCCTCTCTCTGCAGTATGAGTTGAGGGGTCTTCTCCCCCTGCCCTAAGGGCAGTTATCTGATGTCCCTTCTGCCTTCTCCTGACCTTGGGGACCTGACTGACCTACATGCCCTTTGCACAGGACTTCTCAGCCCCTGACCCAGCCCTGCTCCTCAGGCTCCAGCGCCGTGACGGGGAATCAGGCACCCAGCCCGGGTGCTGGTCTGGGTTGAGGAGACTTGACTCCAATTTCTTTCTGGCCACTACCTCCTGGGAGACCTCGGCCAGCCCCCGCCCCTTTCTTATCTTCCATCTCCATTTAAAGAAGAGGGTTGCTGAAGTCACTTCTAGAGTGTTCATTTCACTAGACTCTAAAATATCCCAAATTCACCCACTTCCCTATGGCCACAGGTCTCTCACTGGACCCTGCAGCTGCCCTCACCACTCCTCACACCACCAGCCCACAAGCTACCATTTGTTTCACCCACTGGAGGGGCAGATCCAGCCGCTGCCCTGCCAAAAACCCTTTGCCATCAGATTGGATCCCCTGAGGCCAGCCTCTGCCTTCCTTACTGACCCGCTCACTGACTGCATAGCCCTTTCCTTCTCTTAGGATGATTCTGCCACCTAACCTCCTCTGTGTTCCTCGAGCACTCCCAGCTGTTCCCCCGCAGGTCCTTCCTGGACTCTGCAAGGCCCTCCCTCAGGCCCTCCTCCCCCAGGCAGCCTTCGCTGACCACCTATGTGAAGCAGATCTCTTGCCTTCTCTGCCTGTTCCTGGCTGACCCTGATGATGGTCGGCAACATCTAGTTCACATCCTTCTGTCCGCGCCTGGTCCAGCGCCTGGGCTGTGCAGGCTCATCGTGCTCTGTGAATGGATGAAGTCAGCACTGGCTGAGGGATGTGAGCTGTACAAGCTCAGTCAGAGCCTCCTCTCCTAGGGAAAGGGACCTGGTCCCATGCCTAAGGGGACCAATGGGACCAGCCAGGGGAGGGAGGCACCTGGTCACCAGGGAGGTGGCAGTTGACTTCTGGGAGGTGGTAGGAAAGACAGTGCAACTACACAGTGGGTTCACCTTGCCCGCTGCCTGGAAAGAATGATTTATCAAGACAGGGGAACTGCAATGGAGAAAGAGTAATTCACACAGAGCCGGTTGTGCAGGAGACCGGACTTTTATTATTACTCAAATCAGTCTCCCTGAGCATTTGGGGATCAGAGTTTTTAAAGATAATTTGGCGAGTAGAAGCTTGGAAAGTGGGGAGTGCTGATTGGTCAGGCTGGAGATGGAATCATAGGGGGTCGAAGTGAGTTTTTCTTGCTGTCTTCTGTTCCTGGGTATGATGGCAGAACTGATTGAGCCAGATTACCAGTCTGGGTGGTGTCAGCTGATCCGTGGAGTGCAGGGTCTGCAAAATATCTCAAGCACTATCTTAGGTTTCACAACAGTGACATCCCCAATTTGGGGAGGTTCAGACTCTTGGAGCCAGAGGCTGCATGACTTCTAAACTGTAATTTCCAATCTGTAGCTGATTTGTTAGTCCTGCAAAGACATACTGGACCCCAGGCAAGAAGAGGGTCTTTTTGGGAATGGGCTGTTATCAGTTTGTTTCAGAGTCAAACCATGAACTGAATCCCTTCCCAAAGTTAGTTTGGCCTACACCCAGGAATAAACAAGGACAGTTGAAGGGTTAGAAGCAAGATGGAGTCAGTTAGGTCTGATTTCTTTCGCTGTCATAATTTCCTCAGTTATGATTTTGCAAAGGTGGTTTCAATAGAAGCAGGGAGGGGCAGAGCCTGTTCTGATGGTTCAGGAGGCAGCAGAGGATCTGTGGGAAAAATGGGTACCCTGGAGTGGCAGGTGCCAGAGTTTGAATCCTGCCGCTGTCCCTTCCTCACTGTGACTTGGGCAAGTCACGTCACCTTAGTTTCCTCATTTGTACAGTGGGAAAACTAATAGGATCAATCAGGAGGAGGTAGTATTAGGATTAAATAAGATCACTCAGCACCTGGCACCCAAAAAGACCTGAAGGACAGAGAAGGACAGGCCAGCAAAGCGCTCAGGGAAGAGTGGCCGGGGTAGAGGGAACAGGAAGCGCAGGACGTGGAGGCAGCACCCGGCCAGAAGGAGCTCAGAGTGCCGGAAGGAGCGTCCCGGCCCTGACCCTGGCAACCCGGAGCCTGGGGCGTGTTTCTTCTTATGGAATGGAATGTTTCCTGCTCTAAACCCATTTCCTCTTTTTGTTTTTTGAGACAGAGTTTCGCTCTTGTTGCCCAGGCTGGAGTGCAATGGTGCGATCTCGGGTCACTGCAACCTCCGCCTCCTGGGTTCAAGTGATTCTCCTGCCTCAGCATCCTGAGTAGCTGGGATTACAGGTGCCCACCACCACGCCCGGTTAATTTTTTGTATTTTTAGTAGAGATAGGGTTCCACCATGTTGGCCAGGTCTGTCTCGAACCCCTGTTCTCAGGTGATCCGCCCACCTCAGCCTCCCAAAGTGCTAGGATTACAGGTGTGAGCCACTGCACCCAGACCCATTTCCTCTTATGAAATGGGCGTAGTAAACCCCCAGTGTGCTGTGAGGACCTGGGTGCAGGCTTAATGGGCAGTAAACTGGGAAAGGCCTGGGAGGGATTTTTTTTTTTTGAGACAAAGTCTCATTCTGTTGCCCAGGCTGAAGTGCAGTGGCACAGTCTCAGCTCACTGCAATCTTCACCTCCTGGGTTCAAGCAATTCTCCTGACTCAACCTCCTGAGGAGCTGGGATTACAAACACCTGCCACCATGCTGGGCTAATTTTTGTATTTTTAGTAGAGACAGAGTTTCACCATGTTGGCCACGCTGGTCTTGAACTCGTGACCTCAACTGATCCGCCCACCTCAGCCTCCCAAAGCGCTGGGATTACAGACGTAAGCCATGGCACCCGGCCGGGATTTTTTTTTTTTTTTTTTTTTTTTAATTCCTGGGTTTGCTGGGCTAGAACTGGCTAGAGAGGGCACAGCAAGAGGCAGGCTTCAGCTTGCACTCCCTCCTGTTCGCGTGCCAGGCCATTGCCCCACCCAGTCTTGTCCGCCCTGAGCAGGCTTTCAAAGGGATAGAAAAAGAAAGTCTTGCATGTTTGTTTAAGGGGAAAAATGTGGGGCAGGGAGCGGGCGTGCAGCCCAGTGTTAGCGCCAGGGCCCTTTCACAGCTGCACCTGCAGAGCTGGGGCAGGACTGGGCAGGAACCAGGGTCCTGGGGAGAGGTGGGTCTGTGTCTGCTGGACCCAGGTCTGAGGGGGTTTGGGCCCCAGGAAAGGCCAGGAAGGGCATTTGTGTGTTCTGGGGAGCAGCTGCAGAGAGCTCCCCAGAGGGAAGAAGCAGAAGGACTTGAGGCCCAAGCACCTGGTGCTAGTCCTCTGGACATCCCAGCCACTTTTACTGCGACTTGGTCCTCCCGGCCTGGGGGAGGCAGCCACCTCCTGGCTCCCTTCTGCTGGAAAAGCTCTGTCACTCACCCAGGCTGTGTGACCTCAGGGGATGTCTGAGCATCTCTAACCTGCAGGAGTGGGGCCAAGGGGCCTCTTATCAGGCCCTCCCACTCTGATGTCCAAGAACAGATAAGGCCATTCTCTACCTCCTGCCTTACCTTATCCCCTTGGCCTCAGGGTACACCAGTGGAGGGGAGGTGGGGCTGCCTGGTGGTTCAGCCTCAAGCTCTGGGAGGTTCAAATCCCAGCTCCCCCACTTTCTGACTTCGTGGGACCCAGAGCAGGTAGCTTAAACTCTGTGAATTCTGTGAACTTGTTTCCTCATCTGTGCGACGAGGATAATGGAAACAGTCCCTGCCTTCTAGAACTAGACAGGCATAGAAATTGCTCAGCATAGTGCCTGGCACACATCAAGTGCTTCCCTGCTGGCCGAATCTTTTGGGGACACCTCTTGAGCTAGCATTCAGTGATGCCAAGCACAATTAGTCCCAAAGCAAAAGGAAGTCATTTATGAATTATCCGCTGATGCTTTTGTCAGCCGTTTTTTAGTTTGGGGAAGAATATTTGGTGTGGCTTCATCCTCCCCATCCCCAGACATATGTGCACCGATGCACACCCACGTACAGGAAATTGAGAGCAGGTGGTGGAAGCCTCTCTCTAGGCAGGGCTGCACTCTCCCATTCATTCACTCAACACATCTTTACCGAGCGACTTCTGCGTAGCACTGGGGAGGGAGACCATGATGAGTGAGACAGGGCCTCTGCCCTCCCAGAGCCTGCAGTCTAGTGAGGAGCCCTAGGCCAGGAGCAGGAGTCAGGGGGACTAAGCCTGAGGCGATGGGAGCACGGGCTCACAGAGGTGGCATCCGACCCAGATGGAGGGCTCAGGAAAGGCTTCTTGGGAAAGTGACATGTGAGCTGAAACTTGGAGGATGCTTGAGTTAGCCTCATAAAGGATGTGTGTGCGTGGAGTGTCTCAGGCGGAGGGAACGGCACGTGCCGAGGCCTGGAGGTTTGGTGTGTGGGTGTATCGGAAGGAAGGAATGTGTTGAAAGAGGAGGAGGTGGGGTGGGGTGAGGCTGAAAGGTAGGCCAGCTCCTGCGGGGCCTCGGAAGCCATTGAGGAACCTGGGTTTTCTCTGGAGGGCGGTGGGGAGCCACTGGAAGGTCTTATGCAGGTTTGAGTGGGCCTTGGGGGGACTCCTATCTCAGGCCTTCATCTTTCCCTCTGCCTTGGCCCCTGAGACCTGGGCCTTGCTATTCATGGCCCATTCCTGGTTGGTCACCCAGGTGTCTGGTGTCCCAGTGGAGGGGGAGCTGGGAAGCACCCAGCCAGCTCCCTGGGAATTCCACCCACTCCCCTCGCAGGGTCCTCAGCTGCCAACTTCCCTGAAATGAGCTAGGGAGTACGTGCAGCTTCCCTAGACTCTGCCTGGAACTGTTGTGGTCAAGTCAATTTCTTATAAATCAAATCACACGTTAAATGCATTAGGGGAAGCAGTTGTTTACAGCCCTAGAAACCTGAAGAACCTCGGGGTAAAGGCAAGAGTTGCTTCATCCTTGTTGGGAGTTGGGTTTTTGGATTCAATCTGACAGTGATGGGCTGTTTCTGGAGGTGGGAATGCTGAGGACAGGGTGAACCAGGACCATCTGCAGGGACAACAGAGCCTGCAGAGCCTCTTCCAACCCCTTGCACCCGATTCCACCCTCCCTTCTCTCCATCTACAGCCCCTTCCCCTTTGATCTGTCCTGGGGGTAGGGCTGTGTAATAGACGTTTGAGGCTCCTGAACAACTCTGGCTTTGTCCAGGCTGGGCGAGAAGCCGGGGACTTGTCAGCTGCACTTCCACTGCCGAGGTCTGGCTGCTGACCTCAGGCGCAGCTGGGCACTCGCTGAGGCCAAGCCCCTGGGTGTGGGCATGGTGGCTGGTTGGCACACAGGGGTGCAGGTTAAAGTCCAGTACCAGGGCTCTGGGCCCCACCCTGGGCTGCTATCCTGGATATTCAGGCCCTCAGACACTGGCATGCTGGGTGGGAGGAAAGCTTTTCCCTGCCAGGCCCCTCTGTTGGAGACAATGACAGGCCACTGGTGCCAGTGGGCGGTGGAGGAGGACATCATGTAAAGAGCCCCAGCTTCGGAGTCAGCCAGGCTGGGTTCAATCTGGACTGTGCCAGTTCCCGGCTGTGAGGCCTCAACAAGTTACATCACCTCTCTGAGCTCCACTCCTCTAGAATGGGAGTCAGCTTGAGGGTGACAGGCAGGGTCTGTGTAGTGCTGTCACTGTGTGGTATCACCTCCTCTGGCCACTGGTGCCCATAGTCCTGCAGGAACCTGGCCCTGTCTGCCCCCAGGCTCCCCAGGGAGGAGGGCTGCCAGCTAAGAGGTAGGCCCAGGCCTGAGCCCCACACATCTCCTAGGCATGGGGCTGATAGAAACGAGGGAGCCAGGAGGGCCACGTGTGGAGGGAGTAGGCACTGCCTGCCTGAACTGGAACAGGCATGGAGACAGATCCCACCCACTGAAAGGTGGCACCCATTAGACCAACGCCAAGCATTCTTTTCTTTCTTCATTGCCCGGCCTCTTCGTGTCTTTCTACCTGTCTGCTTAGGTGTCCCAGAAATATTGCCCTGGACTGTTTCTGGTGGTATTGAGGTGGGGTTGGAGGGCCGCCTAAGGGAAGGGGCCCAGGAACAATGGTGGGCTGTTAAGGGTAGGGTCTGGATGGGCTTCTGAGGCCCCTCACAGCCAGAGATGGGGGGCTGGCAACAGCAGCCCTCCACTGTGGGATTCAGGCTGCCATCTCCATGGCAACAGGTATCCCCAGCCAAGAGATTGGTCTCTTAAAGGCACAGTGCTGGAGCTAGACCACTGCTGCCTGGAGCTGGGGGTGAGGGTAGTGGGGTCCGTGTCTCCACACAGTTCACCCTGCTCCTTCCCTCCACAGTTGTACTTGGGGGGCAGAGATGGACAAGGCACCCTGGAAGGCTGAGCTTGTAGCCTCTGCAACCTCCCGAGGGAAGAAGTGGCTTTGCTGGATATGAAGGTGGCCAAGGGCTGACCTGGGGTCCAGCTTGGTTCCACCCTCCTTAGCTCCATGACCTTGACTAGTCTAGGCCCCACTTTCCTCTTCTGGAAGACTAAAGCCCCAAACAGAGAATATGAAGACCACAAGAGCTGATCTGTTGATGTTAGGGATGGGGGAAACTGAGCTTCCCCTAAAGGGGTCAGCGGGTACTAAGGACAGAGCTGAGCTGAAAATAAGTTCTTGGCTGGGCGCAGTGGCTCACGTCTGTAATCCCAGCACTTTGGGAAGCCAAGCGGGTGGATCCTCACCTGAGGTCAGGAATTTGAGACCAGCCTGGCCATCGTGGTGAAACCCCAGCTCTACTGAAAATACAAAAATTAGCCGGGCATGGTGGCGGGTGCCTGTAATCCCAGCTACTTGGGAGGTTGAGGCAGGAGAATCGCTTGAACCCAGGAGGTGGAGGCTGCAGTGAGCCCAGGTTGTGCCACTGTGGGCGACAGAGCGAGACTTAGTCTAAAAAAAAAAAAAAAAAAAAAAAAAGAGTTCTTGGCCAATTTGGAATCCTGGGCCCTCACCCTCAGATGGTCCAATGAGCCTTCCTGCACTCCACTCAGGCACACCCCGGCCCCACTTCACAGTTTGTATTTTATGTATCTCCCACACTAATTATTCAATTTTTAAAATTTAATTTATAAAGAAACTCTATATCCCAGTGTAAATGAAAAAAGCAGTATCAGTTGCCATAAATAGAGAGTAACAAAAATAAACACAACAAGCTGTACAATGGTATTAAAGTCTAGCTGGAGACTATTGTCTCCTCAAGCTCTGGGCTTCCTGCCTTCCCTTTCCGTTGATAAGGAAGCTTAGCAAATGTTAGAGAGACGTGAAAGACACAGTAGTACCAAACCAAGACTTGCTCCTGGGTGCAGTTCATAGAATTGAAAGGCCACTGCAAACCAGTCTTCTTCCGGGGTGACTTGATGACTTGATGGTGCTCAGTGCTGTGTTTGGGATGTGACCCAAATCCACGTATTTGTCAGCAGAGTCCCACACTCCTGGAAGCCCTGGCCCAGACGACCTGCTTTAGCTCTTGCAAGGTGTCTCAAATTGCCGTGTTGAGTAAGGAATGGAGGGGGTCACAGGTGCCCATGCCCAGGTGCAGCAGAGAGGGGGAGACCGGTCCCAGAGCAGCCCGTCAGCCAGATGAGTCCTCCTGCACCAGCCGTGGGCCTGTCGGGAATGCAGCTGACTGGGCCACTGCCACGTCAGGCACATTATCTGCAACAACTCCCACTTTGTAGATGAAGAAACTGAGGCACTACAAGTCAAGTCAGTTGCCTAGAGTCCCACAGTGTAGCAACCGGCAAGGCCAGGCCCAGAGTCCAGGGCTCCCAGAGGCCCCAAGGGGAGTCTAAGATAACACAGGGCAGGAGGGGAGAGCAGTTTGTACTTCCTGCTGTGACCAGGTCAGAGTTTAGAGCATGAGAGGCCTGCAGGGGTGGGGTGCTGAGAGCAGGTTGCATAGCTAGTTGTCTGGGACTTGGCTGCAGCTGGGTAAGATGCACTGCCTTCCTCCAGGACTCAGAGGGTTTGGGATGAAGGAGGGAGGGAGAAGGGGTGCCAGGGCCTCGGCCTTGCTGAGTGCCCCGTTGGCCCCCTCCCTGCAGCAGTACTTCATTCTCCTCATCATCACGGATGGGGTCATCAGTGACATGGAGGAGACGCGGCATGCCGTGGTGCAGGCTTCCAAGCTGCCCATGTCCATCATCATCGTGGGCGTGGGCAATGCGGACTTCGCTGCCATGGAGTTCCTGGATGGGGACAGCCGCATGCTGCGCTCCCACACGGGGGAGGAGGCAGCCCGCGATATTGTGCAGTTTGTTCCCTTTCGAGAGTTCCGCAACGTGAGTGTGGGCCTGGGCTGGGAGGGGGTGGTTACAGGATCCCAGCCACCATAGCTCATAATCAAGCTTGAGAGTCTTGGGGTTGTCTGGCCCAATCCTAGACTTCTCCACTCCATTGACTATGCTCTTCTGAGGGCCTGCTGTGTGCCAGGCACCGTGCCAGGCCTTGCCCCGGTGGTGGCCGTTGTGATAGTGTGAGCACTTGCTTCCACAAACTGATGGAACATGGAGCCGTGGGCATCTAGCCTGAGGCTCTGGGGCAGGGCTTCCTGGAAGACCTGCCCTCTAGTGGGGTCTGATGAGAGGCTGGGGCTATCCATGTGGTGTAAAGTGCAGGAGGAGAGAGGGGTTTTCCTGATCATCACACCCCAGCAAGCCCCCTCATTTTGCAGACAGAAAACAAGGCCTCCCAGTCATCTTAGGTTGACCTCCTCTCCCTAAAACCCTCTGTCTGGGAGAATGGTGTCCCCAGCCTTGTTCCTGGAAGTGGCTCTGGCTTTATTTGCAGGTGATCCCAGGTCTGCCCACAAGAAGGCCGGGGTTGTCTTCCTGATCACTGCCCTAGCAGCAGGGTACATGAGGAGTCCCATAGGGGAGCAGTCTCTCCACTGTACTGCTGTACTGTAATGCCACCCCCGTACTGCTGGCTGGGGGCTTAACCCAGCCTCACCAAGAACTGCCCACGCTGGTTTGCACCCAGTGGCCCTCACCTCTCTGCCCAGCATCCTGTGGGGTGGCCTGCTCCTTCCTCTGGAGCATTCGCTTCCTAAGGACAAACGCTGGGCATGGGTCACCCCTTCATGCACAGGTCGGTGACCAAGTACCTCCATGTGCCTGGCCTGTGGCTGGCCATTCACTAGTGAACCAGACTGTCAGGCCCATTCATTCCCACCAAGAAGGTGCTCAGGAGATGTTTGCCAGACACATAGGTACTTCCTGCAGACGGAGTCATCCTAACCCGTTACTCCCAAGCATCTCAAGTGCTCCAGGTAACACTTACACCTAACCTAAAGGAAGGCACTGCAGTCAGGGGGAATTTCAGGCCTGGGCTGAGATGAGGGACGCCACTTGCAGACAGCCCTGGCCCGCAGCCCTAATTTTGTCCTCAATGGACACCTGCTGTAGCAGCCCTCTGGGCATAGTGCCGCTCACAACTTCCGGTCATTAATCCTTATTCTCTCTTTCCCACCCCACCCTCCTCCACCCTGCAGGCAGCAAAAGAGACCTTGGCCAAAGCTGTGCTGGCGGAGCTGCCCCAACAAGTTGTGCAGTATTTCAAGCATAAAAACCTGCCCCCCACCAACTCGGAGCCCGCCTGAGCTCCAATGCCCAGCAGCAGCATGTCAGCTGAGCCTCCTGCCCTCCCCCAGGAGCATGCACGCTCACCCTGCTTCCTTGTGGGTGGCCTTTTTTTACCGATCCACATTTTTATTTTTTACAACCGGACCTCCACCCCCAACTTCCTCCAGCCCAGCTGGGCTTCCTTTGTTGGAGTCAACTGTTGATGCTTCCAGGCCAAACTGGCTTCCTCTCCTCCTCTCCCCACCTTTGCCATTCTTAAGTATTGAATGTACTTTGTATAATTTTAGTGGAATTGTTATTGAGAATAAAATTTTTACAATCATAACTGGCTTTTTCCAAGTAACTAGCTGCAGACTCTGATGAAAGAAACGTGTCCTTGGTGCATATGTGTCGTAGCCTGCACCTAATTAATTCCTGCTGTTTTTTTAATACTGTGACTGTGTTCTATTTGTTATATACTCAGGGTAATAAACGAGTTTAAGATGTCCATGCGTCAGCTCCTTCCTCAGCAGGGACCTGACGGGCTCATTGATCTGAGAAAGGAAACGGAAAATGAAAATCCACTCCACAAGTCTAATAAGTTGGTGTAGTCACTTCTGCATGGGGACATGCATTCCAGATGATAACCTGTTAAATCACTGCCAGTTAACAGTGATAACCTGTTAAACTGGCGCAGAACCTGGCACACTGTACAAACTCAATAAATATTCGTGGATGAATAGAATGAATGTGCAGGCCCATAGCAGTTTCTGACATATCCCTACCCCACAACTGGACAGCAGTCCCAGCCACCCATCTGCTCCTCCTTGGGTCTGCCGGGTGTTTGGGTCGGCCACCTAGAGGTCTGTGAAAGCCTCTCTGGCCTCAGGACCCAAATGGGGCTGCTTCTGACCCTGCTGTTTCTTCCACATCCCCCTCTCTAGGCTCAGGCCCAGTTTCATGAAACCAGCCAGAGGACCCCTCTCTGAAAGTTCAGCCCCCCTCCCAGGTCCCTCCTTTATTCCACATAACACCTCTTTCTCCTTTAGCCACCTGACTCCCGCTTGGACCTCCAGAAAGCCCCTTGGACACGGGCTTCCGTGTAACCAGTAACAGCTAACCCTCCTATTAAGCACTGTTTCCAGCTCTGTGTTCAATGTTTTGCAGGCATTTTTTCTTTTTTGAGACAGGGTCTCACTCTGTGCCACCCAGGCTGGAGTGCAGTGGTGTGATCTCGGCTCACTGCATCCTCAACCTTGTGGGCTCAAGCAGTCCTCCCACCTCAGCCTCATGAGTAGCTGGAACACAGGCATGCACCACCACACCCAGCTAATTTTTGTAGACACGGAGTTTTGCCATGTTGCCCAGGCTGCAAGCACTATCTTGGTGAACCCTTCCACTAACTCCTGACGGTGACCATTTCAGAGACGAGGAGACAAGCAGAGAAGCGAATCAAGTCTACTAGAGGCAGAGCCAGGCCTCATACCCAAGAATGGCTGCCTCATGGCCCACACTTGCTTCACTGCATTGAATGCCTTCCCTTGGCTCTGGATGGGGTTCTTCTGCTCAAGCTGCTAATGAATTTGTCACTCTGTGCCACTGAAATTGGAAAGTCATTTGTCCCCATCTATTCTTCTGGCCAGTAATTCTTAATAGGGCCTGCTAGGATTGGGCACCACAGCAGGTAGATTCCCACCTCTTAGTGCCTGGTAAGCTCCAGCCAGAGTTTTTCTGGTGGGAGCAAGTAAGGGATACCTTCATCCTAGGCTTCTGGTGCCCCTGCTGATTCTGTGGACACCAAGAGTCAGCTGAAGGATCTGTTAGGGACACTTCTCTCAAGAGGGCTGCAGGACTGCAGAGCTCTGATTTGCAGACTCCTTCGGAAAACCACAGTGCACTGGCCCCCAGGCCAGCAGCATGGGTGGAATCCCACTCCTCCCTTACATCTTCCCGTGGGAGTGGCTTACGAGCTTGGTGAAACTAGGGAGACTGCCATCCACTGGGCCACGTGAAGGCGAAGCCCTGGCCTTGCAGTTGGGGGTCTGTCCCACATGCTCCCACTCTCAGATCACTTCCTCTGGTGTGATGGCCGCGGTCCCCACACCCAGGCTTCACGTGCGGGCAGATCCAGCCATCTCTGCTCTCTGTCTGCCCCTTCTCTGCCTAACAGTGGGTGGGTAAGTCAAGCAGGCCCTTTACTCCTGGCTGGCTTCAGTTCACAAACTTGTCTAAACTCTTGACAAGGCCAATCAAATCACTTTTTATTTTTTTATTTTTGAGACAGAGTCTCACTCTGTCACCCAGGCTGGAGTGCAGTGGCACAATCTCAGCTCACTGCAGCCTCCGCCTCCTGGGTTCAAGTGATTCTCCTGCCTCAGCCCCCCAAGTGGTTGGGACAACAGGCGCACGCCATCTTGCCCGACTAATTTTTGTATTTTTAGTAGAGATAGAGTTTCACCATGTTGGTCAGGCTGTTCTCGAACTCCTGACCTCAAGTGATCAGCCTGCTTCGGCCTCCCAAAGTGCTAGGATTACAGACATGAGCCACGGCGCCTGGCTCCAAATCACTTTTGTAAAAATCCAAGCTTTGGTGCTGCTACTTGGTTCTTGCACATGGATAGCAGGCTGAAAAGTGAACTTGGAAATCCAGCCAGAAAGACTCCTTTACCCTTGAATCCCCTCCACGGAGGCCTGGGCACTGGCATTTGTTTAGAAGTTTCACTGAAACCACAGAAAGCCAGACTTAAAAGGCTCAAATGAAAATTCTGGTTCTGTCACTTAGCTATGCAACCTCAGACAAGCCATTGAGCTCCTAGGAATTCTGATTTCCTGTAAAATATAGAGAAGGGCTGCTTCACAGGACTTTTTTCCCCGAGAATGAAAGACACTAGAGTCCACAAAAATAACGCACAAATGCCCCTAAGACCCTGGCACATACATAGCAAGCTCTCAGTATACACTGAATGAAAGACACCAATACAAGCAATGATGTACATGACTATTACTAAAATAGTAATGGAAGACCAGCTTGCAGTATAAAGCACAGGTGAATGGCTGTCCCTCAGTGTTTTTCTGCCTCTCCCCTCTGCAAAGCTCTGATGCTGGGGCCACGTTCTGCCGTTACCACTGTGAGGCTCCCTCTCTCTCCGAACCACTGCTCCAGCAGGTAAGGGAGCAAAATGTCAGCCCTTGCCAGTGGCAGTAAAGCACAAATGTGTGAGTGGTTTCTGTGTTCAACCTGTGACTACAAGTGTTGCCAAGATCCTAGCCTCCCACTGAGCAGAACTTGCATTCCATCCTGTGACGCCTAAGTGGGTTGGGCATGCCAGAAAACCAAGAAAATACCCAAGTCCAGATAGTCTGCACTGCCATGGAGCTGTTTTTCTGGAGGGGCCTAAGATGACAGCTGAGCCATATACCCACGGTTAGGACAACCGCGCCAAGGAACCGGGTGTGCCTAAGCAATTAACATTTAGCCAAAAGGGAAGCATACAACAAAAGCTGGTGGTTGGAGCTTTGACGACCAGATCTGACCCTTCACCCATGCCAGTGTTCTAGCTGCAACTGAGGAATGCCAGTGGAATGGATAAACCTGCATAAATCACCACTAATGGAAGCTCTGGCTACGCCACCCAGAAAAAAGGGAGGGCTGATGGTAACAGCACTGAGGGTAGCCACCATTTACTAAACACTGTGTGTGATACCGCACACCTAGCACCTAATCTAGGTTATCTCTATCTCCCTAGGAAATTGGTGGTGTTATTCCTATTTACCAAGGAGGAAAGTGAGGTCCAGAGAGGTCACACTAACCTTGCCCAAGTGACACAGCTAGTCACAGCTGGCTCCCAACTCACAACCACTATGGTGGAACTAGGCTGAGTTCCCAGAGAGGAGCAGCAGAAACAGTGGGGAAGGGCTTAGGCAAATGAAGCTCCTCTCTTGGGTGGGAAGGAGGAAGCCAGACGGGAAGAACTCAGGAGCTAGAGTGAAAGAAATGAGGATGCCTGGCACTAAGTCACCCGACTTAGGGCCTCCTGACTCCCAGTCTAGAATGATTCTGAAAAAAGCTGAAGCCACCCCCGGCCCCACCCCTCTGGATTTGGGGAGCCAGAGCTCAGTCTCTTGCATCCTTAGATTCAGGGAAGATATACACAAGTAGGTAGCCAGCCACCTTTTTGGGTCTAGTCATATCAGCTTCCCTGGTTTTTAGATGGAAAAATAGATGCTTTGCTATATCACACTCACTTTTTCCACCCAGGTGGGTGACACAAGCTAGATAATCCTCCCCATATAGAGGTGGCAGTAGGATTCCTATTAGCTTTCTCCCTCACATGGTTGGAGAATTGTAAGAATCCTACCACTCAGGACAAAGTAAGCGAGCTTAAAGAAACCCATGCCAAACTTTGTTTTTGTCCCGTAATTACCCAGTTATAAAATCCCAATTATTAAGGCAGGAGTACTACACTTTAGAGTTTAAAGCAGTGTTTCCTTCCAGCCCTGTTTATTCTATTCTCCTTTGGGTTTGAACTTCAAGGTCCACACTAGATACTTTCCAAGGCTGCTTACTCTGTTGGTCAGATCAGACGCTACTTTGTTAGCTGTGGTTTCTACAGAAGCTGTTTCAGTTCCACAGCTCTGCGCTAATGGGTACAATGGAATATGACGCAATGATCACCAGTGATTCTCAGTCTCTCCTGAGACACCAGAAGATAAGTCACAGTCTGAAGAGTCTCACTCAACCTTCTCAACACAATCTAGCTGAGAGACACGAGGACAGTTGGAAGCACAATATTCAGTAGAGGAAAAACAAGATCTTGTTCTCTGACAGGTTTATTAGCTTTCATGTTAATGTATGTTTTTAAACCCTGCAACCCTTTGTCAACTTCTTTCCACATCAAGAGGCCATGAGGTACAATAATGGCCTCTTAAGAGTCATGCCACATAAAGATGGTGACTGATGCCCTGGCCTGCCTCCTGTAACAATGTGAGGCTGTTTTGGGTACATGCTGTAATAACAACAGGACTATCACAGGAACAATGAAGCAGAGAAGCAGAAGGTGCCTACACAGTTTTACCTAAATGTCTTCTTTGTTAGGATGGAGATGATGCGCCCATACTGGCAGGAGCAATTAGCACAGAGTAGTTCTGAAAAGGAGGAAGAATTCACAAAGCATCAGTTATGGGTGCAGGGAAGTAGCCATCTGCCAACGGGCACCAGAGTGTCACTGCACTGGAAGGGGAAAAGGAGTGGGCTGGATGACATCCAGGGGCCTCTCTGCCCACGTTCAAAGTCAGTAGCTGCTCTGCCTGCTGGCATCAGTGTCAACACATTTTGTGTGTGTCTCGCTCAGTCTCACACCCAAGAAAGTAAAAACAATTGACATAGGAATAAGGGGAATGGATAAAGAACGGTACACGCTTATTCTAAAGCAGGAGAGCCTACAGACTGTTGTCAAAGCTCATGTCTATCTCTGTCCTTGAGGCCTCCACACCATCTCCCTCTCCCTCCCCCAGAATCCAAGGGATGAGCCCATTTCCCTTTATGAGACGAGGTGGAGCAGTACCTCTAGTTTTTGGCTGCTCATGGCCTCAGAGTTGCTGTTTGGAAACGAAAAAGAGCAGCAGGGGCAGCAAAGAAAAGTACTAGGGCAGCACCTTTAGGTTAGAAATAGATTCCACAGTTAAAAACACAAGTATAATATGCATTAAACAGAGAAGGGCCTCAAGAGAATACAGTCACAATATGCAAGTGTGTCCCACTCATTTACAATATTAGATTCCAGGAGCTGCCAGAAATAAGTCATCTCATTAACATACCTACCCACAGTTCTGTTGTCTGGCTATTAGTAAACAAGGCCTACATTTGTTTCTCTAAAATTTAGAATCTTAAACTAAATCCTTTATTTCAAAAACAAACATAAAATAATTTCCCAGGCAGAGAAAAGGTTTGAGATGGAAGCGTTCTTGTTAGCAATCCCTTCCTGCATAAATGGGGTTGGAGACAGAGGAGAGAGGGAATGGCCAAGGGTATGGAAAGCTTTCACAATGCATGCCGAGTGTGAAGTGATACCCCCAGCAGATGGGGTTTATCATCTTTACTTAGTCACACAACATCAAGGACTGGTTAGTTCCAGGGAAGGGCACCATTTCATCACCTGGGTCAGTTCTCTTCCCCCGCATGCTCCACAATGCAGTAGAACCAAACAACACATTCATCTACAATAGAATGTTTAAATAACACCTGTCCAATAACTGCCCTTACTTCTCTGTGCTGTCGGGAAAAGAAACAAACAGAAAGCAATAAAACCCAAACCCTTTGCAAGCCAGCCAGTGCCTATTCTCCTAGGGCATTTTTAGTGGAACTTCGGCTGGGCCTTGCCCTCCTCCCAATATCAGTGAGGAAAGTGGCAGCAGGACAGGTTTGGTCATCTGCACTGGAGTAGAAAGAGAAACCAAACACGATTCGGGCCACAGGTGGATTCTGGCACATTTTTAGATTGGATTGGTTAAAAATGTCATGTTGTGCACAGGATGCAGGCAAAGGAGTTTTTTTGAGGGACATAATGCCTATAGGCAGCATGAACGGTCCGATCTACCCTTGGGGAGGAGCTCCCTGTGTAGGGACAGAGAAACTAGGGGGCCTCGAGGAAGGTGTTGGTTCGGAAGATGGAGGAGACAATCTTTCCTGTGGCATTGATGGTGCCTTCGCTGTCTGAGCTGGACTCGGAGTCGCTGCTCCCAGAGTAGGCACCCAGGCCTGGGAGGATGCCGATACAGACTGCAGCAGAGGGGCAGTGGATAGAGGGGCCACTCAGGGAGGTGTTTCCGAGAGACTTGCAGGATGAGGGCTCTGCAATAAAAGGGGAAAGACTGTCACTTCATCATGCTTTTCCAAAGTTGGGGACTGACTTACCATGTGCCAGGCACTGTACCAAGGGATTTTCCCACAGAGGAGCCTTAGAACAACGCTATGCAGCCAATACTATCATCACCCTCGTTTTAAAGATGGGGAAACTGAAGGAGGAAGGGAGGCTCCAGGAGGTGAAAGGACTTCTGAAAGTAAAGGGGCAGAGCTTAGACTTGAATCAAGGTCTTTTTAACCCCAGAGCCTGACTACACTCTCTTGTTCCCCATCAAATCCGAGTTGGAGAACAAGCTACTCTGGAATGTAGCCTAGAGTGCTTTGATTTCCCTGTGCTCACACAGCCGTGAGAATCTGAAAACAGATTAAGAGAGACACTGTGAGCAATATTAACAATTCCATTAAGTTCTCAGCATATTACACCATTCCTTATTTACTGACCAATAAGCCAGCCAGCACAGATACAACTTCAAGGCCAAACATCAGCTACAAAATAACATTCTTTTCTTTTTAAACATTTTAAAAAATCGGGTAGCCCCCTGGACTAGAATAGGCCCAGAAGGACTCACCAGAATAACGTTCTTTATTAAGAAGGGCCGCTTTTCCCAGATGGGAGAGAGGAGCAATTCAGAAACCAATTTAACACAACCTTTGCTTTCCAGTTGTGTTCTTTTACAAATGAGAAAACTGAAGCCTGTCAGGTAACATTTTAAGGCCATGCAGAATGTCACCTAGGAGCTGGGACTCTTTTTCTTACAGGAAACCCACAGTTACTCTGCCACCTCAATGACAAAGACCTCAATCTAGACAATGCAGGGCTTGGCTGGGCATGGTGGCTTATGCCTACAATCCTGGCACTTTGGGAGGCTGAGATAGGAGGACCACTTGAGGTCAGGAGTTTAAGACCAGCCTGGGCAACATAGTGAGGCCCTATCTCTACGAAAAAATGTTTTGAAAAATTAGACAGCGCCAAGTGCAGTGGCTCATGCCTGTAATCCCACACTTTGGGAGGCCAAGGTGGGTGGATCACTCGAGGTCAGGAGTTCAAGACCAGCCTGGCCAACATAGTGAAATCCCATCTCTACTAAAAGTACAAAAAATTAGCTGGGTGTGGTGACGCGTGCCTGTAATCCCAGTTACTAGGGAGACTGAGGGAGAAGAATAGCTTGAATCCAACAGGAGGCAGTGGTTACAGTGAGTTGAGATCGCGCTACTGCACTCCAGCCTGGGCAACAGAGCAAGACTCTGCCTCAAAAACAAAAAAAAAACTAGTCGGGTATAGTGGTGCGTGCCTGTGGTCCCAGCTACTTGTGAGGCTAATATGAGGATTGCTTGAGCCCAGGAGTTCAAGGTTACGGTGAGCTATGATGGCACCACTGTACTCCAGCCTGGGCAACAGAGCAAGACCCTGTCTCAAAAAACAAACAAACAAACAAAACAAAGAAAGAAAGAAGAAGGAGGAAGAAAGAAAATGCAGGACTTGAAGACTAAAGGAAAAGTTAAGAACTCTACTCCAGCCCTTCCATTCTTCCCTGAAATGTTTCCGGCCTTATTTAATCACTACAACTTGATGTATAGGCATTATCCCCATTTTACTGATGAGGAAAGTCAAATGACTCGGCAAGGTTGCAGGTTGCTTAGGGCAGAAAATGTGAAACTAAACGTGAATCAAAAGAGAATATACTAAAATGATAACCTGAGCTCACTGCAGAGTAAGGGTTGGAGTTCATATTTTGTGGCCACAGGCTGACAAGCATACTACCTTCTAAGGTTTTGCCTTAGATGCACTAACACCTCATTTACCCAGACACCTCAAGTAAATGTGAAAAGAATACACAGTTCCAAGTATAGGAAACCAGGAGTAAGCAAACAATACCACTGAGCAGTTAGAAGAGATATCAAACGGCCCACACACAAAGTTCAGGAGATCAATGTATTTGCTTGTTTGTGTAAGAAGCTCTAAGAAGGGAAAAGGAAGCTGCCAAAGATAAGCAATGTTAAAACACGGAGATGGAGAAAAGTAAAATGAAAGCCGATAATGGCTACAGAGATAGAGCAAGGCTACAAAAACAAGGCCGGAGCAAATACTCGCACTATCATAAAAGCAAATTTCCTTAAGATACTAAGAGTTCTTCCAAATCTGTTAAAAAAACAACCAACAACCAAATAGAAAAGTGAACGGAAAACATGAACAACTCAAAGAAAAAGAAACAGATAAATTTTAAACATAACGGGATAAACAATATATTAGGAGGGAACGTGTTGGGAACAGCAAACTTCATATGCTGTTCAGGGAGTACAGAGAAATTTGGCAATGTTCTTCGAACTTAAATGATGTTCATAAGAGAACATTCATTGCAGCACTGTTTATAGTAGCAAAAGAGTACTGACAACCAAAATGTCCATTAATAGATGACTAGTTAAGTAATGGACTACTACTCAACCATGAAGAAGAATAAAGTAGCTGAACATAACGGCTCATGCCTGTAATCCCAGCACTTTTGGAGGCCAAGGCAGGAGGATCACTTGAGCCCAGGAGTTTGAGAACAGCCTGGACAACACAGGGAGACTCTGTCTCTACGAAAAATTCAAAAAGTTAGCCAGGTGTGGTGGTGCACACTTGTAGTCCCAGCTACTCAGGAGGCTGAGGTAGGTAGGAGGATCACTTGAACTGGGGAAGCTGAGGCTGCAGTGAGCCATGATCGCACCACAGAACTCCAAACTGGGTGACAGAGTGGGAACCTATCTAAAAAAAAAAAAAAAAAAGAAGAAGAAGAAGACGAAAGCATCTCTGTGTGTACTGTTATTGAATGATCCCCAAGATATTGTGCTAAATGAAAAAGGCAAGGAGCAGGACAGTGTGTGAAAGTTACAATCTGGGGCAAAGTGGCCATGCCCATGTAGATGCATGTCAGTGTCTGAGAACAATAAATAAAAAACTGGTAGCAGAGGCTGCTCAGGGGAAAGGAAATGAGTGGCTGGAAAATGGGGGAGACTTACTTTTTACTCCATATTCTTTTGTCCCTTTTGAATTTTTCCTTTTCTTTTCTTTTTTTTTTTTTTTTTTTTTTTTTTTAAGAACATAAGGCTCACTATGCTGCCCAGGTTAAACTCCTGGGCTCAAGTGATGTTCCCGCCTCAGCCTCCCAGAGTGCTGGGATTACAGGCATGAGCCACCTAGCCTGGCCTAAATGTTTTATTATGTGCATATATTACCAATTCAGACAATTTTTTAAAATGCAGCTGTGCTTGGGTAGACAATTTTTTAAAAAAGCAAATACAAAAATTCAAAGAACATCCTGAGCCCTTAAACTAGGGAGGAATAGTCTCATTTATCTCTGTAACCCCAAGAGCATCCCAGTATTAAAGCTAAGAAGGCTGTAGAAGATGAGAGGAGTTGCTTGTGTGTATTCTCCACTAACTGTAAGCCCCTTGAAGGCAAGCATTCTTTTATCACCATTCCACCCCCAGGACATATAGCACAGGGCCTGGCTCAGAGCAGGCTTGCATTCACAAGGGTCAGAAATCAGAATGCAGGAAAATGTGTCAGACAGTTTACAGTTTCATTGCAAATGGCTAATTTGGGGGGAAGGGGTATAAAAATGTGATGCTCTTTTAACATTTGGAACATAACATCAAACTATACCATTCATGACTTAAACATACATTGTAGTACTTATGTATACCAGATAGAATGATACTTTCAGCATTCTGTTAGAAAAATTTGGTTGTTTAAAAAAAACAAACTGGCCAGGCGTGGTGGCTCACGCCTGTAATCCCAACACTTTGGGAGGCTGGGGCAGGTGGACCACCTGAAGTCAGGGGTTCGAGACCAGCCTGGCCAACACGGGGAAACCTTGTCTCTACTAAAAATACAAAAATTAGCTGGGCATGGTGGCACACGCCTGTAATCCCAGCTACTTGGGTGGCTGAGGCAGAAGAATCGCTTGAGCCTGGGAGGTGAAGGTTGCTGTGAGCCAGGATCGCGCCACCACACTCCAGCCTGGGTGACAGAGCTAGACTGTCTCAAAATAAAAAAACAAACCAACAAACAAAAAAACCTTAAAAGGATATATAGATCAGTTACCTAGAAAACTAATTTATGTGAAATTGTTGAATGAAGTATTTCATTTTATCAAGTACAGACACCCCTGCTTAATGATGGGAATATGACCTGAGAAATGCATCATTAGACAATTTCATTGTTGTGAACATCATAGAATACTTATACAACCTAGATGGTATAGCCTACTACACATGTAGGCCACATGGTATATAGCCTATTGCTCCTAGGCTACAAACCTGTACAGCATGTTACTGTATGAATACTGTAGGCAGCTGTAATACAATGGTCAGTATTTGTTTATCTAAACATAGCTAAGCATAGAAAAAGGCACAGTAAAAATACGATATTATGATCTTATGGGACCACCATCGTATATGCACCCATCATTGACCAAAATGTCGTTATGTGGCACATGACCATATTTCAAGGGAAAATGGAATTTAAAGTTCTATTTTACATAGAAAAGAAGGATGAAAGTCAGAGTGCCTGTGGGGGTAGAGAACTGGCTTAACAGAAGAATGGAAGTTAGCTACAGAAATATAATCAAGGAATCTGGACCACTGTGGCATCAGAAGAGTTTAAGTGAAAAGACCAAATACCCCAATTATCTAGGAGGTTTCAAGAAAGAAAAGAGATTGCAAATCTGACAAATTTCATTCCAAAAGCAGTTAACTGTCCAAAGAGAACAAAATGGTGCCCTCTGATCTCACCCATTTGGTGAAGTTTCCTGCCAACTTCTGCATTTGCAGGACCACATTGTCTACTAAATTAACACAGAAAATTACTAATAGAGAATGTTCTTAGTATTCAGACAGATGCGTGACTTGGGAGTAGATGGGGCCAACTTGTGCATTCACTGGCTCTGCTCAGTGCTTAAGTTCAAAGTCTTCGCTGGGGGAAGCCTGAATTTCTATCAGAGTCATAGGGGCCCAAGGAGGAAATCCTCCCACTGCTAAGGACAGGGCTGAAGCAAGCTTCAGGGAGCGTTCTTCTTGTGGAGCCTTAATTCCTAGCAAAGGAGGACACTTCCTGCCTAGTTTCTGTTGCAAGAATGCAGGAGTAGGAAGAAGGGATTTAGAATGACAAAAAGATGGCTCTGAAACACAACTGTCTGCCTGAGATAGTTTAAAAAATCCACGCAAGTTTTCCTTTCCACTGATTCATTTGTATAGTTCCTACCAGGAAATAAGTACCATATAGACAGCGACTAGTTTACTTGTAGAAATACATTTAAGATTCCTATGCCAAGCACATTTAACCCCAGCTACTCAGGAGGCTCATGTGGGAGGATCACCTGAGCCTGGGAGTTTGTGGTTGTAGTGTGCCATGACTGCACCTGTGAATAGTCACTGCACTACAGCCTAAGCAACAAAGTGAGATCCTATCTCTAAAAAAATATTAATTAAAAGAAAAACATTCTTATGAAGCTTTATGTGTGTATGTGTATACACATATACAGTATACATTTATCCTATTTAAGCAAGTTTCCTATTTATTAAAAAGATGTCAGTGAAAAATTCCAAAATTGCTGATGGGAGTATAAATTGGGATAACTTATTTGAAGGGCAATTTGGCAATATTTACCTAAATTACAAATGTATATCCTCTCTGACCTATCAAGTCTACTTCAAAGCATTTAACCTGATAGATCTGTGCATGTGAAAAATTATGCACGTGCAGGATTATTACTGAAACACCAGAACAGGGAAAGAATGGAAACAATCTAAGTGTTCATCAATTAAAACGTGGGATAAATGATATACCCATTCAATATACAATACTACACAGCCTTAAAAAGGAACGAGGAAGTGCTCTATGTCCAATTATGCAATGATTCCCAAGGTGCAATAACTGCTAAATTAAGCAATGAATAGAGTAGGTTAGATTAAAATACTACTAACAATGAAAGTATAAAAACAGTATATAATGTATTCTTGCCGAAAAAACCTACTTGATCAAGCTTCCAGATCAAATTACCATTTTACAGGAAACACAAGGTAGCAGGAAACAGCATGGGGATGCAATCAGTAAAATCTAGAGCCAGAGAAATGCTAAAGAACAAAGACCCAGTTTCTCCACAAATAAAATACAAAGAAAACAAAATATAAATTTAGAAAGGAAGAACTTACAGATTAAATTCAAATTAAAAGGTATATTAGCCTACTGCTAAGATTGCAATATTGCCAAACTAATCTACAGATTCCAACAATTCCTGTATCAAAATCTTAGCTGCCTTTTCTGCAGAAACTGACAAGCTGATCCCAAAATTCATATGGAAATTCGAGACTCCAAATAGCCAAAACAATCTTGAAAAAGAGAAGCCAAGTTGGAAGACTCACACTTCCCAATTTTAAAACTTACTCCAAAGCTACAGTGATCAAGACTGTGTGCTAATGGCATACAGATAGACATATATAGCTCAGTGGAAGAAGAGAGTCCAGAAATAAACCCACACATTTATGGTCAACTGATTTTTTAAAAATATAAACCACTGAGTCGTATCCTTTTAAAGGGTGAATTTTATGGTATGTGAATTATACCTCAATACTTTTTTTTAAAAAGCCATGGTAGCCAAATATAATGTCTGGTCCTTGCTAAGATCATAATTTTTTTTTTTTTTTTGAGATGGAGTCTCACTCTGTTGCCCAGGCTGGAGTGCAGTGGCACGATCTCTGCTCACTGCAAGCTCCACCTCCCGGGTTCACGCCATTCTCCTGCCTCAGCCTCCCGAGTGGCCGGGACTACAGGCGTCCACCACCATGCCCAGCTAATTTTTTGTATTTTTAGTAGAGACAGGGTTTCACTGTGTTAGCCACGATGGTCTTGATCTCCTGACCTCGTGATCCACCCGCCTCAGCCTCCCAAAGTGCTGGGATTACAGGTGGGAGCCACCGCGCCCGGCCAAGATCATAATTTTTAAAAAGAAAAAACTTTTTTGAGACAATTGGAGAAAATACTAACTTAATATTCGATAATATTTGGTAATTACTGTGATTATTATTATTATTATTTTTTGAGACAGAGTCTTGCTCTTGTTGCCCAGGCTGTAGAGCAATGGCACAATCTCGGCTCACCGCAACCTCTGCCTCCCGGATTCAAATAATTCTCCCGCCTCAGCCTCCTGAGGAGCTGGGATTACAGGCATAGCCAGCAGCCCGACTAATTTTGTATTTTCAGTAGAGACAGGGTTTCTCCATATTGGTCAGGCTGGTCGCAAACTCCCGACCTCAGGTGATCTGCCCGCCTCAGCCTCCCAAAGTGCTGGGATTATAGGCATGAGACACCGCGCCTGGCCTGTGATTATTAATATAATGGTATTGTAATTGTTAAAACAAAGAAACAAAATAAGAACTTGTATTTGCTAGAGACACATATTAAGAATTATGAATGAAATGATATGTCTGGAATTGTCACAAAATATTACAGTTGAGAGATATAAATGAAATAAAATTGGCTATGTATTAAAACTGCTGACTGGGTGTGGTGGCTCACACCTGTAATCAATCCCAGCACTTTGGGAGGCCGAGGCAGGTGGGTCACTTGAGGCCAGGAGTTCGAGACCAGCCTGGCCAACATGGCGAAACCCCGTCTCTACTAAAAATACAAAAATTAGCTGGGCGTGGTGGCACATGCCTGTAGTCCTAGCTACCTGGGTGGTTGAGGCATGAAAATTGCTTAAACCAGGAAGGCAGTGGCTGCAGTGAGCCAAGATAACCCCACTACACTCTATCCTGGGTGACAGAGCAAGAACCTATCTAAAAAAAAAAAAAAAAAAAAATTGTTGACGGTCTTTCCTGTAGGAGATACCTTACAAAGAAAAAAAAAATCAGTGAAGCTTGGTAATGGAGGTTTATTATACTTATCCCAACTTCTGACTATTGCTTAAATTATCCATAATAAAGCATTTAAAAGATACATATTTACAATTGCTTGCACATGCATATAATAGCTCTTGATGGCTACATAAGAAATGTGGCTGGGCTTGATGGCTCACTCCTGTAATCTCAGCACTTTGGGAGGCCGGGGCAGGCAGATTACTTGAGGTCAGGAGTGCAAGACCAGCCTGGCCAACATGGTGAAATCCTGTCTCTACTAAAAATACAAAAATTAGCCAGGTGTGGTGACGCACACCTATAATCCCAAATACTCGGGAGGCTGAGGCAGGAGAATTACTTGAGCCCAGGAGGCAGAGGTTGCAGTGAGCTGAGACTGAGCCACTGCACTCCAGCCTGGGCGACAGAGTGAGACTCCATCTCAAAAAAAAAAAAAAAAAGTATAATTCTGTTTCCCTCTAAGGAGAACTAGATGGAAGAGGATATGGGTAAAAGGCAGACTCTTTTTTTTTTTTTTACCCCCCAGACTCTTCTTTTTAAAAGTAGGTTCTAGAGCAAAAGGGTAACAGCAACAGACCACCACCACTGGTGCTTAGTAGATGCATATTAAAAAGCATCATCTTTTTTTTGAGAGAAATTAATGTAAGCCCTGTTGATCGATGGAATTTAGTTCAGAGTCTCAATCCCCACATGGAGTTAGAATAAAACTGAAAACACACTCGAATTTCTCATCCCTAATCCAGCCCCAGTAACATTCACCTTCACTTACAAGTTCTTGCCTCTTAATACAGAGGCAGATTTCATCACATAAAGGTAAAAACCAAAGACGTATACTCCTGGAGACTGTATTAAGCTTCTAGGCTCAATCCAATCCAACAATGAGCAGGAGCCAGGTATTTACCTCCCATTGGTAGCAAACCAGGTAAAACCAAGAAACCTGACATTTGGGGGAAACAGAAAAACACCTTTTGTGAGCAGAGGTGGTATGACCAGGGCCTGGTAAGCACTCCTGGGAGAGTACTATTTTCATTGATCAGTTTCACTGGTTTCTAATATAATAACTTTTGCAGGTATAAAATCCTGCCTGGTATAAACTCTTGCCTGGTATAAAATCCTGCCTGGCATAAAAAAGTTGGGTAAATTAAGTGTAGGTAGGCTTGCTTGAAGACAGAAATGTATTCATTTGCAGAAGCAATGCATTACAGCCCTTTACTGTGGTTCATGTGTATTCTGAGTACAAGGAAGTAATCAAGGCTGGCACCCACCTTGATTCTTGTCATCTGGCTCAGGGTCCGGTTTCAGTCTTTTCACACTGTTGCCACTCTCTGAGCTGTAACAAAACACATGGTAACTTGAGCCATGTCCAATCTTGCGGATCAAAGCTTAGGGAATCAGCAGCTCCAATGACTATTTATATGGGTCTTAGGCAGTCTCAAGAGGCTGGGATGATAAAAATGAATGAAAAGTATTCATTTCAGATTCTTAATCTCTTTCCAATTGCATCATTAGTCATAAAGACAATTTAAACTCCTGACAAATCCAGGAAATAAAGCACTGTATCTTCAAGCATCACTTCAACTTCAGATTCTTGGCCGTCTTTATCACTCAAATTGGTTAGAACCACAGATGGATTTCAAGAATATTTAGACATGTTCATAAATGACAAACATTTAGTAATTACAGATTGAAGAAAACATCTTTAGTGACATGCTAGAGATTCTGAGAGTCACCCAGAAGATTTTCACTAAAAGAATGTATAAGGAATATATTTCAATGAAGAAAGAAATGATCACAGAAGGAAGGGGTCCCAGAAGGAAGGGGTGGTGAATAAATAAACTGGCAAACACAAACATAAATCTAAACAAATACTGTATCAAAAAATAACGTCTAGTTTGTGGTGTTCAACAGACCATACTGAAGTCACCTCTAAGACTGGGGACATTACTGTGTGTATTTTCTTGCAGGGAGTGCACAGCAGGTTCCATTTAAGAGTTATGTGGGAGGCCCGGGTGCGGTGGCTCACGCCTGTAATCCCAGCACTTTGGGAGGCCAAGGCGGACGGATCACCTGAGGTCAGGTGTTTGACACCAGCCTGGCCAACATGGTGAAACCCTGTCTCTACAAAAAATACAAAATTAGCCAGGCAAGGTGATGCATGCCTGTAATCCCAGCTACTTGGGAGGCTGAGGCAGGAGAATTGCTTGAACCCGGGAGGCACAGGTGTGCCAAGATCGTGCCATTGCACTCCAGCCTGGGCGACAAGAGTGAAACTCCAGCTCAAAAAAAAAAAAAAAAAAAAAAGAAAAAGAAAAAGAAAAAGAAAAAAGAATCAGAGTATACAAAACCACAATGCAATTAAGTTGGAAATCAATGACAAAAGAGAAACATATTTTGTAGCCTCTAAGACACTGTTTTTTTTATATATATATATATCTCATCATAAGGTGTTAAAACGTGTGGCGAGGGGGAAGGCTTATCTTCCCCCTCACTGAAATAGTTACCTCAATATGGAGATTTAAAAAATACATTTCTAAATAATTCCTGAGTCAAAGAAGAAATCATAACGGATATTTTAAAATACTTAGAAGCAAATATAAAACTTACATACAATGAAAGTTAAGGAAAATTTATAGCTTCAGATGCTTATAACTAAAAAGGCTGCACATTCATGAACTAGGTATCTGACAGTTTTTTCTAACAATAAATAAAAGAATAAACTAGAAGAGAGTAAAGAATATTCCTCTGAAGAAGGTAAGAAATTGCTGCTTGTTTTGTTCTTATGCTTCATGACATATACATGCCAATGGCTTCCAGACCTTCACCAGGCAGCAGAATCACTCATGGAACTTTGAAAACTACGACTCCCAGACTTCACTTCAAACTTACTGAACCAGAATTAGTGCGAGGCCTGTGAATATAAATTATTAACAAACTCCCAGGTGATTCCAATAAACTCAGGGTCGGACAGATTAGGAACTCCTGCCCCAGGAGACTACCTTACTACACAAAGAAACATTAAATGATGTTGTTTCAAAACCCAAAAGGGGTTATATGCAGGTCACCAAATACGCTACTACAGAGCCTTTTCTAAAGGTGATCTAAGAACTAAGGGAGACAGTTACAACACCCATTCTGCGACCACCAAGAGCAGTCTCAAGGGATAACAAATTGATCACCTGGAGAGCCCTCCCTTGGCATATTCCAGTAAAACTGACCCAGGTCCAAATCCTGCGAGTCCCTAGTCTTGCAGGAAAGCTTATGTGAGAACTTGACAGGAATAATTCATGGTTTGGGTAGCGAGCCCTTCTCAGGATAACTCCTCCCCTCTGTTGCTATACCAGCATGACATTTTTACATGTAGGCAGTGTTCCTAAGAACATCTGCAGCAGATGGGTGGTGTGCCAAACCACAAGACTGCATCAATACACTCCCTTCAAAACATATGGCTGGTTGCCAATATATCATATTGATTTTCCTAATAGACTGCACTTAAACTTATCATTTCGCCCACAGTCTGTTGGGTCAAATCGAAATGACCAGATTCAATCACTCTGATGCCATTTCAGAATTTGGAAAGGGAGGAGCAAACATAGCAAAGAACTTATCATAGCCTTGAGACAGTGCTATCACTTCCACATCAATCCAAACCTAGCCACAGCCAGATCTGTAACCCTACCAGGGCTGCCATGTTCTTTCAGGACAGGATGCCTTTGCAGCAGCTATTCCCTCTGCTTAGACTGTTCTCTCCCTTGTTGCTTGTCAAAGCCCTAGTTGTCCTACTTAATCAGCATCTTTCCAGTGGTTTCCCCCAACCTCCCCAACATGAAGATGCACACAACACCCTCCAAGCAGCATTGTATGCTCCTCCTCCTTGCTCTCAGTACACCCTACACAGATCCTTTCACAAGACTAACTACCTCATTTGTCTAGACAGAAGCCCAAATAATGAACTCTAGCTCTCTATTTCTCTATGATCTTGCACAAAGAAGGGTCTCAACCTCTCAAACTCTTGGTCTTCTCATCTACAAAACAGGGATTATAATTGTACTTCATAGGATTGTTGAAGAATACATGAGATTATGCAGAGGAAGCACTTAACACAATGCCTGGTGTGGCAGATCTCCACTGAAGAGTGGCTATTATTTATATTTGTTGAATAAATGATCAGAGAGACGAGGGTCAAAGCCTATAGAAGGCCCCAAATCTGGAAAGGGAGAGAGAGATAGGTGAGCACACCAAGGGAACTTCACCCGGACTCACGCGAGGCAAGCGTTGGCTCTGGCTTCCATTACAAGTGGTGTTTCAAAGTACACGGTCAGAGCGAAATCTAAGCTGTGTGAGTGCTGACTGACCTCTTATGCTTCACAGCTCCTGCCAACAGCTTCGCCTGGGAGAACTTGTTCTTAGTTTCTATAGGCTTCACAGTCAGTTTCTTTTCCACTTCCTTCTTGTTCTCTTGAGAAATTCCAACCTTCTTGAGGTTATTGTGAGTTACCAGTTAAGGGTCAAACTAAGCAAAAGGGAAGACAACAAATATAACCCACTAGCCCTTCGGCTGTGCTATGTAATGTCTGGCCTACTTATTTAAATAAATGCCCCACCCTTCTTTATTCTGCCAGTCAAATCCAGCCAATTCAAAGATAAATGAAAGAGATCATGAAGGTAGACAGCATATAAAGCCCAAAATAATACAGATAAGCAAACTTTTCTTCTGATTCTCAATGAAAATCTGCGCATAGCCACAAAACCCACTATTACCAAGGACATGGCCAATATCATGCTTGATGAGGAAAACAAAGATCTTAAGGAATATAAAGAAAACAGAGAAAAAAATGTGGCTTCCCTGAAAACATGCTTCCCCCTTCAAGGGTTAAATCAAATTTTGCAGAATGTTGTTATGACTATCAGTAGCAATTAATCTTAGACATCACGAAGACTAACTCCTGCTCCACTGCTGCAAGGAAACAACAGAATCACCCCAAGGCTCATTAAACATGTCAAGTCCCTCCCTGCCCCAAACCTACTGAATGAGACCTCTAGAGGCCCGGGAGTTTGTTTTAAACACTCTCTGAAGGTGATTTTACACTTGATCTTAGCCAAAAGGCCAAGAAACGATCAAAGGTGATTTTAATGAGAAATCCTGTGCATATTATACAAGAACTGAAAAGCTATTTTTAAAAGCATGACCAGTTTCGCTTGTAACATCAGTTTTTTGTTCTTGATGCCAATCTCTGGCTCTCAACTTTTTACTCTTTTGAAGTGAAGAAAGGCCCCATATTTTTGTCGGGGAGGTCACTTTCACTTGTTCCCTCCACCAGCCCTCCCTCCTCTCCCTCCACTTCTCCCTCCGTTTTATGCCCTCTCTTGAAACGTCTTAGACAACAGATAAGTATTCTGACACGATGCAAGTCCTTATTTAAGATGCAGTAGTGCCTGGAACAATAGTGACATCTAGTGCCCAGGAAATCTAAGAAGCATGAATTATCAGCCCAAAGAGGTGGGTGGAAGTAGAGGATGTATGGTTAAGGTTATTTGTCTACGCGTCTTTGAACAATGCAGAAAACTGAGTTCCAGAAATCCTAAGATTCTAATTCTAATCACTCTCCAGGCAAGTAACTCTGTTCTTACAGGCACAAGTTACCTTAAATATTTGCAGTATGCAATGGAAATTAGATATAATGCTTAGTACTATTTTGAGTTTAATGAATTTAATGTTTTTAGGGTCATCATGGAAACAGATAATGTTAATACTCATTTTTATTTAAAAAAAATAGATTGGCCAGGCACAGTGGCTCACGCCTGTAATCCTAGCACTTTGGGAGGCCGAGATGGGCAGGTCAACTGAGGTCAGGAGTTCAAGACCAGCCTGACCAGCATGGAGAAACCCTGTCTCTACTAAAAAGACAAAAAATTAGCTGGGTGTGGTGGCACATTCCTGTAATCCCAGCTACTCGGGAGGCTGAGCCAGGAGAATCGCTTAAACTCGGGAGGCAGAGGTTGTGGTGAGCTGAGATCGCACCACTGCACTCCAGCCTGGGTAACAAGAGCGAAACTCTGTCTCAAAAAAAAAGATTTCATCTTTCTAGGAGAGAATGCCAAAAAAAATTTAGCATGTTGTGATTTTTTTATCTGCAACTCCATCATTAGGAGACAGAAGTTCTCAAAACTCTCAATATTAAATATTAAAAGATAAAACAAAAATGGAAAAAAAACACAACAAAAGCATGTATATATTTATACATTATTTATACCAGGACATAGACAAAACTCAACATTTAACTTTTTATTCTTTTGAAATGAAGAAAAGTCCTAACTTTTTAGGGGTAGGGGGTGTTAATAATCTTATTTTTGATCCGCAAAGTACAAGCAATTTTTCCTTCTTAAGCCCCTCTTCTCCCAAAATGCTTTAAAAACACAAACACACCTCAAAAATCTCAAGAAATTCATTAGATCAGCATTCTCTTAAAATTGCACCATTTTTTAACATACACAATACTGCTAAATACTGGTTTAACCTGAGACAAGAGTTCTGTTATTTACATGGTTTAAACCACAGCTTATTTGTATTCAGAAGTATCCTATTACACAACATATCATATAGTAATTAAGCAAAGCCAAGAAACAGTTCCTAACTTAGAGCTTCAATAAACAAATGTCTAATCCTTCAATTCCTATCTCAACATGTCTCTGGCTACTTGCATGCTTGGGATTAGTGTATTAGATGTCAGTGAGTTGGAAGGCCTGCTTTTCTTCAGTTTTTCTAGACAGAACTTTCCAAGTTTCCAGTTAAAGCCCTTATCCCTGGAGCCTCATTGTACAATGAGGCTGCAATGTTACCAGGACACAAAGGTTTCTTTTGTCTCACTGCTGCCCTGTTCATTCTTTCCTTTTAATTGAAAACCAAAGGGCATCTCACACTCAACAGCATTTCTCCCTAGGTGCTGCTTTGGGGGACACTATATTTCTTATCTGCTAGTTTACCAACATAAAACAAAATATCATTCAAGTGAGAAGTGTAATGAATGTATTTCCTTAGAGGAAAATGCTTGGTGTCTGAAACAGCACAATATGGGTATCTGCCTATCTCTACAAATGAACACATATTATTTTGGGATCATCAGGGTCAGGGAAGGGGGAGTTCAGAATAATCAGCCTCAATCCTACAGTTGAGATTGAGGTATAACTTCCCATGAGCTTCTATCTCCATGTTGCACCTGAATGCCAGTAACAGAACTGGGACTGGAAGCCAGGTCTTTTCCTACCAGTTCTGATGTAAATCAATTCCCAGGGAATCTGTCCACGTCTTCTCCCACATAACCCTTTTTTTTTTTTTTTTTTTTTTTAAGATGAAGTCTTGCTCTGTCCCCAGCCTGAAGTACAGTGGCGTGACCTCGGCGCACTGCAATCTCCACCTTCCGGGTTCAAGCGATTCTCCTGCCTCAGCCTCCTGAGTAGTTGGAACTACAGGCACAAGCCACCATGCCCGGCTAATTTTTGTATTTTTAGCAGAGACAGGGTTTCACCATTTTGGCCAGGCTGGTCTCAAACTCCTGACCTCAAGCGATCCTCCTGCCTCGGCCTCCCAAAGTGCTGGAATCAAAGGCGTGAGCCACTGTGTCCAGGCCTCCCACGTAACTCTTAAAATGGAATGTGCTGCACATTCTCTGCAAGAAAATACCAACTAGTACATACACACAGTAATGTCGTCCATCTTAGAGGTGAAGCCTGTTGGATTACACCAGTGATGTTACTCAACATATAAGCTTGAAATATCCAAATAAGCTTCCTCACATGAAGACAAATGGTCCTATTAATATCTCCTATGAATCATTTATTAATGTATTCACATATTTACTGAGAATCTACTATATGCCAGGCACTGGGGAAATCAGAAGTGACCAAGTCAGATAGTCTTTTTTCTTATGGAGCTCATTTACTTTACATTCTAGCAGGAAAGAGATAAACAAACCAGTAGGCAAATAAATAAAGACAACTTTCAGATAGTGACAAATCTATAAAAAATGATATTACTGGCTGGGTGCGGTGGCTTGTGCCTGTAATCCCAGCACTTTGGGATGCTGGAGTGGGTGGATCACCTGAGGTAACGAGTTCGAGATCAGCCTGACCAATATGATGAAACCCCGTCTCTACCAAAAATACAAAAATTAGCTGGGCATGGTGGCATGCACCTCTAATCCCAGCTACTTGGGAGGCTGAGACAGGAGAATCGCTTGAACCCGGGAGGCGGAGGTTGCAGTGAGACAAGATCGCGCCACTGCACTCCAGCCTGGGCAACAAGAGAGAAACTCCATCTCAAAAAAAAAATTGATATTACCGACAGCAATTTTAGGTGGGGTGCTTAGGGAAGGTCTCTAAAAGGGAGAGCTGAGCGTTAGGGAAGGTCTCTAAAAGGGAGAGCTGAGCAGAGGGCTGAGCTGTGAAATACGTCTTGCAAAATCTGAGGGCAAAACATTTTGGGCTGAGGAAACAGCAAGTCTGAGGCCCTGAGACTGACTCAGAAAGCATGGTGAAAGAGAACATAAAGAAGGCCAGCAGGCTGCAGTACAGTCAACATGAGAAAGAGTGGCTTCAAGATGCAAGAAGGAGGTGGGTTGGCCTAAATAATGTAGAGCCTTCTACGGCCTGATACAGAGTAAGACTTTAGTCTAAATGTAAGGGGAAGCCACTAGAGTGTTTCAAATAGAAAAGTGACAAGATGCCATGTATGGTTTTTAAAGTTCCCTTTCTTGTCTAAGGAATAGATTATTGAGGATGAGAGCAGAAACAAACCAATTAGATGGTCACAGGAGTCCAGAAGAAAGTCTACTACTACTACAGTAGCAGTAGATACCAACAATTCAAGAGATTTGGAGTACATTTTGGAAGCAGTTCTTGGCCCAGGCACCAGGAGGCACAGGACTACCAGTTACTGGGACTGGGAGGACCAGAAAAAGAGAGACTTTGGGGAAGGGCAGTGTGATGAGAGAGGGGGTGATGTGGCACAGTATTGAGAATTTTGATTCAGCCAAGTTTCATTTGGGATGTCTATTAAGACATTCAAGTGGATGACCAAAAGGCAACATTGATCCAGAGCAAAGTCATCTTTGCTGCTTTCTCAGCCCTTCTATCGGGACAGGGCATACTATACCAGCAGAGAACATCTTACTAAGAATATAGGAAATTTGCTAAACATGTTCTTTTAAAACTCAGAGGCCAGTTTCTCCACTGGATGAAGCTGACTGCACTGCCCACCTGTGTCAGAGTCTAACCCCAGTACTAGTAGGATTGATGCCTTGAGTTAACCTAAGAAGGATGTGGACTTTTGACTATAACACTCTTGCACACAACACAAACTCCACAAACCACTACCAGCTTTTCAGAATCACAGGAATATCAGTGTTCAAAGTGACTTGAGAGATCACCAGGTAGAAAACCCTCTTTCTGTTGATGAGGAGACAACATCCATAGATGCTGATGAGAAAATGGACACCTTACAGGTTTTCCTCCAAGTACAAAGGATATTCTATATTCCTTCAGTTCTTTCAGTTCTTCTTCTCTTCGTTGCTTTTCTATTAGTTCCTGCTGTCGAGAAACCTCATCAAGGAAGTTGGTCTCATCTTCGTCTAAGCCTCTTACCATGTTTTCTGAGGAAATAATTAAACAAGGAACACTTAGCAGGCTAAAGGGAAAAATAAGATTTTTCCTTTCCCCTTTTTTAATAAACAGCAGATTCTTCAGGGGATTAAAAAAAAAAAAAAGAACTGGTAAATACCATGGTGTTTGAATAGATAACAGGGCATAAAAAAAACAAGGCATTTTTTCCCATTACTAAATATTACCATAGAATTAAAATGGGTGTTTTGAGCTCTAAACAAAAATATTCAATGTGGTCTAGAAGGCTGAAGACTGTCTCTTTTCCACCAAATAAGCATCTGGAGACTCGAAAATCAAGACAATTCCATGGTTAGTTAGGAAAAGTGCTGCATGAGGCAAAAGTGCATCAAAAACACCCCACAGAGCCCCTTGAACTCTCTGTTTTCTGAAGCTTACTGAATTTGAACTGTTCCTCATACTCCTGCTGCTTCCTGTCCTTCTGTTCCTGTAGCCTTTCATACAGAGATCGAGGGTCATAAACCTCCTCTGGACATTCTGAAAGGAAAAGGAGAGGGGAGAGAGGTGGAGGGGGAGGAGATATATACTTCAGATTGTTTTCATATTATTTTGGAATCACAAAAGGTTTTAAAGACAAAGTCAAGTCTCTGCGTGATCTGAGGGTGTGGATAACACAAAAATTGTACAAAGTCCAGTTTCCCTTTGGACCTCAGAGAGGGGCCACCAGTTCTCAAAGCCAACTATCAATGTCAATAGCGCCCATGGCCTGAGACAGTTAACTGATTGAGGGGCCAGCCCAAACCCTCCACACCAGCAGTGTTCTCAGTTGTTCAGACCATGGATCCACCTGTATAGATGGAGGAGAGGAGCAGAATCTCTTGGAAGGAAGTGTGGTAGGCAGAAAAGGAGCAGGATGTGAGTATCCTGGCTCTGCTCCCAGCTGTGCAGGACCTTACATAGACTTGCCCCTGAGTCTCAGTTCCTCAACTCTAAAGTAAGGACAATTGGCCAGGCATGGTGGCTCATGCCTGTAATCCCAGCACTTTGGGAGGCCGAGGCAGGAGGATGGCTTGAGCTCAGGAGTTTGGAACCAGCCTGGCCAACATGATGAAACTCCATCTCTACCAAAAATACAAAAATTAGCCAGGTGTGGTGGCTGGTGCCTGTAATCCCAACTACTTGGAAGGCTAAGGCAGGAGAATCTCTTGAGCCTGGGAGGCAGAGGTTGCAGTGAGCCAAGATCGTGCCACTGCACTCCAGCCTGGGCAACAGAGCGAGACTCCATCTCAAAAAAATAAATAAATAAAACCAAGTGAGGACAATTAATACCTACTCTGCAGGGTTGCTGTGTGGATTAAAGACCATTATACTGAATGTCACAGTATACCTTCTGGATCTTCAGGTTTTCGAACTTTCTCCCATTCTTCTTGCCTCCTTTTGCGCCGTTCATCTAGTTCTGCCTCAGACACAAACCTCTTTTTGATAACAAGGTTACCATCATCCCCTCCATCCATAATGAAACAACCAATCTACAAAACAAAAACAAAAACAAGAAAATCATTTCAAGTGAGAACTGCAATTAAAATTCTAAAGAGAAACAAGGAGATTTAGCTCTATCTGACCCAGCAACAAACTAAAAATTATCTTCCAACTTTGAATTGAAAAAATTCTTGGCCGGGTGCGGTGGCTCATATCTGTAATCCTGGCACTTTGGGAGGCCAAGGCGCATGGATCATGAAGTCAGGAGTTCAAGACCAGCCTGACTGACATGGTGAAACCCCGTTTCTACTAAAAATACAAAAATTAGCCAGGCATGGTGGCACGCACCTGTAATCCCAGCTACTCAGGAGGCTGAGGCAGGAGAATCGCTTGAACCTGGGAGGCGGAGGTTGCAGTGAGCCGAGATCACACCGCTGCACCCCAGCTTGAGCGACAGGGCAAGACTCTGTCTCACAAAAAAAAAAAAAAAAAAAAATTATCAAATAGTTTAATTTATAGGCCATTGATGAAAGCACATGAATACATTTTTCCTGACATATCAGAGAATTTTTATTAACATCGATGTTATCTACACAGTTGGCAAGAGGACCTGGGATAATTCTTATTACCTGGTGTTCCACAGTAAATCTCATATTGCAGCTATTTCTCTGTCCCTCTAATCTAGATAAATTGGCCTCCTGAGCATCCCATCCTTTTCCCAGCTCTCATCCTCCTTTATTTCTGTAACATCTGACATTGTTCTTCTTGAAATTCCTGTTTCTGAGACATTACACTATCTTGATTCACCTGCTCTTCCCTCCAAGTAGATTAAGATGGAGAATCTCAGCTATTGAAGACTTAGTGATCAAGTCCAGTCTGTATAGCAGGGAAGGTGCACAAACCATGAATGGAAAAAGTGAAACTGGAAGAACAGATCTCCCAACTTCAGTTCCACGTACTTTCCTGAATACTAATCTGACTCTTCATTTATATCTCTTCTGACCTTCCTCCCTGTAAACCCCTTGTCTGTGCCATTTAAGATTTGAGCTTCAATCCTTCTCTTTTCTGACTCCCACAATCACCTCAACCATTTTATGCATATTTTGACACAGAAGATTACCGAATCTGTTATTTCTACCTGAGCTTTTCTTCAAAGAGGAGAGAAGGAAATAAAGATAGCAGAGTGTATATTACTTATTACTCCTTTTTTTTTTTTTTTTGAGATGAAGTCTCGTTCTGTCACCCAAGCTGGAGTCCAGTGGTGCAATCTCAGCCCACTGCAACCTCCACCTCCCAGGTTCAAGCAATTCTCCTGACTCCACCTCCTGAGTAGCTGGGACTACAGGCGCGTGCCAACACGCCCAGCTAATTTTTGAATTTTTAGTAGAGATGGGGTTTCACTATGCTGGCCAGGCTTGTCTCGAACTCCTGACCTCGTGATCCGCCCGCCTAGGCCTCCCAAAGTGCTGGGATTACAGGCGTGAGCCACTGCACCTGGCCATATTACTCCTTACAAACTAAATCTCTGTTTTTCTTTATTGGTTTCTTTCCTTTTGAGTAACTGTGGAATTAACCCCTACCCAGACATGTTATTCACAGCACTATGTGCTAACAAGGAGGCACATATTCAATCCAATGTCCATTCCAAGATGACCAATAACAACAAAAACAGTAAGTTTCCACACTACCACAAAAATAAAGCAGCTAACAGTTAATGAGCTCTTACCATGTACTATATACCTTTTACGGATATTATCTAATTTACATGACCATTGACCCTATGAGAAATATTATCTGTTTACAGATAAAGTTGAGGTCCAGAGGAGTTAGATTATTTGTCTAAGGTGATACAGGTGGTGAATGGTAGAGCTGAGAACCAAATCCAGGCCTGATATCAAAAATTCATACTCTTACCAACTTTACCATACTCCTCCCCAGAAAACACTAAATCTTGGTTGAAAACAAAGACATGTCGACTTCAGCTTTCTTCCTACTTCAAATTCCAGTGCTGAGAATATTCATGCAACATTTTTATTTAGTAAAGCTAGAAATGGAAGCTGAAAAAACCCAAACGTTCAGAACAAGAGAATAGTCTCAGCCTGAATACTACTATTGCTGAGGTTTAGTTTAATGTAACAATAAGAGAGAATTGTGAAAATCACTAGAAAGAAATGAAATCAACTGACAGACGCTGTTGCTCCCACCTAAAGCCCACAACCTGGACACTTCTGATTTAGCAGCACTCAATGACTCCAGCCAGAGGCTCATTACTGAAGCAGAACTGTTCAGTCTCTGTGAAAATGCCAAAAATTCCTCAAGTTCTACAGAACAACCTCTTATGAAACCGGAGCCAACAATTTCTTAAATGTCTCTGGCAGAGAAAACGTGAACTTTCTAGGGCTCTAATGGTTGGGAGAGACATTCCGAACCCTCAATTTCCCCCTTTCTTATCCCCTATTAACCGTTAAGTCTCCTTTCTCAGCCTGTATTAATCATTCGGTTTCTTTCCATCACCCATTTTTCCTAGTAAATAATTCAGAGTGGGATAGTCCTTATAGCCCACCTAATATGATAATCCACTCGACATCTGAATTTACCATACATACCCAGGAGAAGGTCATCCAACTCATATATTAAAACTTCAAGAGGGACCACTGCATTCCCTTCCTAGGCAGCCAACTCCCTCTCTAAGCAGATTTGACTGTTAGGATAGTTCTTCCTTAAACTGAACTGAAATCTGTTTTACTATAAATTCAACACATAGGTTCAATCCACTGGGACTATACAAAAAGAATCAAATCTTTTCTAACATGACCATACTTCTTCAGTTGTTTGAAGACAATTCCCATGTTCCTCCTAATTTGTTGCTTTTCTGAGCCAAACATTCCTAGTTACTTTAATTTTATAAGATGGAGAAAAATAATCATGTCTCAAGGAAATGAATTTATCAGATTAGATATGATTTAAACCTGGGAAATAAATACTAGGATACGGCAATGCCATTGGTGTCCCAGTAAATGCCTCTCGTCATTCTTGTTTTATATATATATATAATTTATATATATATATATTTATATATATATATATAAAAATAAAATTTTTTTTTTTAAGACAGTCTCGCTCTGCTGCCCAGGCCAGAGTGCAGTGGCATGACCTTGGCTCACTGCAGCCTCCGCTTCCCAGGTTCAAGCGATTCTCCTGCCTCAGCCTCCTGAGTAGCTGGGATTACAGGTGTATGCCACCATGCCCGGCTAATTTTTGTATTTTTAGTAAAGATGGGCTTTCATTATGTTGGCCAGGCTGGTCTCAAACTCCTGACCTCAGGTGATCCACCGGTCTTGGCCTCCCGAAGCGTTGGGATTACAGGTGTGAGCCACTGCACCCGGCCTATATTTTTAAAAGAGAAAATTTAAAAATCTTCCAATATGCCAAAAACAACAACAACAACAACAACAAAAACCCTAGAATTTTACATTTCCATCTAAATAAGAATTCAGAGAGCCTCCTGGGCTCAAGCAGTTCTCATGCCTCAGCCTCCCGAATAGCTGGAACTACAGCCATGCACCACTACACCTGGCTAATTTTTTTTTTTTTTTTTTCGTGAAACGGGGTTTCACCATGTTGCCCAGGCTGGTCTCAAACTCCTGGACTCAAGCAATACAATCTGTCCACCTCAGCCTGCCAAAGTGCTGGGGTTATAGGCATGAGCCACTGTGCCCGGCCTACAATCTTTTATACACAGGGACAAAACCAGAAATCAGTTGGTTAATGAAAATGAGAAATAAAGCAAATGCATATTTAAAAAAAAAAATTTTAAGACAAGCGTTGCAGGGGCGAGAAAAATACAAGAAATGTTATTTCTCATCAGCTCTCAGTGGGTTGGTATCCTGAAAACACAGTCACACTGTCAAAACTAATGCACACTTACAAAAGTCTGCTCTTTAAAACTAATATCTTAATTCAGGCTGGGCATGGTGGCTCATGCCTATAATCCCAACACTTTGGGAGGCCAAGGCAGACCCCCCCATCTCTACAAAAAATTTAAAAAACTAGCCAGGCATGGTGGTGTGTGCCTGTAGTCCCAACTACTCACAGGCTGAGGTGGGAGGATCCTTTACTCCAGGAGGCTAAGGCTGCAGTGACCCATGATCGTACTACTGTGCTCTAGCCTGGGCAACAGAGTGAGACCCTGTCTCAATAAATAAATAAATTAATTAATTAATAATAAAACTAATATCATAATTCTGGCATTCCCTTGATCCCCAAATAAAGAAAATAAGCCAAGTTAGATGGCCACACATAGTAATAAATTTCTGTAAGTTTAAAAGGACTAGACTAAAACATAGACTGCTTTATGCATCTTTTTTCAAATTAGCATTTTCTTCTGTAGGTCCTCATTCTCTGCATGGCTTTGCTCAGGCTGTTCCCTCTGCCAGGAATGCCCTTGCTTTCTTTTCACCCCACGCAAACCGCTGCTCCAACCGCCCAGAATCAGACTAAAGACCATCTCCTTTATGAAGCTTTCCAAGACCTCCTAGAGTAGTTAATATGTATTTCCTTCCTTTGTGTTCCTGCTACGATCATTCATAACTCTACTACAGCCCTTATTCTTTGTGTTTTATCATCTGTGACTGTTCCAACAGCTCTTTGTCTCCACAGTGCTTATTATTATTAGCACAGTGTCTGGCATATATTAGGTATTCAAATACTTACTGAATAAACCAACCACGAGTAGCTGAAGAATCTGAGCAGGGAGGAATGAACTCACATGAATATTCCTAGGTACTGTGCAATGTAAGTTATAGAGATTGGTAGCCATCAAGCAAGTATTTGCTGAAGTGTCAGTATCATGGGAATTCTATTCAAACACCATACAATTTGTGCAGTAAGAAACAAAGGACTAAAAATTAAATCTCTTTACTATATTATATAATTGATGTCATCTTTCAAAAATAACTGCTACTTTAATTTCAACTGATTAAAAATGGTCACTTTCCTGCGAAAGCAGTACTTGATGGAGACAGCGTTTTTCTTTGAAGAGTCCAATGGCTGTTTATTCTGCAAGAAAGAGGTGATAAGTACCTGTAACTTACTGACCTGCTGGAAGTAGACAAAGAAGCTAGAAAATTAGATTGTGTTGACTTCTAATTCCTATTGTCTAGGTAAATTTTCACAAGTCTCTTCTTTTTCCCTTTTGTTTGCTAGGATAATTAAAAACAAATCAAAAGACAAACAGCCCAAGGATATCAGGGATATGGGCTCTAACTGTGAAGATCCCTGTAGGAATGCAGAGGACTTACATTAGGAATGCTTATTTTGTCCTTACTGTGTTCCACTTTAGAAAGAGTAAACAAATGCTGTCAGCTTTCCTTTACTCACGTTTTCCAAAGTGACTCAAGTTTAATTATCAAACTAAACATTACATTATTTTTTAAAGGATTTATTCAATTTCTTCAAATAGGCAATTCATGGAAAACTAAAACCATTTCAAAATTCACTTTGTCCCCCAAACTTAGAGTCCAAATTGGCACAAATAAAGAACGTGGTTTTCAAATCTGCCTGACAGTCAAGAAAACAAAGTTCTTATATTTCAAGCCAAAGTAACTGGTAACACTGAACTACTGGGTTTACATTGGAGACCGTGGTATTTCATTTCCAGGGTGGTGGGACAAAATGGGCTCAGTTCTTACATAGCACACTACACGTTTTAAAATACAAAACTTGCATTGTTGCTCCCCAAATAATTGCTATTCCTAACTTGAAAAATGACTCCATTTAGCTAGTGCCATGACACAAAGTAATGAGATCTGGTTTCCTATGGAATTGAATTATGTGATGGCAAACTACTTAAGTGTTTACATCACTGGCCGCCATATCCTTCTAATTCTAAAATTAGACAGATTGTACATGTTAAAACACACCAGAATCAGGTTTCTGTGTTCTGTTGTTTTAAGGCTTCACTTTGAGTAGCAAAAGCAATAGGTCAATCCATTTCCTTTTGTCAGTAAATATAGATTACTGCTTTCCAATATTTTTTACTCTGATGTTCAAGTCACATTGTACTTCAAAATGCAGGACAGCAACTAAGAGGAATTTGCCATTTGGCTAACTCAACTATATTCCAAATAAAGACTTATTTCTGGCCAGAAGGCACTTCTACCAAGATACAGTTATTTAGATTTTTAAAAATTTAGCTGACTTTTCCTATATCATAAAATTTCTTTAGAGAATGACAACTACTAACAGAGAGCCCGCTGTTAGTATTTATTACTAGGCAAAGTGAAGTCAATCTTCTAACACCGAAGTTTAATTAACATATTCCGGTAGCAAAGGAGACTAAAAGAATCTAAAAACTAAACCACAGAAAAAGCAATTTAATCCATATTTTAAATGTTTATCATAAGGAGCAATTTGCAATAACCTTTCAGGCATCTATGAAACACATACAATAAAAAATTTGGCTTTGCAATAATCTTTCAGTCATCTATGAAACACATACAATAAAAAATTCGGCTTTGCAATAATATTTCAGGCATCTATGAAACACATACAAATAAGAAATTCAGCCAGGTGCAGTGGCTCACACCTGTAATCCTAGCACTTTGGGAGGCTGAAGCAGGAGGATCGCTTGATGTCAGGAGTTCAAGACCAGCCTGGCCAACAGGGTGAAACCCCATTTCTACTAAAAATACAAAAATTAGCTGGGTGTGGTGACATGCGCCTGTAATCCCAGCTACCTGGGAGGCTGAGGCAGGAGAATCGCTTGAACCCAGGAGGCGAAGGTTGCAGTGAACTGAGATTTCATGCCGCTGCACTCCAGCCTGGGCAATAGAGCAAGACTCCGTCTCAGAAAAAGAAAAAAAAAAAAGAAAAGAAATTAAGGCCTGGTGCACTAGCTCACACCTGCAATCTGAGCACTTTGGAAGGCCAAGGCAGGATTGTTTGAGCTCAGGAGTTCAAGACCTGCCTGGGCAAGATGGTGAGACCCCATCTCTATTAAAAACAAACAAACAAACAAACAGACAAACAGGCTGGGCACAGTGGCTCATGCCTGCAGTCCCAAAGCTGTGGGAGGCCAAGCTGGGAGCATCACTTGAGGCCAGGAGTTTAAGACCAACCCGGGCAACACAGTGAGACTCTGTCTCTACAAAAATATTTTAAAATTAGCCAGGTGTGATGGTGCACTACTTAGGAGGCTGAAGTGGGAGGATGGCTTCAGCCAAGGAGTTCCAGGCTACAGTGAGCTATGAGGGCCATTGCACTCCAGCCTGGGCAACAGCACAAGACCTTGCCTGGCGAGGGGGGTAAAAAAAGAAGTTAAAAAAAAAGTATTGATTTATTTATCTTTCCATAGCACAAGAGCAGGGTCTCAAATGTGCATTTATCTTGAATTCACCTATACGCACTAGAAGAAAGATAACTAATTTAAATATCGGTTCCCTTAGCTGATCCTCATTCACATGCACCTCTCCAAATATAAATACTTTCCTCACTATGCATGAATGATTGTATTCATTGTATTTTTTACATATTGTGACTCCTAAATACAAACCAACAACTTCATCTGGGGCTCACAGGAAGAAAAACAGCAGTTTTTTCCAAAGCCGAAATAAAACTTGCCTGAGGATATAGAGAAAAAAAAAAAAAACCCAAACCAAACCAAAGCGTTTTTCCTATTCTCTCACTCAACAATCAACACAGTATAATTCTGTGAGGGATATGTCCCCATACACCAAGCAATCAACCAATTCTGCAGCAGACACCAACGAGCTGGGTGTCCTCTAATTCAGTTCAATTCTGACACTACCTACCTGGATGGAGACTGCATCAGATCCCATAGGTTGAGGGGTGAGTCTCACAAGACTAGCCTCCATTTTAGAGACCAACCACAAGAACCAGGTTGTTTTACCTGTGGTTCTGACCAACTGGCTATTAATCGGGGTTCCCATGACCCCCTCCTTAGGTTCTATTAATTTGCTAGACCAGTTCATAGAACTTAGAGGAACACTTTACTTACATATAATGGTTTATTATAAAAGCATATTACAAAGGATACAGATGAAGCAATGCATACGGCGAGGCATGTGGGAACGGCACAAAGCTTCCATGCACTCTCTGGGGCACCATCATCCAGGAACCTCTCATGTCCACCTATCCAGAAGCTCCCCAAACCCAGTCTTTTGGGTTTTTATGGAAGCTTCATTACTTAGACATGATTAATTAAACCAGTGACCACTGGTGGTCATCAGCTCATCTGCCTTCTCCTCTCCCCATAGGTTGGACATTGGGGAGGGGTTGAAGGTCCCAACCCTCTAATCCTGCCTGGGTCTTTCAAGTGACCAGCCCCCATGCTAAAGTTACTTAGGGGCTGCCAGCCATCAGTCAGCTCCTTAGCATATAAAAAGACACTAATCATTTTGGAGATTTCAAGGATTAGAGGAGTTGTATGCCACAGGAGACAGGGATGAAGGCCAAATATGTATTTTACAATATCACACTGGCCATGTCAGAGTTCTGCAACACTGGTATTCCTACAACTAACATGCTGCCTCCCTGAGATTTCAAGGGTAGCTTTGCTTGTAAGCTATTTTGTCATCTAGGCTCGCTTCAGAACCTAACCCACACGTCAAGTCATACTCCATCCTCCCTCCCCCCACCCTATATAACTCCACTTCAAGACCAAATTAAAAACAAAATAAAACAAAAAAACGCAGTCCCAGTTACTCAGGAGGCTGAGACTGGAGGATTGCTTGAGCCTAGGAGTTCAAGGCCAGCCTGGGCAACATAACGAGATACCCATTTCCCTTTAAAAAAAAAAAAAAAAAAGAGCTTTGCATTACAATAACCAGACAAGGCCAACTAAGATTTTTTTTTTTTTTTTTTTTTGGCACAGTGGGGCTCATGCCTGTAACCCTAGTACTCTGGGAGACTGAGGCAGGTGGCTCACCTGAGGTCAGGAGTTCAAGACCAGCCTGACCAACATGGTGAAACCCCATCTCTACTAAAAATATGAAAATTAGCCAGGCGTAGTAGCACATGCCTGTAATCCCAGCTACTCGGGAGGCTGAGGAAGGAGAGTCGCTTGAACCCGGGAGGCGGAGGTTGTAGTGAGCCCAGATCGTGCCACTGCACTCCAGCCTGCGCGAAGTGAGCGAGACTCCATCTCAAAGAAAAAAATTTTTTGAAGCAAACATTTACAGAGAACCTATTATGTGCAAGATACAATGCTATGTACTAAACAGGCAACTGAGGAACTTACACTCATTCAGTAAGACATAAGGTTGGTACACAGCAATTTAAGGAAAAGTAAAACTAGGTTACAGGCCGTAAGAGGCACTAAGCAGTTCAGAAAGAAAGACTAGAATAAGCATTGGGGAAGCTTAATTTTCATAATGGCTGTGACGATGCACAGTGAAAAGTGGTGGAAATTTTAGGTATATGAAGAATAACCATCTTTAACTTAAGGATGCTGGAAATCATACAAATTTCACATTCCAAAAATCAGAATACAGGGGGATTTTCATTTCTTGAAATAGTGGGCTAGGTAATTGAAACCAATTCTCCACCTCTGCACTAAATATGCTGGAAATTTGTCAAAAATAATTTTTTTTCTTTTTTGAGATAGGGTCTCGCTCTGTCACACAGGCTGGAGTGCAGTGGCATGATCTCAGCTCATTGCAACCTCCACCTCCCAGGTTCAAGCGATTCTCCTACCTCTGCCTCCCGAATAGCTGGGATTGCAGGCCCCTGCCATCATGACTGGCTGATTTTTGTATTTTTAGTAGAGACAGGGTTTCACCATGTTGGCCAGGCTGGTCTCAAACTCCTGACCTCAAGTGATCTGCCCACCTCGGCCTACCAAAGTGCTGGGATTACAAGTGTGAGCCACCGCGCCCAGCCAAAAATATTAATTCTTAAATAGAAAAGCTAACAAGATAGTAAAGAATTTGGACACAATCTAGAAGGTGAAAACCAGAAATTAAGCCCAATATTCAAAATGGATTTCATCCTGAGGATTTCTCTGACCTAAAAGCTAAAGTTTCAGTGCCTTTATGAGATAACAGAAACAAGTTCAAGCCAGAAGCCCATCCAGAGAGTGGAGTCTGACAACTACCTCCCTCTCCATCTTAATCTGGTACCCAAAAGAACTACAGCTTCAAAGTAAAGGTGAACTGGGAAGTAAAACAGCAGGAATAATGGACAACAGAAACAGACTCCCCCAAAGGGAATTCAGACAGTGGAATTAAACCTAGAGATTATAAAAACAACTATACTTTCCATGTTTAAAGAAATAAAATTAAGCCTCAAAATAGTAAGAAATAAAAAACTGTAGAAGTGTCACAAACCAAACAGAACTTCAGAAACTAAAAAATGCAATATATGATTTAAGATTTCAGAGGCCGAGTTTAATAACAATGGAAATAACTTGAGAATAAATTATCCAGAATTACTATGAAAGAACAGAGTAAAAGACATAGAGCAGAGTGAAAAGGTTTAGTTAAATCGATAAAAAAAGAGAGACAATGGGAAGAAGCAATATATGCATATAAAATGGCTGAGAATTTTACAGAATTAATGAAAGACACTAATCCATAGATTCGAGAAGTCTAATAAATACCAAACAAATTGAACAAAAACAAACCCATAGTTCCATAGAGCATAGTGGAAATACAGAAAATCAAACACAAAACAATCTTTTTTTAAAACCTGTCGATACTTGATTTTAGACAAAACAATTTTAACATATTCTATAGTAAAGAGTGAAACATAATATTTAAGAATGAAGACAAAGTATGTTCAAAAGGTGACTAATAGTGAACACGTTGAAAATGCTTAATTTAGCTGCCATAAAGGCATAATTACACTATGACTGACCCTGTACTTATATTGCACTTATTACTTGATTTACCACATACGTGGTTTTCAATAGCTAAAGCAGCAGCTTGATTCTAACCAAGAATCACGATTCTTGGAAGATGAAAGTGAAGACTGATAATCAACTAAACGGTTTTGACACAATTATTCCTTTCTTATATTATGAAGCACTTCCCCACAGGGTAAGGACATGAAGACTTCAGTTCAGAAAGATAATCGGGCAGCCTCTACTTTCAGACCCTTACAAATTGTTCGCAGGTCATCTAACTAAAAGACTGTAAAAGCTGCTGTCGGCTCAATACTTTGTATCAAAAAGGAGTCTACCCACTGATTCCCTTCAAATATTTCAGAAGGGTGCCTTCCATTTTACGGTGTCCCTGTAGACACATGAATACACCAAATAACTGAAGAATCAACAAATCTTATCTCACAGGTGGTAGGCAAGAGGTCATCGGGAATTCCGATCACCAGGCTCGCATCTGGCTTCTTGGGTTCCACTCCTGAACTAACCAGTCGGACTACCCGAGCGTGCGGGAGTCTGAGAAACTGCATTTTAAAAGGGCCCCAGGAGATCTTGTTTTCCACTAACATTTAAGAACCACGACTACGAACAAACAGGTCTCCCCCTTTCCTGTGTGGACTGACAGTCACAATGACCACTAACTCTCAAGCATGACGCTTCAACTCTCTGTCTTTGTTCCTTAAGTTTTCTGCAAAACGGGCCAGCTGGCTTGTTTTCCGTAATAGAAAATTCGCTTGGCACAGCAACTGGTACATGGCACACAATAAATGTGCTTCCCATCCTGCACTGCCATTCTGGGATTCAACCATTTCCAACCAGACGTCGCACATCGGAGTGAGTAACCTGGACCTGTTCCAAGACCTCTGGAATGGAGCCTGCTACTCACTTGAAGCCTGGGTGGCTCTACCTAGCAGAAAATCGGGGAAACCCCATTAAACGCCCGGCAGTGTTGGGCCCGCCTGAAAGGGTCCTCCTCGCGACCCAGATGCCTTCCCGCGGGCACCCTCAGCTCCCCTCAGGCTGGGCCCATAAGCCCCAGGCTTCGGCTATTCGGGACAAGCAGCGGGTGCGCGGACTGAGAACAGGCCTGGCCCTAACCCTAACAGCAGCCGCAGCTCAACTCTTCCGTAAGGAAGCTGGAACCCAGGTGTCGCCGCCAGGCCAGGACCTAGGCCGCACTCACCTACCAGCGCGCGGGAGGCGAGACGACCTCACCTCGGCGGCGCCCACCCCAAACCGCCACCGCAGAGCCGCTCGCTCTTAAAAAAGAAAAAAAAAAATGAAAGGAAGAAAGAAAGAAACAGAGGAAGGAAGGAATGAAAGATGAAAAAATAAAGAAAATAGCCTTTGCTTTTGTATTCCTTTTGACCCTTCAGGGCTTCCTGTTCCTCACCGCCACAATAGAGTCCCGCCCCACTTCCGGCGACGTAACCCAATCCGCGGAGCTCTTCCTCCCCGGGAGCCCGATGGAAATCCGGTACCCTGAAAACGAGCCGGAGAGACTTGATTGGTCCATTCACGCCTCAGGATGAGGAATGGCCAGTTTACGCCTAGGGGGCGGGCCGGTCCCTCTTATCACGTGACACGATTTTTGAAAGGTGATTGGCTGTCAAGCAGAGGGCTTGCCACCGAGGAAGGGGCGTTTCCTAGGGGACTGAGGGAGGGCTGGGGCGGTACGAAGCGGGGGTGGGCTCTGCGCGTAATGGCAGCGCCGTGGCCTCGCGTCCATCTTTACCGTTCTTTCGGACCTGTCACAAAGGAGTCGCGCCGCCGCCGCCGCCCCCTCCCTCCGGTGGGCCCGGGAGCTAGAGAAAGTCAGTGCCGCAGCCCGACCGCGCTGCTCTGAGAAGCCCCCTGGGCACGCGGAACGGGAGGGAGTCTGAGGGTTGGGGACGTCTGTGAGGGAGGGGAACAGCCGCTCGAGCCTGGGGCGGGCGGACCGGACTGGGGCCGGGGTAGGCTCTGGAAAGGGCTCGGGAGAGAGGTGGCGTTGGTCAGAACGTGAGAAACAGCCGAGAGGTTTTCCACCGAGGCCCGCGCTTGAGGGATCTGAAGAGGTTCCTGGAAGAGGGTGTTCCCTCTTTCGGGGGTCCTCACCAGAAGAGGTTCTTGGGGGTCGCCCTTCTGAGGAGGCTGCGGCTAACAGGGCCCAGGTGAGAGGCAGCTATCTATCTCCTGGGGTGGCTTCTGGTACTGAGGGGGTCCTGACCTACTCAGGGGTGCCCGGGATAGAAAGGGTAGATGAGGGGACCCTTTGGGAGGGTTCTTTTTGTGGAGTTTGCGGTCCAGGTGGCACAGGTGGGAGGCATACCTCCCCGGGGAGATTTAGAAACGCCTTGGGATAGAAAGAGAATGGGGCTAGGAGGTAGGAGCCAGAACTAGCGGAATCTCCTACTACGGAAGCCGGAGCTGAAAATTGGGTAAGGACCTTGGGGAGAGGGGGTTTCTGGACGGTGATGGGAAGAAGACACCTCCATCCATAGGAAAGCCAGAGTGGGGAGTAGTGAAAGGGAAACGGGAATTATTCCCTCTCTCTGTAGATCGACCAGGTGTCCCAGACACAGGATCCAACTGCTTCCGGGCTTATTGCCCGAGTGGGGTGGGGAGAGTCTATCCCACCAACACCTCTTGCGTGAGTCCAAATTAGGCATTTGTCTCTGCCTGCTGCCTCACTTTCCCCGTCTTTGGGGAGGGAAACCGACTGAGACCGAGACGGTCGGCTGAGACTCCGAGGTCCTGTCTTGTATAGTTCTCTGAGTGAGGTTGTACCCCCCCGGGGTGTTGTACTTTGAACTTTGAAGGGTTAGAAGTGTCTGTTATTGACTGAGTAGAATCCCGCAGTTTTCCAGGCCCTTCACCTACCATCTGTTTGTGCTTAGTGGAGTGACTTAACCTCCTTAAGTCTCTTCTGTAAAATAACCAGCGCAGTATGTGAAAGTACAAACTACAAGCTGCATGAACGTAAGTTACTGTGATTCTACCACCAAACGGGTTGCTGTTGAGGAATAAAAGCGAAGGCACTTTCTAAACTGTAAAATAGCATTTAGAGGTAAGGGGTGAGGTTAATACAGTCGTTGTCTGTCACCTGCGGAGTGTTGGGAGCCATATTGTACTGAAAGCTTCAAGGTTCACAGCTTCTTAGGTCATGTTAAGATCTAAACCCATGGTTTCAAACCCTGCTTAGATGGGGATGGTGGGATTTCCAGCTTTTGCTCTGAGTTTTCATTTACTTTGAACTTCTTATGGTGCTGGCAGGAGTTACCACTGTAATATCTTTTCCTTCAGGAATCTTTTTCCCCTGACAGCTGAAATTTTCCTCTAAGTAATTTGATCTCAACATTGTAAACCTCCTCCCCCTATTGCATATATATATATATATATGCATATATATATACATGCATGGCTTTTGGATGTCTACAGGCAGTGAATATCATACTTTCTCCCTCATACTTTCTCCCTCAGCTGTGATTTGTAAAGACTGCCTTTTTTCCTCCACGAATACTATGCGTTGTTGTGGTAGCCCTAGACTATAGATTATGAGGCACGTTGGAAGTTGCTTTTAAATTTCTCTTGCACAGTGGTTCTCTTTATTTTTCCCCTTATGTGGAGTTTGCATTTCCTGGGATGGTATCTTGCTTTGTAGATCCCTCTATGAGATTATAAGAGACTTGTGTCCCTGTATGACATTTTACTAGTGTTTGGTTCGTGGTACTTGTTAGAGATGGTTTTCCAAATATCGGGCAATTTATATGGGATTTTTTCCGAAGTAATTTAGCTGTGTTTTTTGGGTTTTTTTGTTTGTTTTTTGAGACGGAGTTTCGTTCTTGTTGCCCAGGCTGGAGTGCAGTGGCGCTATCTCGGCTCACTGTAACCTCCGCCTCCCCGGGTTCAAGCGATTCTCCTGCCTCAGTCTCCGGAGTAGCTGGGATTACAGGCATGTACCACCACGCCCAGCTAATTTTGTATTTTTAGTAGAGACGAGGTTTCTCCGTGTTGGTCAGGCTGGTGTCGAACTCCCGACGTCCGGTAATCCACCTGCCTCGGCCTCCCAAAGTGCTAGGATTACAGGCGTGAGTCTGCGTCCGCCTTTCGAAGTAATTTTTGTACTGCTCTGAATTTTCTGTTTTTGTGATACTATATTCTGTGGATCTTTTTAAAAACTGTAACTGGTGATCGTGAGTTATTTGATCTCACAGGATGCATGTTGCCCTAACCTACTATTTAATGTCTTTCTATGTTATGCTTTTTTCTGTACTCAGTGACTTTTTTTTTTTTGAGACCGAGTTTGCCTCTTGTTCCCCAGGCTGGAGTGCAGTGGCGCGATCTCGGCTCACTGCAACCTCCGCCTCCCGGGTTCAAGCTATTCTTCTGCCTCAGCCTCCCAGGTAGCTGGGATTACAGGGAAGCACCACCATGCCTGGCTAATTTTTGTATTTTTAGTAGAGAGGGAGTTTCACCGTGTTGGTCAGGCTGGTCTTGAACTCCTGAGCTCAAAGTGATCTGCCCACCTTGGCCTCCCAAAGTGCTGGGATTACAGGTATAAGCTACTGTGCCTGGCCCTCAGTGATTATTTTTAAGTTATTGATTATAGGAGGTATCCTAGCATACTCTATGTGGGCTTCTGCTTTTGTCAGCAAAATAACTTTTCATTTAGCAAGTATCAAAGGGAAATAAAAACTTAGCATTTTGTATAATAGTGTGTTAATCTGTAGTGAATCAGGTAAAAACAACAAATCTGAGTTATGTTGCACTGTGGGGCCTGGAGGCTAAAAAAAAAAAAAAAGTACGTTTTGGCAAGAGTTTAACAAACAATTATTCTGTATTTCTTTTTTTCTGTTTTTTTCTTTTTCTTTTTTTTTTTTTTTTGAGACAGGGTCTCATGCTGTCTCTCAGGCTAGAGTGCAGTGGTGCAATCACGGCTCACAGAAGTCTCTACCTCCCAGGATCAGGTGATCCTCCCACCTCAGTTTCCCAAGTAGCTGGGACTACAGGTGTGAGCCACCACACCTGGCCAATTTTTGCACTTTTTTTTAGACAGGGTTACGCCATGTTGCCCAGGCTGGTCTCAAACTCCTGGGCACAAGCCATCCGCCCACCTTGGCCTCCCAAGGTGCTAGGATTACAGGTGTGAGCCACCATGCCTGGCCTCGTGAGCTTAATTTAGTCTATTGAGAATTGTATATGCTTTCCTTAACAATGAAGTAATTTGTTCTAATGAAGTGGGAAATCCCTTTGCATCTTTTTAAATACAGCTTTCTTTCACACTCTATATAGTTTGGAGAAAATGTTAGGAATTCTTGAGGGTAGTAATCACTATTACACTACTTAAGATTGGAAGTTATGGCTGGGCATGGTGGCTCACACCTATAATCCCAACACTTTGGGCGGCCAAGGCGGGAGGATCACTTGAGCCCAGGAGTTCAAGACCAGCCTGGGCAACATGGCAAAACCCCATCTCTACAAAAAAATACAAAAATTAGCCCAGTGTGGTGGCACATGCAGATAGTCCCAGCTACTTGGGAGGCTGAGGTGGTAGGATCTCTTGAGCCTGGGAGGTTGAAGCTGCAGTGAGCCACTGTACTCCATCCTGGGTGACAGAGCAACACCCTGTCTCAAATAAATAAATAGGAAATGTTCTGTATTTTTTAGTAGGATACTTGTAAAGTGGGGTGTGATAGTCTCAGGATTGCAAAGTAAGTGGAAAGTCAATAGTCACCACAAATGGGAAACACAGTGGAACCAGCAATCTATTTCAAAAGAATTATTTGGGGATAATAAACTATGGATTTAGCTTCTCTTCAAGCTTTTGGCATTTTCAAGGCAGTTATCATTGAATTTGGGTAGCTTTTTCCCTGATATTCAAATTAGAAAATTGAAAAGCAGAATAATCACGAAGTAATAAATGCTGTAACTTGGGCCTTTTGGAGGGGACTTTTACAACTTTTAGAAGTGCAAAGGAGTGAATATTTCTCTTTGGTTCATCATTCAGTAAGTCACCTTTTGAAATCCTTTTCTTGCCAGCCTTTGTGAGTAGAGAAAACATACAAATGTGTCCATTCCAAAAGGGAGTGATTGCTGATTAAATATGTAAAAGCAGTAACTTTAGATAAATGTGTGGTTAAATCAGGAAAAGTTATCTTATAAATAGTGGTGGCCTCTTAGAGATCATTCCACTTTGTTTCTGAGCTTTTGAAAACTGAGAATACATTTGAAATACTAAGGAATTTATGTACTCCTTAAATGTATTAAGGAATGAACTCTGCACATAGCTTTCTTATTGCTTGAAATTATAGTTTCCAGGCGTAATTTCATGGGTCCTATGTACCTCAAATAGAAGGTTTGAAATACCTTACTCAGCAAGTATATTACCTCATAGTTTAATGTTCAGTGTTAGTGTTTTCTTACCCCTCTACCTCCTGAAGAATTGCTTTCGCTCCTGTGTTCCCTTAATGCAGTGATTCTCAAGATGTGGTTCCTGCCCAATCCCTCCACATGGGAAATATAGCTCTGGTTTTTTTTGTTTTTTTTTTTAAGTTCTTATTGCTTCATAATTGTTCATATTTAGGTATGCCAAGGGCTACTTATTAATAACCTACCAAGTGAATTACTAAGGATTACTAAAACATGGTATTCATAATCTAAAACTAGAACAATATTGGAGTTTACTGTGGTCTCTTAATACTTTTTTCGCCCAGGAAGTCTGTCCTGGGAAACCTGGCACCAGTACAAGCTTCTCACATGTCATATGCAGAATGGGGATTCCTGCAGTATTCAGGAAGTGTGCTTAGTTTGGAGTGCATCATCTGTATTGTCTCAAAATGATCACAGTTTTCATCATGATTCCTCTTTTTTTATTAGAATTTTTATTTAGCTTCATCTTTATCAATTTAATTTATAGGTTTTTTGTTTACTTTTCATTGGGCGGGGATATTTATACCAACAATATTTTGGCTTATAATGTAAGACATAAATGTGTTACAATGCAAAGATAGATTCTGTAGTCCCCTTTTGCTATTGCTGATTTGTATAGTCACCTAAAAACTTGCTCACACAGAGGTACTTCAGTGTTACCAAAGTTCCTTTTCTACTGGAAAACTGATGGAACAAGAGGCCTCCTTCTTGTAGATGCTTTATCTGTAGTCTTTGGGTGGGGAGCTAAGTTTGTCCCTTTGGTCAGGAGCATGAGGGACCTTTTTCCATCTTTCCTCACTGCCTGCCATATAAGCATTGGATATATAGTTATTGAATGGTGTTGTCTCAGTTTTTCAAAATGGTAAATATTTTGGAGAGACTTTATGTTACAGATTTTAGAATAAATTCACCTAAGATATTTATTGAATATGTATTAGGGTCTAATAAGTATCCAAATGAGTATGCAGTATGAGTGTTTTAGACATCATTTAAAGTAGACATCATTAAGGAAATTTTGATATTCATGCTGCTTATATATTTTATTTGCTTTTCTTAAAAGCAAAGAGTTTTCTATAATAGAAAAAATCCTTTTCCTTCAGATTTGTGTATATTTGAATAACATATGATCTCCTATTATTTGGCCTCCTGGGGGGAAAACCACAAGTACTATGGAATATTACATTTGTTTTTCTTCCCTGTACTGCAACCATCATAAGCACTTAACTCAGTTCTTCCTTAGTATTTTTTGGGAGGCCAAGGCAAATTTTTCAATCCTTAAGATTTTGGCAGGGATTATTTACTTCCCGTTTTTTACTATCATTTGCTTCCGGAAATTCCTTACTCTATCCTAGGCCTAAATTTTATTTTTTAATAAATTCTTTGAATGCTGAAAGGATTTCTTTTCTCCTTTGTACCGTTTTAGGTCAGGACTATATTCTGTAATTCTTTCTGACCACAGATGCACTGCTACTAGGTTAAAAAAGCTCTCAACTTTTTAGAGGAAGGTTTTTCCAGAGACTCTTTTTTTTTTTTTTTTAAAGGTCTCACTCTGTCTCCTAGGCTGAAGTGCAGTGGTGCGATCATGGTTTACTGCAGCCTCGACCTCCCCAGCTCAGGCAATCCTCCCACCTCTCACTCCCACTGCCCTTCCCAGTAGCTGGACTATAGGGTCCAAGCCGCCACTCTGGCTAATTTGTGTATTTTTTGTAGAAACAGGATTTCGCCATGTTGCCCAGGCTGGTCTCAAATTCCTGGGCTCAAGCTGTCTGCCTGTCTTGGCCTCCCAGAGTGTTGGGATTACAGGTGTGAGCCACCATGCCCTGCTCAGATAGTCTTTCAACCAGAAAAAATATCTACTTTCAAAGGTGTGCTTTCTTAAAGATCCTCAGTGCATAAGGGAAATGTCAGAATCATCCAGTGCTTTTCCCAGACTTCTTGACAGTTACAATTCAGGGATTAATGGTACTCTGTGTGACTTAAACCTACGGATAGATAGCTTTGGACATCTGGGAGGCAAGTAAAAATGCCTCATCAAGACAACCTTTCTTTTTGGGGGAAAAGTAAAATTCCAACCAAATATTTCACAATCTACCCCCTTCTTACCTTCCCCAACAAAATACCAGAGGCTTTAGAGTCTAAAGACAGAAACACTCTTGTTGGAACATCTTTAGGTAGTTTCTGTTTCAGCTGGCAAGTGTAATCTTCATGCATTACCAAATCAGTATTGTTGACTTCAGAGTTTTCCCCATTTAAACACAATCTTCAGTAAGAAGATTGTGGTCTTTGGGGTGTTCTGCAGGATTTTTTTTTTTTTTTTGAGACAGAGTCTTGCTCTGTCACCCAGGCTTGAGGGTAGTGGGATGATCTCGGCTCACTGCAACCTCCACCTTCTGGGTTCAAGTGATCTTCCCACCTCAGCCTCCCAAGTAGCTGGAATTACAGGCACACGCCACTGTGCCTGGCTAATTTTTGTATTTTTTAAAGCAAATATGTTTCTAGATAATGTTCTCTATCTTGATAGGGTTTGAGTCACAGGTGTATGCATTTGATAAAACTCAGCAGGTTACTCTGCTTAAGATTTGCACATTTCAGCTGGGTGCGGTGGCTCACGCCTGTAATTCCAGCACTTTGGGAGGCCAAGGCGGACAGATCATTTGAGGTCAGGAGTTTGAGACCAGCCTGGCCCACATGGTGAAACCCCATCTCTACTGAAAACACAAACATTAGCTGGGTGTGGTGGCATGTGCCAATAATCCCAGCTACTCAGGAGGCTGAGGCAGGAGAATTGCTTGAACCCGGGAGACGGAGGTTGTGGTAAACTGGGATCACACCAGTGCACTCCATCCTGGGCAACAGAATGAGACTCCGTTTAAAAAAAAAAAAAAGATTTGCACATTTCAGTGTATGTAAATTCGACTCCTAAAAACTTGAAGTTTATTGAAGTCTAATTAGTGATATGCATGCTGAATTATTTAAGAGAAAGTATACTGATGCCTATAGTTTACTTTGAAATATGTAAAAAAAAAACTGTATGGATTAATGATGGATATAGAGATGGGTAGTGATAAAGCAAGTTTAGTAAAATGTTAGTAGTAGAATCTAGGTGGTGGGTATATAGTTCACAGTTTACAGTGAACTCTAATTCAATTTTCTGTGTGTTTGGAAAATTTCATAATAAAATATTGGGAGTGGGGAGTAAATGTGATGATAGAAGCTATCTCTTTAACACACTTAGGGAAAAATCCAAAAACATTTTCTGAGAGAACATCATTAAAATTTTCAGGATGTTACACATTTTGCTATTCATGCTATTTGACTTAGCCTTTGTGGGGGAGGGTTGAAAAAAAAGTCACATCCTCTAACACTATTTTGGAATGATAAGGTGAAGATTATAACAATAATAATTTAGTGCCCAAAGTCTGGTTTTTCTTCTTTATGGTCACTCTTTTAATCAGCTTTTCCTTCCTAGGCAGTGTAATTCTGCAGTCCTATTTTCAAAGAAAAGAAAGTGTTCTTTCTCACTGATCTGTACTATGGCTGAATGCAAGCAAATATTTGAAGAGATGAATCATTGATTCCTGGACCATTTGTCAGAGAGGGTTAGACTAGTTGGCCAGATGTCTCCATGGTGAGCTGTTTATGATGGTAGAGGTCTGTGTTTTATAAAGACAGTGAGTACCAGAACCTTACTGCTTTAACACCAAACTTACCAAGACCCTAAGTTTGATTATTTTTTTGTCTCAGAGCAGCTTTAAAAAAATATAAAGTGTTAGGTGCTTCATTTGCCCCCAAGAAAAAAGAAAAAACATGTAAAATGTAAAAATCTAATAAATAATATAGAAATGGAGAGAATAGTCTTTAGTTTCTTTTTTAAAAAGGCAAGAAGCAAAATTAATAATACCACACTTCAGAGAAATAGATTTGCAAAGGAAATATTCGATCATAATTATGCTCTTGCAGCAAAATTGTTATCAAGAGTATAATATTAGGCTGGGCACGGTGGCTTATGCCTGTAATCTCAGCACTTTGGGAGGCTGAGGTGGGCAGATCATCTGAGATCAGGAGTTCAAGACCAGCCTGGTGAACATGGTGAAACCCCATCTCTACTAAATGTACAAAAATTAGCCGGGCGTGGTGGCAGGCACCTGTAATCCCAACTATTCGGGTGGCCGAGGCAGGAGAATCGCCTGAACCCGGGAGATGGAGGTTGCAGTGAGCCAAGATCACACCATTGCACTCCAGTCTGGGCAATGAGAGTGGAACTCCGTCTGAAAAAATAAAAATAAAAAAGTATAATGATATTAAAAGTATTGCCATTTAGGTGGTAAGAAGAGTCTTTCTACTAAGCACTGGGGCATCCAGTGATAAAAATTATTAAATCAGTTGATGTTTGCCACAGATATGTATTTAAATTGTGTGACTAGCTTTTTTTTTTTTTGTCTCAAAGTTGACTTCACCAGCTAATGTTGTCTTTGAAGTTAAGGTAAAGAATATAGGTATTGGCCAGGCATGGTGGCTCACGCCTGTAATCCCAGCACTTTGGGAGGCTGAAGCGGGTGGATCATGAGGTCAGGAGTTCAAGACCAGCCTGGCCAACATATTGAAACCCCGTCTTTACTAAAAATACAAAAAATTAGCTGAGCGTGGTGGCACGCGCCTGTAGTCCTGGCTACTCGGGAGGCTGAGGCAGGCGAATCACTTGAACCCAGGAGATAGAGGTTGCAGTGAGCCGAGATCGCACCACTGGACTCCAGCCTGGCGACAGAGTGAGACTTCATCTCAAAAAAAAGAAAAAAAGTATATATATATATATAGGTATTACAGATGTGTCGCCTTTATATAATCTCATCTTACTCATTTTCTATTCCGTTCAGTCTCTTAACCCTTGATGATATTACCCTTAAGCAGCGTACCATTTAGGTTCATTTTGATGCTTCATAAGATGGACCTCATGGGAAATATATGGAGCCATTTTTTTCTTTGTTTTGATATGTACTGTACATGTCACTTACGGATGTAACCATTCTAATGGCTTTTTAGGCTGACCTCTCCAAAGGACTGTATTCAAAGATAGTCTTAGTTCATTTTACTGGACAAGGAAATTAATATTTTTGACCCAAGAAGAATTGCCCTTTAGTATTTCAGTTTGCCCCCTAGTTCAGTCAGTGTGTCCTTCCTGCTGTGCCAGGTTCTGTGGTAGGTTCTATACACAGTGATTTTCAAATGTGGCTGCCATCAGAGTCACTTGGGGAGCTTTTAAGAAAACACAAGCTTGGGCCGGCATCCCAGAAATTCTGATTCTGGTTATTTGTAGTGGGGCCAGGGATTTGCATTTTAATAAGTACTCTAAGTGATTCTAATGCCACCTATGGGATGATCAAGCTACAATCCCTCCCAAGATTCTCTGTCTAAAAATATAGGTAAGTATAGGTTACAGATAAGTAAAAATTACTTCAGTAGGGGGTAGTTCTGTAAAAGATAAATTCATTAGTTTTCTTAGTGAGTTTAACTCAAGTTTTACTCCGGAATCCCTCTCCCCCAGGTTATTTATTTATTTCTGATTAGATATGTGCTCATTTTATAACATCTTGCATTTTTTTGATCCAGTTTAAGTGTTAGGCACTGTGCCATGCATATTACATGCATTATTTCATTTAATCCCCACAGTGGTACTGTGAGATAAGAACTGTTACTATGTCTGTTTTTTAACATGTGTCAAGAGTCAGGTTAATTAGGATGCGTATCAGTAAATATTGCAGGGCTGGGACTTTCACCTAGTCTGACAACAGAGTGTGTACTGTGCTATGGTGGCTTCTGGTATTGTGTGTAAAATCTGTAAGCTGAGTTTTATTGTCTTAAAGCAGTGGTCCTTGGAAAGTGGGCCACATAAAGCTTTTTTTGAATGGATAAAACAAAGTTGTCTAAAGTGTAATTGATTAGCTTTCACCCAGTCTTTTGCCTACAGTCCACCACTTCTCTGTAAAAAAAAAATACCATGAATGACAGCCATTTCCAGTTTAAAACCTATAGGTTTTCAGTGCCAAATAAATCTGAAAGATCATCTACTTTGTTCATTTATGTGCCCTGTCTGTGGCTGTAGCCCGCAAGAGTACTCTGTGTAGTCATCTCAGAAAGTATTTAGAGGTAACAGCTCTTGTTTTTTCCTTGTACGTTTCATAGGCTTGCCTTTATAAAATGCCTTACAGCTTCTTCCACCTAATTAACCTCTTCTTTACACTTGGTTTTCACAGCTGGTCCTTTTTATTTAAAAAAAAAAAAAAGTCTTTAGCTTTAAAGTATTTACAGTTTGTTTAAAAGCCTCATTTTCTTCTCTGACAAATTTTATAGTTGACATTTTCTGGGTCATTTAAGGAAAATTGCTCTTTTGGAAGAAACTGAGTCAAAATGCACTTTAGTTCAATTTGGAAAAAAAACTTAATTTTTGTCTTCTTACCTTCATATTTAGTCAGTTTTTGTTTTCTGTTTTTGTTTCTTCAAAGACAGGGTCTAGCTCTGTCACATAGGCTGGAATGCAAAGACACCATTATGGCTCACTGCAGCCTCAACTTCCCAGGCTCAAGTGATCTTCCCACCTCAACCTCCTGAGTATCTGGGACCACAGGTGTGCACTACCATGTCCAGCTAATTTTTTAATTTTTTCTGTAGAAATGGGGTCTTGCTACATTACCCAGGCTGGTCTCAGCCTCCTGGGCTCAAGCAATCTTCCCAACTCAGCCTCCCAAAGTGCTGGGATTACAGGCATGAGCCACCATGCCCAGCCTATCACATTTAGTCAGATTTAAAAAAAATCTGCATGTATTGGATATCTTCCAGTCACCTTAAAATTGTACTAAATGGGCCGGGCACGGTGGCTCACACCTGTAATCCCAGCACTTTGGGAGGCCGAGGCAGGCGGATCACGAGGTCAGGAGATCAAGACCATCCTGACTAACACAGTGAAACCCCATCTCTACTAAAAACACAAAAATTAGCTGGGCGTGGTGGTGGGTGCCTGTAGTCCCAGCTACTCGGGAGGCTGAGGCAGGAGAATGGCATGAACCTGGGAGGTGGAGCTTGCAGTGAGCTGAAATCATGCCACTGCACTCCAGCCTGGGCGACAGAGCGAGACTCCATCTCAAAAAAAAAAAAAATTGTACTAAATGGAAATCTGCATAGATTATTCTGTATTCAGTGTATAAAAACCTTAGGAAAAAATGATAAAGTTTAAGAATTTAAGATCCAACAAACCTCTTTTTAACTTCTTTTCTCACAGGCACCCCCAAGATGATTTCTTCTTCATTATTCCTAAATACTTTTATGTGTTGGCATTAAATTGTAACTTTATAGGATCCCCTATTCTTTTTGCTTTTTTTCCCCCTGAAATTACTGAGCAACAAGATCCCTGTTCTCTCCCCTTCAAGGCTTTGTTTTCTGGAACTTGACATTCTCAAATCATTGCCAGTTATTTTTAGTACGTGATTAGCCTCCCTTCCTCAGGTATGTTTTCCCCAATTTGGATTGAATCTACTGTTTGCATCTTGTTTCCCATCCCACCTTCATACAGATTGTGTGGAAAGGCTGTGGGGTATTAGAGAAGCCAGTGGAGTTCCCCTCTGCTGTGGCAATGTTGACACCACAGAGCATAGTCCTAGGACCCTTACCACTGTGAGGAAGGAGTTTGGAGTTAGCACTTCCCCAGGAGATGACACATTTCCCCAGAAGAGGTCCCATGTCTTTAATCCTGGACTACTCCCTTCTACCATCCCCAAAGTGTTAGTTGGGTTAGCCACAAGTTTTTATAGCATAGTGGTCGAGAAATTATGATAATCCAGAGTATGAATTTCTGTACAGCCTTTAAATGCATGAGGTAGTTATATATATACTGATATAGAAGGTTGTGGTATTAAAAAGAGCAAATCATAGAACAGTATTTATGGCTTCATTCTAGTTAGATTTAAAGAAAAAGTGGCTGGGCGCAGTGGTTGATTCCTGTAATCCCAGCACTTTGGTAGGCCGAGGCGGGCGGATCACGAAGCCAAGAGTTTGAGACCAGCCTGACCAACATGGTGAAAATCTGTCTCTACTAAAAATACAAAATTAGCCAGGCATGGTGGCGCGCGCCTGTAATCCCAGCTACTCAGGAGGCTGAGGCAGGAGAATCACTTGAACCTGGGAGGCAGAGGTTGCAGTGAGCCGAGATCGTACCATTGCACTCCAGCCTGGGCGACAGAGTGAGACTCCATCTCAAAAAAAAAAAAAAAAAGAAAAAGCTAGTTTGAAAGTATATAATAATAGATGTGGAGGCAAACATATGAAGCTTTTAAGAGGTTAGTTATCTCTGGGAAAGGCATGGGCTAGGTGGAGCAGAAGAGGAAGTTTCACATTCCATAGGCCTGTGCAGCATTTAGGTTTTAGAAATGAATGTGTATATTTTAAGGTTTCTAGATAAAGATTTTTTTTTTAATAAAATACGATTTCAAGTAAATACTCCAGTGGCACAATCATCTGACCTACTGGCCCAGAGCCAGACCTGTCCAAAAACCTTGAATCGTTTACCTCTCTTCACCTGAAATATTCTAACAGTGCCTTAGTGAAATTTCTGTGAGAGGACCCAGAGCATAGCTTCTTAAATGTTGCTTTTTCATCTTTCTCAGAAACCAGCATAATTTATAAGATCTGTAGAAATTCATTTCAGGGACCCTTTAAAGAGTTATTCCTATATCTGATTTCTGTTTCGTCTGTTCTTTTAAGCATTGAAATCTCTTAGTTATCTACCCTCTAAAGCAAATCATACTCTGATCCCCACAGTAATGGCAATGTTGTTACTTCGACTCTGCTGGTTTAGAATGTGTTCTTTTAAAAAGCTATTTCCAGCTGATCCTTGCATTATACTCCTACCTATATACTTCAGTCACATCCTTTTCAGTACAACCTCCAAATTTTGAAGACAGCCCGAGTGGTTTGGGGGAACCAAGAACATCTGTGGTATCACTTGGCCCAGCCATTGCTGTCTTAATAGCGAAAACATCTGTTGCCTCTCATTTCCTTTATCCTTTTCTTTCTCCTGTCTTGTTCCATCCCATTCCATTCTTTTCTCTCCCTTCCCTTTGCCTCCTCCCTCTTTATATATATTTTATTACATATGATTATATATATAAATATATATATGTGAAGACTTTCTGTCTCCATTTTTCTCTTTTTCTTCTATGTTTCCCCTGTAGCAGTAATCAAACTGGGAAAATAAAAAGAATTTGCCATGAATCTGTCTAAAATAATGGAAATAGGCTGGGCACAGTGGCTCACACCTGTAATCCCAGCACTTTGGGAGGCCGAGGTGGGCAGATAGCCTGAGGTCAGGAGTTCGTGGCCAACATGGTGAAACCCTGTCTCTACTAAAAATATAAAAACTGGCTGGGTGTGGTGGCAGCACCTGTAGTCCCAGTTACTCGGGAGGCTGAGGTAGGAGAATTGCTTGAACCCAGGAGGTAGAGGTTGCAGTGAGCCAAGATCATACCGCTGCACTCCAGCCTGGGTGATAGAGCAAGACTCCTCAAAAATAAGTAAATAAATAAACAAATAAAATAATGGAAGTAATATTTCTCTTCTAATTCCACTGAATTATAAATTTTGTTTATATTATTCCTGGTCAGTGCTCAAGGTATGAGGAATTAATTGTAACTAGCCAAATGTTGTGTAGAGACTACACACTAGCATAGTCTATTCCTTATGTGGCCTATTCTCCAGATGTCAGTCTTTTTACTTTTTGCTACCAGCCCATGTAGGTCTCCTATTTCTAAATCTTTATTTCCTTCCAGAATCTAACAGATTTTACCAGCTTCTTGAAGAGCTGGTTCTTTCATTAGGTTTTTAATGATAAACATACTTTGTGGGATGAGAATGGCCATCCATGAATTCCTGGAGGGCAGGAACTATTCCTTATTCATCTTTATTCTCCTAGTCCAGCGTGGTGCCTGGCACAAGGTGCTTAGTCAGTATTTTCAGGCAAAGATAAATTGGTGCATCTTATTCTGAACTTTGTAACAGACATGTGCTACAAACTGATCATTGTGAAAATACAACTTTTGTGATATCAGTTTTCCTTTCCCAAAACAAAGCCTTGCTTACATAACAGAAACACTTTGCAACAACTTGTATGAATTCTGTCAGTTCTTGAGTGAGCTTCCAATGGAGAACTCGATGCTTTTATTCTTCTTGATATCAAATGGTGCTATCATATTTGTATCGTAACTTTTTTTTTAACAACAAACGTCTGTAATTATTTTATTTAAAACTTGTTAAATTATCTTATGGGTTTAAAGTAAGGAGATAATTCGTTTTTTTAAAGATTTTTCTCTTTTTAACACCTACCTCTTACACAGAAAGACAACTCTTTTTTTGTGATAAAAGGGGCCCTTGGAAAAAAAATGCACACATCCTTCTAATGTATTTCTATATAGATAGGAAAAACTATACATGTGGTTTTAAAAAAATCAATGATAACTCCTCTGGTCTGTAAGAATATGGTTTGGCAATCAACTTTGTAACAGAATGATAAAAAGAAATTATTGATTGATTGCTAATTCTGTTATCCAAAGCTATCTCTTTGTATTGGAAACCTATAACAATAACCAAAGATAATTCTTCATTAGAATCCTAATATCTATAAAATCAGACTAGGAAAATTTGAGTAATTAAGTGGTCAAGAATCTTTTACTCATTTTCCTTTTTCTCATTTTCTTTTAGAACTGCCATTGGATGACCAGAATTCCCTGTAGTTGATAATGTTGGGAATAAGCTCTGCAACTTTCTTTGGCATTCAGTTGTTAAAAACAAATAGGATGCAAATTCCTCAACTCCAGATTATGAAAACAGTACTTGGAAAACTGAAAACTACCTAAATGATCGTCTTTGGTTGGGCCGTGTTCTTAGCGAGCAGAAGCCTTGGCCAGGGTCTGTTGTTGACTCTCGAAGAGCACATAGCCCACTTCCTAGGGACTGGAGGTGCCACTACTACCATGGGTAATTCCTGTATCTGCCGAGATGACAGTGGAACAGATGACAGTGTTGACACCCAGCAGCAACAGGCCGAGAACAGTGCAGTACCCACTGCTGACACAAGGAGCCAACCACGGGACCCTGTTCGGCCACCAAGGAGGGGCCGAGGACCACATGAGCCAAGGAGAAAGAAACAAAATGTGGATGGGCTAGTGTTGGACACACTGGCAGTAATACGGACTCTTGTAGATAAGTAAGTATCTGACTCACAGTCACCTCCAGTGGAATGAAAAGTGTTCTGCCAGGAACCATGACTTTAGGACTCCTTCAGTTCCTTTAGGACATACTCGCCAAGCCTTGTGCTCACAGGGCAAAGGAGAATATTTTAATTTTCCTTTAATGGCAGAGTAAATGATAAGATTTGATGTTTTTGCTTGCTGTCATCTACTCTGTCTGGAAATGTCTAAATGTTTCTGTAGCAGAAAACACTATAAAGCTATGATGTTTTTAGAGAATAGAGTAAATATGGAGTGAGTTTATGTTGCTAGCTACAATAGGAAATGGTTTCATGAAGGTTCACTGTTAATGGTACATGCCTGTCTATTCCACTGACCTCAGATTCAAGATAAGTTGTTTTACCAAGAACATGGCTACAGGCAACTTCTCTTGGCAACATAAGGACTAAGGTCAAGGAGAGTTTTCATTATCCTTTATTTGATCCTTTATCCCTTATTTGACTATCTTTAATCCATTTAGGAAGCTTGTCAGTTGATACTGCAAGGCACACCTGTACCTGTTTTGTCTTTTCCTCTGCTTTGTCTACCTCTAAATACAAAATCATAGATTGAATAACAGTGAAATTAAAGGGCATCCAAGTAGAAAAAAACATTTAACTTAAAGTTGTATACTTCAGTAGTTAAGAGCACAAAGCTTAGAACCATGATGGGCCTAGCTCAAGTTCTGGCCCAGTGCCTTACTAACTGTGTGACATTGGGTAAGTTACTTCTTGAAGCCTCAGATTTCTCATCTGTAAATGGGGGGATAATACTGTTCCCACAAGGATTATCATGAGATAATGTACATAAGGCATTCAGTATGGAGCTTTGTACTTAACAGTTGCTCAGTAGATGGTAGTATTTTTTAAAAAGTTACTTATGTGTTCTTTTTGCTTCAGGCCCTGCTAGTAAATTTAAGTATATAAACATTTGATAATCACATTTATAGAAACCCAGTTTCGTTCAGTTCCTCAAAAATTAAGCATAAAACAGAGTGTACCTGTGAATACAAACGAATTTTTAGAGCTGTATTAAACTTTTCCGTAAAATACTGGAGCATTTGTTAGTCTTCAGGAAGAATAATTTTTTGGCCAGACACAATGGATCATACCTGTAATCCCAACACTTTTGAGAGGCTGAGGTAGAAAGATAGCTGGAGGCCAGGAGTTCAAGACCAGCCTAGGCAACATAGGGAGACCCCATCTCTACAAAAAAAATTTAAAAATTATCCAGGTACAATGGCGCTTGCCTGTGATCCCAGCTACTCAGGATTCTAAGAACGGAGTACTGCTAGAGTCCAGGAGTTTCTAGCTGCAGTGAGCTATGATCGCACCACTGCACTCCAGCCTGGGCAATAGAACAAGACCCTGTCTCAAAAATTAATTAATTTAAAAAAATTTTTTTAATCCCTTGTACCAAATTGTAATAAAAGTTGTCCTTCCCAAATAAGGAAGTAAACCACAAGCAATGTTAATTTAAGCTCATTGGAAAAATGGGTGTGGAATAGACTTAGAGAGAGAGAGTTTTTTTGTTTTGTTTTGTTTTTAAAGAGACAGGGTCTCACTCTGTCACCCAGGCTGGCGTACAGTGGCGTGATCATGACTCACTGAAGCCTCAGCCTCCTGGACTCAAACCATCCTCCCACCTCAGCCTCCTAAGTAGCTTGGACTACAGGCGCGTGCTACTGCACCTGGCTAATTTTTTAAAAAGTTTTTGTAGAGCCAGGTCTTGTGATGTTGCCCAAGGCTGGTCTCAAATACCTGGACTCAAGCGCTTGTCCAGCTTCAGCCTCTTTAAGTGCTGGGACTGCAGATGTGAGCCCCCACGCTTGGCACCTTGCAATATTTTAAAAGAGAGTGACATAGTTATACAAACCTCTTTGTTTTTAACTTCTCTCAACATTGAAATCTATGTTGCTATATATAAATCTACAACTGCTTCTGACTATTACAGAGTATTCCCTTGTATGCCTGAAAGTATTATATTTTGTTACATTTTCATCTGGTGATGGTCACTTAGGTTACTGCCAAATTTTTGTTCTTACAAACAGCACTACAGTGAACAGCGCAAATATGCATCGATTTTTGGACCTGTGTAAAAATTTATCTACAACTGCTGGGTATATGCATACTTAATTTTATTATTGCCAGATCATTCTTCAGAAATGTTTGCATCAGTCAGTTATATTGTTGAAACAGGCAGCACCTAATGAGTACCTGAAATGACCATACTAATTCCCATATCACAAGGTTATTCTCAGGATTAAATGACTTAAAATGATAGTTTTTGGGGCTTTTTTTTTTTCCACAGTAAAACAGAGATCCACAATGTGTAAACAAATAAGTGGTGAGTTCTTAAGCAGTTGGAATTGTTTAATGGAAAACATTTGATTATTGAAGTTCCCCTGAAGGACTTTTTAAAGATTTCTGGGATCACACCACTGAATTAAGGTGTATAATGCCACTTTGGAGCAATCTCTAGAATGTTAAGTAGTTCCTTAAGTTTGGTTTTGTTTCTTATAATACCATTTTATGAAGTATAAGCATGTAGTGGTATTTCCAGAAGAAAACTTCAAAATGAAGATGTGTATATAGGCCCTTGCTTCCATAAGTCCTCAACCGGGATTGTCATCTCTCTTCCTGGCATTTCTCTGAGGTAAGTATGAAGATGATGTTGACCTTCCTGGCTTGTCTCAGTTGGCACTGGGCCTCTGAGTGTAAAGCTGAGAGTAGGCTGTGATCTCCAGTTTTAGTCCTGTGCTTTTACCCCAGGACACATAGTAGTCCTTGTCTGTACCCACATGCCCATTTTGTCTGTGGGTCATTGTGGACAGTGACTGAAAATTAGCACATATGGTATACATTCATCCTTACAGGTCATAGCTCAGATTGTCTCTTCTATCTCTTTCCTTACATTTGTGTTCATTTCTTCTGTCCGTTTTTACCTCCACACCTCAAGTTTGAATTCTTATTTGGAATTGTCATTTATTATTTCCTCAGGTTTAATGCCTTGAATTTTTTTTTTCCAGTGATCAGGAACCTCCCTATTCAATGATAACATTACACGAAATGGCAGAAACAGGTATTTTTCGTTTTGTTTTTATTACTTTATAATGAATATATAATAACGAATAAAAGCAGCCACCTTTTGTTTTTTGTTTTGTTTTGAGATAAAAGACTCCAAAAATACAGCATACATAACAATGAAAAAAGCCCTTACTGTATGGAAATTTCCCTGAGTAGGTATAATAGGCAATGCATATTATATCCTTTTTTTTTTTTGGCATTGATGGATCTTTCACCATACTGTTGTGGAATGGAGAGGAGACTATATATATATATATATATATATTTTTTTTTTTTTTTTTTTTTTTTGAGACAGAGTCTCACTCTTTTGCCCAGGCTGGAGTGCAGTGGCACGATCACAGCTCAACTACAGCCTCAAACTACCCTGGCCCAGGTGATCACCCCACCTCAGCTTCTCAAGTAGCTAGCACCACAGGCGCATGCCACAATACCCAGCAATTTTTCTGTTTTTTGTAGAGACAGAATTTCACCATATTGCCCAGCCTGGTCTTGTACTCTTGGGCTCAAGGGATCCTCCTGCCTCAGCCTCCTAAAGTGCTGGGATTACAGGTGTGAGCCACAGCCCCTGGCCAAAGATATTTTTTGTTCCTTAGTTTCCTAAGTATCATTCTGAAAACAAAGCCAACGGGTGAGTATACTTCATTTTCTCAGTTAACTCCTATGTAGTAAATAAGATGCTTAAAACTATTTTAATGTGAGAGCACAAGACCATAGCTTAACCTTTTTCCAAATAAAGGTACCCATAAATCACCAGACTCCTGTAACTTAAGATGTTTTTACTCCACCACGATGACTAGCAATTGATGATTATGTCCATGCCAAATATTAGCTGCTAAAAATCTATAGACCAAAAGTCTTTCTTTTAATGTGAATTGATCTGGTGTGACATATTTTCACATTTTAAAAATAGTGACTCCATCATATAATCTTCTTGATTTGCTCTTAGATGAAGGATGGTTGGATGTTGTCCAGTCTTTAATTAGAGTTATTCCACTGGAAGATCCACTGGGACCAGCTGTTATAACATTGTTACTAGATGAATGTCCATTGCCCACTAAAGTAAGTTAATACTTATCTTTTATGAAACTATCATTTGTGCTTAAGCACAGGATAAATGACCACAAAGAACATTTGATGTAATGTGTTTCATCTTTATACATTTGGGGTCTGTTTTATTCAGTATTGATTTTATTATGTAAATTTATTTTGTATTATGAAGAATTATGTCCTCTTTTTTTTTCTTTTCCTCTTTTGAGACAAGAGTCTCGCTCTGTTGCCCAGGCTGGAGTGCAATGACATGATCTTGGCTCACTGCAACCTCCGCCTCCCGGGTGCAAGCGATTCACCTGCCTCAGCCTCCCAAGTAGCTGGGATTACAGGCACCCGCCACCACACCTGGCTGATTTTTGGATTTTTAGTAGAAACGGGATTTCACTATGTTGGCCAGGCTGGTCTTGAACTCCTGACCTCAGGTGATCCACCTGCCTTGGCCTCCTCCCAAAGTGCTGGGACTACAGGCATGAGCCACTGCACCCAGCCCTCTGTCTTTTTATTTATTTATTTTGAAACAGGGTCTTACTTTGTCACCCAGGCTGGAGTGCAGCAGAGCGATCTCAGCTCACTGCAGCTGCAACCTCCCTAGGCTCAGGTGATCCTCCCACCTCAGCCTCCCATGTAGCTGGGACCATAGGTGCATGACCCCATGTCTGGCTAATTTTGTATTTTTTTTTAGAGATGGGGTTTCATCATGTTGCCCAGGTTGGTCTTGAAACTCCTGGGCTCAAGCAGTCAGCCCACCTCAGCCTCCCAAAGTGCTGGGATTGTAGGCGTGAGCCACTATGCCCCGCCACATTCTCTATCAAGGCTTTATTTAATTGCTTTTTTTTCTTCTTTCTTTCTTTCCCTCTGTCCCTCTCTCCCTCCCTCCCTCCCTCCCTCCCTTCCTTCCTTCCCTTTCCTTCTTGCCTCCCTTCCTCCCCCGGCCCCGTCTAGGCTGGAGTTCAGTAGCACAGTCATGGCTCACTGTATCCTCAACCTCTCAGGTTCAAGTGATCCTCTTGCCTCAGCTTCCCATGTTGCTGGACTACAGGCGTGCATCACCACACCTAGCTAAATTTTTTTTATTTTTTGTAGATAAAGGGTCTCACTATGTTGCCCAGGCTGATTTTGAACTCCTGGGCTCAAGGGATCCTCCCATCTTGGCTTCTCAAAGTGTTGGGATTATACATGTAAGCCACTGTGCCCAGCCTAGGTTAAAATTTTTAAAATGTTAAAAATAGAAGCATTTAAGGCCGGGCGCGGTGGTTCACACCTGTAATCTAGCACTTTGGGAGGCTGAGGTGAGTGGATCACCTGAGGTCAGGAGTTCGAGACCAGCCTGAACAGCATGGTGAAACCCCGTCTCTACTAAAAATCAGCCAGGAGTGGTGGCAGGCACCTGTAATCCCAGTACTCAGGAGGCTGAGGCACAAGAATTGTTTGAACCTGGGAGGTAGAGGTTGCAGTGAGCTGAGATCGTGCCACTGCACTCCAGCCTGGGCAACAAAGCGAAACTCTGTCTCAAAAAAACAAAAAAAAAAGAAGAAGAAGCATTTAGGTTGGGCGCAGTGGCTCACGCTTGTAATCTCAACACTTTGGGAGGCCAAAGCAGGCAGATTGTTTGAGTCCAGGAGTTCAAGACCAGCCTGGCAACATGGTGAAACCCTGTTTCTACAAAAAAATCCAAAAGTTAACAGGGTGTTGTGGTGCATGCCTATAGTCCCAGCTGCTCAGGAGGCTGAGGTGGGAGGATCACTTGTACTCAAGAGGTCGAGATTACAGTGAGACAAGATTGCGTTATTGCACTCCAGCCTGGTTAAAAAAAGAAGTATTTGTATCTGAGGTGGTGATCTTTATTCAGAAGCTAGAAGAGAATGTTGAGTTGCTGAGCTGATTTTCTTATCTTTCTCTAAGCAATTTCCTCATAACAAAAGTTTTAAGAATGTTTTTTATTAAGAGGAAAAACTGCGCTGGACGTACTGGCTCATGCCTGTGATCCCTGCACTTTGGGAGACCAAGGCAGGAGGATCAGTTAAGCTCAGGAGTTTGATACCAGCCTGAGCAACATAGTGAGACCTTGTCTCTGTTAAAAAAAAAAAAAAAAAAAAAAAAAGCCGGGCACGGTGGCTCATGCCTGTAATCCCAGCACTTTGGGAGGCCAAGGCAGACAGATCACTTGAGGTCAGGAGTTCAAGACCAGCCTGGCCAACATGGTGAAACCTCATCTCTACTAAAAATACAAAAATTAGCCAGCACGATGGCGTGCACCTGTAATCCCAGCTACTTAGGAGGCTGAGGCAGGAGAATCACTTGAACTCGGAAGGTGGAGGCTGCAGTGAGCTGAGATTGCACCACTGCACTCCAGCCTGGGCGACAGAGTGAGACTCTGTCTCAACAACAACAACAACAAAAAGTTAAAACTGAAAGCAGTTTTGAATCTTACTCAAATGTATTAATGATTAGTGTAACGTTGGTTATCCTTTACATAGAACAAAAGCATTGAACTTTCATTGCCTTAGTCCATGTGTTTTACAGAGTGCTTTTTTTTTCTTTTTTTCTTTTTTTGGATTCTGGCATCTTTCATTTTTAAGATGGAGTCTTGCTATGTTGCCCAGACTGGTCTCAAACTCCTGGGCTCAAGCATCCTCCCACCTTGGCCTCCCAAAGTGCTGGGATTACAGGCATGAGCCACTGTGCCCAGCCTCAATTCTGGCATTTTCATTCATCTGTTTAAGCCCAGTGCTGAAAAACATTGTGGACAGAAGGGGAAAGTCTTTAGCCTAGTCACCAATGAATTGACTTTTGCCTAGGCTTATAAGAGGTGCCTGTTTCAATTTGCCTTCAACTCTGTTGGGGCGGGGTGCAGTGGTTCATGCCTATAATCCCAAAACTTTTGGGGGCTGAAGCAGGAGGATCACTTAAGGCCAGGAGTTCAAGACCAGCCTGGGCAACATAATGAGATCCCCATCTCTACAGAAAATTAAAATTATCTGGGCACTGTGACATGTGCCTGTAGTCCCAGCTATGAGGTAGGCTGAAGCGGGAGGATCACTTGAGCCCAGGAGGTAAAGGCTACAGTGAGCCATGATCACTTCACTGCACACCAGCCTGGGAAACAGAGCAAGAGCAAAAAGAAAAGAAGAAAACTCTGCTGGGATTTGTTTTTGCTTAGTAAAACTTTTTTTTAAAGTAACTTTTTACTTCAACATCACTAGCCTTTAATGTTTTCATAACGGCATCTGAGTGGGTTTAATCTGTTTAGTGATTCAAGAATATGTAGCATATATTTGATACAACTTAAGCATTCTGAATGAAATGGAATCTAGTAAGTCATGTAAGGAGACTTTCAGGTTGATCAGATATTTCCCATCAATGATATCATTGGGGTACATTGTATAATTTTTATATGGTCATTCTGAGTTTATTTAACACCTGGTTATAGCTCCCCCCACCCCCCCTGAGACGGAGCCTTGCTCTATCGTCCAGGCTGGAGTGCAGCGGCACGATCTCGGCTCACTGCAACCTCCACCTCCCAGGTTCAAGTGATTCTCCTGCCTAAGCCTCCTGAGTAGCTGGGATTACAGGCGCACACCACCACACCCGGCTAATTTTTGTATTCTTAGTAGAGATGGGGTTTCACCATGTTGGCCAGGCTGGTGTCGAACTCTCGACCTCGTGATCCGCCCGCCTCGGCCTCCCAAAGTGCTGGTTATAGCTTTTGTCTCAAAAAAAAAATGAGCCTGGGAAAACAACCTGTGTCGTATATGGGTCAAACCCACTTGTATTTTTTGTTTTAGGATGCACTCCAGAAATTGACTGAAATTCTCAATTTAAATGGAGAAGTAGCTTGCCAGGACTCAAGCCATCCTGCCAAACACAGGAACACATCTGCAGTCCTAGGCTGCTTGGCCGAGAAACTAGCAGGTAACTTTGGGAGACTCCACAGTGGAAGATCTTAAGTTGTTTGACATTAAAGGGAAATTTGTACTGTATGTCTTTGATCAAACTGCTATACCAGAAAGAAATCTCTTAAAAATGATATTGAGAGACATAGACTAACTGGAAGAAAATTAC